>NW_016804678.1:1002119-1028825 GCF_001698545.2 Rhinopithecus bieti
GGGGGGGGGGGAAGAGGAATCTGGAAGGAGACCAACCGATCCAAAACTACGCTCAGGAGGCTGGGCCAGTGACTGAATTTAGTGTCATCTATGTTTGCTCTTTTTTCCCACAATTTTAGAAAGTGAACTTATTCACTTTTGTGGGTTCTAAAACTACTTTGAAAAAGAAAGAAAAGAATAGTAAATTACCCACCAAAGTATTATCGTGGTTACTTCTAAGAAGTAAAAAGAACATTTTTCATTTCTTCAGACATTTCTGTAGAGTTCATTTTCCTTGTTGCACACATATTAGTTTTAAATCAGGAGAAAAGTAAGTCACATGGTTATAGTCATGGGTAAACCACAGGCACAGGAAAGCAGCTGACAGCTATGCTGCACACAGTGGGGCGGGCTGTCCCAGGCACAGAGGGATGGCTATTCTGGGCGCAGCGGGGCAGGCTGTCCTGGAGGTGAGCTGCACCATCCTCATGGGGGCCCTCCAGTGGGGGTCAGCTCGCTGGGCTTTCCTGCCTCCTGGAGGTGCTCCGGCCCCAGTGAAGGAGCCCGGTGTGGAGCCCCAGACCACAGCACATTTCAGTGTCTGCTATATTGTGAGCCTAAGCCACTGACCACAGGGCTTGACCCCTGCGACCGTCCTCTCATTTCTAGAATGGGAAAGCACAGTGCATCTCTCTGAGGCTTAAAAGGACGCTGGTGGGTGTCAGGGGCTTAGCCTAGCACCTGGCAGGTAGGTAGAGTGAATGTGAGTTGTTTCTTTCCCCTGCCTGCTGGCACCTGAGCCCCAGGCCTGCCTGCTTATGTCTTCTGCAGGCCCCGCAGGGTGGAGCCCGTCTGCTCAGGGCTGCAGGCCCAGATCCTCCACTGCTACCGAGATCGCCCGCATGAGGTGCTGCTGTGCTCAGACCTGGTCAAGGCATACCAACGCTGCGTGAGCGCCGCCCACAAGGTAAGGCCTTGCCTGCCTCCCAGGTTTCCAGGGGCCTTGGGAGGTAGGGGAGGTGCCTCTGTCTAGTATTGGAGATCTCTGCCTACCTTTTCCTGTTAGAGTCAGATGCTCCACCTGGAGGTATCTGCATTTGCAAAGGGAGGGATTCTTGGGTCTTTGCTTTCCTCAGTCACCTGCACACTCTCCTGGCTGCTTCCAGGAGCGCCTTGGACATCTGGCGCTGGGGAGATGATCCCTGTGGTGTTTGCCCTATTAGGCTGGGTGGGAGCAGGCTGGGTAAAGTCAGGCCCCACCTTGAAGGGCCGGGCCCTTTGTGGGTGCCAGGGACTTCTTAGCTCTTGGCACTTAGGGGTGGGAGCGTGGCAGAGGCCCGAGTGCAGCCTAGGGGTCCCAGCAAGGACAGGCCATCTGGAAGAGGAATGGGAGCGGGTACGGCCATCAGAAGCTGCTCACAGCCACCCCCCCGAGCTGGTCTAGAGGGGTGTGCTGACTTGGCCTTCCTGGTGAGTGGTCCCAGGCCTCTTGTGCTCTCTGGTCACCTCCCACTCCAGTGGGCCTCGGTTGTCCTGGATGCCTGCGATGTGCTCCCAGCCAGCTCCTACTGTCTTCCTCCCCCACCCCCAACTGCTGCTGTCTATCCTAGATAAGTCCTCCCCCTTCCCAGGTCCCGTAGGGTTCTCTGGTGCAGTCAGGCTGTTCCCAGCCACACCTCACCCTTGCCCCACCCCAACAGGACAGCTCCCACCTTGGGGAGCATCATTCACTCTCAGGACACCTAGTTTGGGCTCCCTGAGGAGTGCAGCCTGTTTGTGAAAATGTATGGGAAAAGCAATAGAATGAGGTCTCCTTTCCCACAGAAAAGCCTCTTTGGCCTGAGTAGGAGACAGGCTGCTTTAGGTACTTGGAGTGGAAAAGGCTAAGGCCAGATGCTCTGTGCTCTCCAGCTATGTCCGAGGGGAAATCTCTCCCACTGAACTGAGGGGGGTCCTGCAGCCCCGGGCCTGTGAGAGCTTCCTCGGGTCATGCCCTGCTCACACCCATCTGCCAAGGCTGATTGTTCCACCCTGGGCTGGTGACAGCCCCGACCAGCACTGACTGTCCCTTCATGGCCAGAGCACAGCCCAGAGGTAGCTCCACACAGGACGAGTGGATGCAAGGCCTCTGTCAGCCTTCTGAGAGAGGGAAGCCCTGGGTAGGACAGGCGGCCTCCTCCTCCATCTCAGAGTGTAGAAGGCTGCTCACTCTGCTTCCACGTGGGCAGGAGGCGCTGGGGTGCTGGGTAGGCTGGGCCAGACCAGGGCCCTTTGCACTGACCAGACACTTAACTCCCTGCTCACCAGCAAGATGAAGCCTCCAGATCCTCCCCACACCCAATCAAGGGCAGCTTCGAGTCTCTGTTCATCATACACCTGACTCTTTACCCAGGGATCTGCTGCAGCCTCTTGGCTTCCTGGCAGGGCCTACCCCTCAGTGACCAGCCCTCGACTCCATCCTCTCTCCATCCAGCCTCACCTCTGTGGTAGTTTTCAGCCCCTACCCACCACCCCCAAGAGCATTTCTTTAACAAGCACACCTCACCAATATATATTCCTTGCACCTAAGCAAAAATGTGATTGCCAAGGAACACAGATCACATTAAACCCTGAGAGAGGCTCTGGGACACTGTCAGGCCTATCTCCCTCCTTCCCGGCCCCTACCCCTCACATGACTAGCAAAGAAACCGGAGACTGAGTGATGGCAGCACCGGAGGTGCTGTGCTGCCTTGGCAGTGTGTGTGCATTTGGGTTCAGCATATTCAACCTGACTCCCTCGGAGCCCCAGCACCCAGACACTTGGTTGGTGCCCTGTGTATGAGATATGGCAAGTGCTGGAGAAACTCTCACCACCCTTCGCCAGCCTCCACCTCAGAAGGCTGCTGGCAGAGCCAGAGAGCAGGGGGGTGAAGGGTCCCTAAGAGAGATTTGCTTCTGCAAGGGGCCAAGTGGCAGGGGACAGAGGCCCACATGGTCAAGGGCCTTGGCGTGGGGCAGCACTGCTTCTCTCTCCAGGATCTAGCATCTGCCCTGGGGCTCCTAGGGCAGGTAGGTGATGCCTAGGCCCGGAGCCTGGCGCCTGCCTGTGTATAAATGTGCTGGGCATCTCAGATGAGGACAGGGACCTCAGGCTCTCCACAACAGGACCCTGACTGTGCGGACCCCAGCATCCCAGCAGGCTCCCGCTGAGCTGCGAAAAGTCAGAGAAGAGAGGGGAGGCCTTGACGAGGCAGAGCAGAGTTGGGTTAGACTCTTCTATACCCAAGGTGCTTGTCAGAAACACCGCAGCAGGTTGAGGGGATGGGGGCAGGGGACCTGCCTTCTGAGCCAGCCCTGGGAGAGTAGAGGAGAGGGGAGCATGTGCTGGTGTCACTGTCGCATGGAGTGAGGGCCTGTCCCCTGCTGCTGGGGACTGTGCTGCGCTCCGCGGTACAGAGGTAAAGAGATTCACTGATGGGTCTCCAGGTGAGGAGGGAGACCAACTCACAGCTGCTCCCTGGGAAGTGCTTGCTGTCACAGGGTAGTCTGCACAGAGCTGCTGGGCCTGGGCGGAGTGGGCCCTGACTCAACTCTGACCTGTTCTCTTTGTAGGGCTGAGGAGCAGACGTCGTTCCCTGCCCTGGCAGTGACTTGGAGCCCTGAAGAAGGGACCAATCATGGGACCACAGTCCACAGAGCCCTAGGCCACAGACACTGTGCCCTGCCGTTTCCTGCTGGGCCCCTGCATATGCCCCTGAGCCTGGGGCTGCCATGTGTTTAGGAAACAAAGTATGCGCTACTGTCTGAAAACAAATAAAGCAGATGCCTTTGTTTTCAGTCGTTGACTCACTGGCAAACAGTCACTGCTGCCTACTCTGCGTCCAGCCCTCTGCTGGACACCAGCGAAGTGGAGCTGAGGAAGATGGGCTGCTCCCCTCGGGGAGTCCCTGGACTGGCAGGGGAGATGGCCTGGGAACCCCTAATTACATTGCAGCAGCAACAGCAGGCTGCTGCGGAAGCAGGGATGAGAAGGAAGGGGAGCAGGCCTTTCTAGGGATGGCACGGAGGGAGAGCAGGCCAGCTTCCTGCAGCGAGTGCTGCCTGCGCCCAGGGCGGAAGCTGCCCAGACAAGGGCAGAGCAGGCTGGAGACCCAGCCGAGTGGATCCCAGGTGTGAGGGCAGCAGGGGGTGGAGGAGAGCAAAGGCAGGCAAGGCAGTCAGGTGGCGTGGCTGCAGAGGTGGCAGGACTGGGGTGCGGCAGGCTGAGCTGGCACTGTCTCTGAGTGACGTTGCTCCGGCTGTCAGGTGGTGCCAGGGAGATAGGACTCAACGCCAGGGAGCATCACCAGTGTGTAGGGCCCCGCACAGCTCAAGCCCAAGGCGGGTTAGTGGGGCTGATTGGCAAGACTGAAACCAACTGAGTGACAGAAGAGGCCAGGTGACTTTGAAGTCTGTGACTTGGGTGTCGGGGGTTCTAAAATAAGGAATGCAGGGGTTGAGGAGGGCAGATGACAAAGTGGGTTTGGGACATGCTCTGCCTGGTTGGTGTCCAAACACTGGCCTTCCAGTCCTTGACCTTTGGCCATGTCCCCCACCCAAGGTGCCCTGACCACACTCAGCCTGTACCATGCCAGCAGGAAGATTTTGGGGTGGAGCCTGAGATTCTCTAACTGCTCTGCTGGTGACCTTGGGTTTCCTGATAGAGCCCTTGGGGAGTCCCCATGCCATCTGGAGCTGAAAGCCCGCAGCCTTGACTCAGACTTGGCAGCACAAACTTCCCTTCTCAGATTCTCAAACTCAGAGCTCAAGGGGTGAGTTGGGGCTTGGGCGTGTCCTTTTGGCTGGGCGGGTAGCATACTAGCAGCCAGGCAGACAGCTTTGGGAGACTCCCTCTCTAGGAGTCCCGGGTCAGCCTGTGGAAACACACAAGGAGACTCCATGCAGTGTGATGCAGCGAGGAGGGGTGGGGCACTGGGCACCCTGGCCTGCACCCTTCGGGGAGGGGCCTACTAAGAGGAGGGGTGAGGGGTCACAGGTCAGGCCTGTCCACCATGCTGTTCTGACTCCCTCAGAAGTGTTTGGCTTCCAAGGCTTTGTCCAACTTCAGATCTCACAGGAATAACTTTCAGCTGTTCATCCTCTTCTCCAGGTGTCATTTTTGGGGGTTCGAGACACATCCTGGGGTGGGAAACAGACTCCCATGTACACAGACACCTGTGGGCTGGGTGTTGCCTGAGCCTGTACTAGCTCGCTCTGTCTGGGTAACAAACCACCCCCAGACCTCATAGCTTAAAACAACGCCCATTTTATGTGGCTCCTGATTCTGCTGGGTGGAGCCTATGGCCCAGGCCCACTCATGTCAGCCAACAGACCTGTGACCCCAGATGGCCTCCCGTGTCCAGCGACCAGTGGCCCCATGGTTTCTTCCAAATGGCCCCCCCTCCTCCAGGCTAGTTCGGGCTCCAGTCTCAGGCTCCCACACAGCCAGAGAGCCAGCTTCCAGGGGCAAGGACTTCCTGATCCTCTGCCTGCAGCTCCTTGTTCCTTCATTCCCTGGTAGCCAGTCTGGGCAGATTGCAGTTGGCCTGAGAGGAGTGAAAACACCTCTTTGGCCTCTGAGCTCCACAAAGCTACCTCCTGCTTTGGGAATGGGGCCAGAACGAGGTTGGCAGTGGCAGTGGACGGTAGCAGCAACAGCCCTCTCCCAGGGCCTGAGCAAAGAGGCGTCCAGGGACAGAGGCTGGCAGAGCAGCCTCATGAGATGGTACTGTTGCCCACACATCACTGCATGATTGACTCAGACCAGGAGCTGGCAGAGGTTTGAATGCCAAAGAGCAGAGCTGGGGAGCAAGGCCACAGGTGTGGGAGGTGCGGGGCAGGGGCCGGTAAGGCTCTCCAGGGGCTCATGCAGAATCCAGGGCCCTTCCTTGAGGTCCCCCACTGCTTCTGGCCCCTGGCTGGCTGGGTCTGCTTACCCCTCTCCCTCCTCCCCATAGTGTCCTTAGCCCTGGGCCTCCCACACACCCAAATCCACACATCTGTCCCCAGATCTTGCTGGATTTTCATAAACTTCCACTTGGTCCTAAAAATAAGACTCACGCCTGACCCTGGCCAGTCTGTCCACTTTCCACCTCCATGTCTGGCTCATGGCCCCTGCCTGAGATTCTAGCCTCCTCCTCCTTCAGGCTCTGTGCAGGAGCTTCTGGTCTCCTTCCCCATTACTCAAGGGTTAAGCCCTGTGTGAGTCCTCAGAGCCCTCCTCCTGGGTGTCTACCCAGCCCAGACACAGGCCTCCAACCCAGAGGCAACACAGTGTGCACAGCCCGCCGGCTTCTCAAGATCAGCCTGACGTGGGCTCCCCTTGGCCACCCCTGGTCCCTGGTACAGGCAGGTAGGGAGTCGTTTGGGGACCAGGACTAGTCTCAGATGAGGACGGGGCACCTGTCCTCATGATGATGAGATGTAAGGACCATTACCAGCTTCTTCAGTGTCTCCAGGCCTGTTGGCGTCTGCCTGGAGTCCTGGGTCTTGGCACCTCCTGTAGTGGGTTCAGGCAGGAAGGGAGCCCGGTGCACACAGGAAAATCCACAGGCTCTGCAGGCCTGGGGGCCTCAGTTTAAATCCTGACTCTGCCTCCTGTTGGCTGCCAAGAAAGGCCAGCAATTCCCTTAGGCCTGACCCTCAGTTTCCTCATTACAGAACAACTAAAGCAGTGTCTAGGATTTATAGGGAACACCAGTGGCCCACTCCGCATCCACCCATCTTCTTTTAGAAATAGCTTTTCAAGTTTTCTGAAGAACCACTCTCCCCAACTCTATCAACGACTCCTGTTCCCCTCTTCCCACCACCTTCACCTCCACACAGGGAGAGGGTTCTAGAGAGCAGAGCCAGCAGAGGCACACAGCCACGGGATGGAGAGACTGTGCAAGGTCATTGAGCACCTGGATCCAGCCAGACCTGAAGTTAACATGAGCTAGCAAGTTTCCCTTTTTGTCTGAACTGGGTTTTTGTCATTTGCAACAGGACTTCTCTGTGAGAGAGCATTGTTCTGGGAAGCAAATGTTCTCCTGTCAGCGCCCAGCTTCCCTTTCCTTTGAGCCAGGTTGAGGTGGGGAGGGGAACACTGGCTTACACTGACTCTCCCCTCAGGGCAGCTTCAGAAACTATCCCAGGCCCAGCTGCAGACTCTGCCATAGGGACCACAGGGCAAGACTCAGGAATGGACTTTGTAACTGGAGAGGAGCAGACAGACATGCTAGTGGCAAAGTCTGAGGCGCTGATAGGGAGGTGGGGGTAGCATTCTGGGATTTCTTCAACCAGACCAGTTGGAAGTGAGGCACCCATGCACACTTCACCTGGTGAGCTCCTGTCCATCCTTAGGGGCCCAGCTCTGACCTCCACCCCTCTGTGCCCCCATGCACACCTACATACCTTTAGGTAGAGGCTGGAGGCTCTTCTGAGTGAGTCCCTACAGTCTTCACCTGAGGGGGTAGAGACAAGGCCTGGGGGAGCTCCAGTGGATGGGGCTCTACTCCCCAACTCCAGCACCCCTGAAGGACCAGGCCATGTTCAATCATTTCTATCAGCTTCTCTCTCCCTCATTGTTTTCTGGGGGCTTTGGATTGGGATGGGGGAACGAGCTCCTGACTGTGCACATGACATCGCGCATTCCTCTCCTTGGGTCTCAGTGTCCACCATGCAGGATGATTGTGCAAATGTGTGTGCACTGGTGTGAACTGTGTGTCCAAGTATGCAAGTGTGTGTGTATGGGTCTGTGTGCACATGTCCATCCTGCGTGCGTATCCATGTGTGTGCACACATGTGAGTGCATGGTGCGCCAGCACACATGTGCAAGCATGTGCATAGGTGTGTGTGTACCTGTCCATCTGTGTGTGTTCATGTCTGTGCCTGTGTACTTGAGTTTACGCACAGGCAGCCAGTCATGCTCAGCACCTACAGATGCTCACGGGCTCTTCCCAGCCTGGATATCAGCCATTTCTCCACTTCCTCAGAGCCAGATCTTTGCCCCTCCCCTGCTGGAGACTGTGTGTGTGTCCCCAGGGTCATCTGTAACACTGTGTGGGAGCGTGAATGTTTGTGTGCTCTTGTGTACCTACACCTCAGTACCTCCATGTGGCTATGTGTGGTAGGAGGTCAGGTCTGAGAGAGAAATGCACAGGTGAGGGGTGTATCCAGCAGGGTGTGCACCTGGAGGCAGATGCTGCAGGCTCGTGCCCCAGCTGAGTGACCGTTAAGCGGGAGTATTAATACTCATCCCACCAGTTGCAGGGGCATTCTTGGTGATGACATTGGTTGTATCATTCAGGGTCCGACCAGGAAAATAGCACCCTCACTTTTGAGCAGGGAGAGCTGAATGCAAGGGATTGGTCACAAAGGAGATGGAGGAACTAAAAACCCAGATGGGATAGTGTGAGAGATAACTCAGATCAGCAGCCATAGGACCTCCTGCCACCTGGGGCTGCAGAGACAGAGGGAAGAGGCAGGATCACCCAATGGAAGCTGGCACCGCAGGGGCCCTGCACAGGGGAGCTGGGGCCTCTGAGGAGTCACAGCAGCTGTGAGAGGGCTGCCCATGTCAGAGGAGGTGGAAATTCCCTGGCTTCGTTCTGCCCTTAGCCGTAGTTAGTGCCTTCCATGGCGGAAAGCTGGAGCCGAGGCAGCCGGGAGCTGCTGCCGGCCACCCCCTGTGGTAGAGGAGTGGGTCTGAGGAAAAGGCCCAGGAAGGTGCCTCAGTGGAACCGTGTGGGCTGTACTGAGTGGTGTGTGTGCCTGCATGTGTGCCTATGCTCAGGTGGGCATGTGAGATGTAGCTGGAATGGCAGGTGTGTGCATGTACCTGTGCACCTTTATTCCTTGTGTCAACAAGACAGCCTACAGAGAATAGTGCCGATAATCAAACTGAGCATTTATCAGACCTTTACCATGTGCCAGGTACTGTGCTGAGCCCTTTATAAATACTTACTTGGTTAAGGTTTCACATGACCTTGTGAAGTAGATACTGCTGTTATCCTCATTTTATAAGTGGGGAAACTGTGGACAGAGTGTGAGTGATTTGCCCAAGATCACGCAGTCTAAGAGCCAGGGCTAGGCTTGGAGCCAACTGGCTCTAGAGTCCTGTGCCCAGTACCAAACTGTGCCTGCTATTGGAGTCAGGGCCCTACCTGTGTGCCAGGCGGGGCTCTGACACCCAGAGTCTTGCTCTGCTCAGCTCCAGGGACCCAGCTGAGGAGCCAGTCCATTCCCCTTGCCTCTCCAGATGGGAAAGGTGGCCGCTGGCAGAAATGGCTGTTTGTTCCTTCCTACGTCATTACTGGCCTGGGGAAGTCACGTGACCCCAGGTCGGGATCTAAGCCAGGCATCACCAGCAAGGTGGCTGTGAGCCCTGGAACAACAGTCCAGGTGAGGTGGGAGAAACTGGTCCTGCCTCAGCCTCTCGCTGCAACCTCACCCTCCCATGGTACTGCCACCCCCGCAGGTGCAGATGTGGCCACAGATGCCCAGAGTCAGGTGACTGGGAGGGGAGTGGGAGCACCCAGGAAGGTGCAGAGTGGTCACAGTGGTGCTGCCACGGGAGGTGAATCACTGAGACCCCCCTGGGAGGACTCATTGGGTGAAATGCATCAGAAGCCTTTCAGGGTGTGCAAACTCACAAAAACAAGCAAAACAAACCCCACAACATCCCTCTGTTTGCTGTTTACAAGAGACATCACCTTAATTATGAGAGCACAAGTTGATTGACAAGAAAGGAATAGAAAAAGTCCTGCAAACTGTAAGAAAGCTGAAATGGTTGTATTAGTATCAGACTGAGCAGACTGAGACAGGAAGCGTTATAGGCAACAAAAGGGGGCATTTTAAATAACAGAAGGGACAGCTCACAGGAAGACTTAGAACCCCAAAATAAAACATGGGTACACCTAACAAAGAGCTTCAAAATATAGGAAGCCAAAACTGGCAGAATGGAAAAAGCAGTAGCCCAGTCCGGAATCATCACCGGGGATTTGGCAATGTCTACACCGTTTGCACAGCAATTCTAACTCTAAGAACCAGTCCTAAGGAAGGAAGCATGTGTGCAGGTCCTGTGTCCTGGGCGCTCGCCCTGATGTCTGCTCACTGCCTCCTCCCTTTGTTCACACATAGCCCTGACGCACCCGCCCTGGAGCCGGAGCATCCAAGCCTTGAGCCACTCCTGAACATCTAAGTCTGTTTTCTCATCTGTAAAGTGGGGACAAGCATAGGCACCATCCCCTAAGGGAGCTGAACGCTCCTGGAGTTGGGAACATAGGGCAAGTCTGCCCTCCAGGGAGGCCTTGGCTGCTGAGACCCACTTTACCAACAATCACACCCTAGGGGCCAGGAGCTTCATCCTTTGCCTGGTGATGGGGTGGGTTGTAAAGGGTGCCTTCACTGGGAGTGACTTGGAAGGGGGTCCCAACTCGGGAGCTAGCCCAGCCCGCCCTCTGCCCACTGCCCCCTCCCTCATGATGTGGGTGTGGACCCTGGTACCTTCCTGAGAACTGCCCTGCAGGTTCATCTCTGAGTCGGCTGCTCAGGGGACACAGGGAACTAACATTGCTCTCCCCTTTCTATCCTAGGTGCCCTCCAAGCAGTAGTGATACCAGTCTATTTCCTCATGGGCTTAGGGTCTAGCAGGAAAGGTGGCATTTGCCATCAATTGTGGTGAGGCCCCCAAGCCCAGGGCCTTGGAGCTTGGCCTAGGTCAGTGGTCCCCAGCCACCAGTTTTGTAGAAGACAAACTTCGCATGGATGGGGTTGAGGCGGTGAGGAATGGTTTCAGTATGAAACTGTTTTCCCTCGGGTTACTGGGCATGAGCTCGATTCTCATAAGGAGTATGCAACCTAGATCCCTCGCATGTGCAGTTTACAATAGAGTTTGCACTCCTATGAGAATCTAATGCTGCCTCTGATCTGACAGGAGGCGGAGCTCAGGGAATGCTCACCACCCACCGCCCCTGTTCCTAACAGGTCAGGGACTGGTACTGGTCCACAGCCCGGGAATTGGGAACCCCTGGCCCCAGTCATGAGAGGTTAGAGGGCTGAGCCGGTGCTAGCCAGGTGAAGGGGCTGCTTTGTTCATGCTTTTTTCAGGGGGTGGGAGTTCTTTTGTTGTTTAGAGCCAGTATCTCACTCTGTCATCCAGGCTGGAGTGCAGTGGCTTGATCCTAGCTCGCTGCAGCCTTGACCCCCTGCGCTTAAGCAATCCTCTTGTCTCATTCTCCCAAGAAGCTGGGACTACAAGTGTGTGCCACTAGTGTTTATAATAGTGTCAAAATATTGGAAACAACCTACATACAAAATGCCCAACAATAGGGGATGAAATAAAATGTGGTACCTCCATAAGAAAACTCTAAAGCCTCTAAGAATAGGGATACTGAGTGTATTCACATGGCACTCTCTCCACTCCATTTAAAGAAGTAGCATGCACTGTACAAACCCATTCTTTAGATGAAAAAAATCTTACCTATGCATATGTAAAATATATAGATGCCCAGAGAAAAGGTCAAGAGTGTTATACATTAAAATGTTACCGTGCTTTTCTCTGGGGATAGGATTATGGATGTTTTGGGTTTTGTTTTATAATTGACTGTATTTTCTGGTTTTCTAAGTTAATCTGAATTTTGCTTATTACCCCCAGGCTAGAAGCCTCCTGAATGTAGATATTGGACACGGTCTTCCGCAGTCTGGGCCTGTCCGGTCATGGCCAGGCAGGGGTCCACTCTTCCAACACATCTGGAGTCTTAATTGGGTGCTACCTGGGCCCAGCTGTTCAGCCCCCAGGCCGAGCCTGGATCTCCTTGAGTAAGGTGCTTTCCCTGCCTGCCAAGCAGAGAGAGGCAAGGGGATAAACCCTGCGGAGGAGGAGAAGGGGGAGGAGGGACAAGGCAGGAGGCCACTGTGTGCCTGAGGGAGGCCCCTAAAGCCACAGGAGTGGCAGCCGCAGGAGGGATCTCCGTTGTTTATTCACCCTTTGTGTTCATCTACTGAAGATGGAGCATGAGCAACACAGAGGGAAAAGCCCTGTCCTCTGAGCTTAGATATTGGCGGGGGAGACAGACCAGATCAAAAACAGGTTCTATAGGGTGGTACACAATGCAGAAAAAGCAGAGGGGATGGGACAGCCCGAAGCAGGCTGGGACAGGGGCTGCGGTTCCCTGCACTCCTCCTCTCCTCTCCCAGGAGAGACACCCACACATAGGCGAGCCACCTCATTGCCCTGGCCCCTGGGACCAGCACCGCCCAAACCGGGTTCTCCATAAGGAAAAACACTTCCCCCTCATATGTGATATCCTGCCTCATTAAATTTAATGGGCTGGTTATTCCCGCTAAATAAACATCAACTAATTATAAAAAACGTATTTGCCGAGGTTTGACTATGAAATGGACAAACCAATTACATGGTTATTCAGCCTCAAAACACACTCAGTAATGAAGTGGGGTGCAGACCAGCAGCAGGAGGGGTGGGGGAGCACCTGGGAGGCAGAGCTCCCCTCTACCCTTTCCCATGCTGCAGAGCTTGGGGGTCCTCCAAATGTCAGCATGCTGGACAGAGGCTCAGTGTCGGTCACCCCCTCCTGCACAAGTGACAGAACCCTCGTTGAAACTGACTACCGCAATGAATGTGTAGGCTTCAGAAGTCCAGGAGGGAGCTTCAGGCCAGCTGCATCTAGAGGCTTAACCACAGTTACTGGGACCTGGACTTTCTCCTCCCAGCCCAGCTCTTTCTGTCCCCATCGTTCTGTTCTCAGCTTTCCATGGGTCTGAGCTCTGGTGTAGCTTAGCAAGGTCCTCTGCTGAGGGGCTCGCCAGGCCAAGATGAGGTGAGGCACCCCCTGTGTCTCCATGAGAGGCTCCAGCAAAGCTCACCTTACAAGGAGAATTCCTCTTTCCCTGAACTTCCATTTCAGGGTTAAAGGTCAGATAAAAAACAGTAACAAAAAAAAAAAAAAACCTACCGCTCGCTAAGAAAGTAATATTAGAAAATCCTCCAGGGAGACCAGTAAGCATATGAAAAAAACTGTTCCACATCATCACGACTAACCAGGGAAATGCAAACTGAAACCACCAAGAAGTGCTTCTACATCCAAGCAATGGCTGAGGTGAAAGGACAGGCAATACCCAACGTCAGTGAGAAGGAGCAACCCCCAGGGGCTCACTGCTGCTGTGAGGAGTATGAAAGGATGACAGTTGCTTCGGAAAATGGCTTGGCAGTTCCTTATAAAGTTAAACATCCGCCTACACCGCGATGCAGCAATCTTACTCCTGAGTTAATACCCAAGAGAATGAATATGTATGTCCTCTAAATAGTACGCACAAGAATGTTCATAGAGCCTTACTCATCACAGCCACAAGGTTAAAATAACCCAAGTGCTCATGGAAAGTAGAATGGTTAAGTTGTAGTTTATTCATACGATGAAATACTACAGCATCACGAAAAAGAACACACTCGAGCTCCCTGTAGCAACATGGATGGATCTCTCAGACATCTCATGGTGAGAGACAGAGGTAGATACAGAAGAATTCACGGTTGTATTAGCTATCTACTGCCTTCTAACTAATAACCACAAACAGTCGCTTGCAGCAATGCATGTCTGTCCCCCACTTCCCGTGGGTCGGAGCTCTGGTGTAGTGCAGCGGGGTCCAAGACTGCCCTCCAGATGTGGCCAGCCTGGGTTCCTCTCTGCAGCTCAGGCTCCTCATTCAAGTTCACCTGGATATTGGCAGAATTCATTATCTTGCTGGAGGACTGATAGGCTGTCTTTTTGCTATCAGCTCAGCTAGAGGCTACCAGCCATCCTCTGCCTGGAGACTTGCTCACAGACCCTCCATTGCCAGCAAAGGGATCTCCTGCATGTATAACATAATCATGAGAGGGACGTGCCTTCACATTTGCCTAATCTATTGCTTAGAAGCCAGTCACACGCTTAAGGGGGGGATTATAGAGATGTGACTCATGGGGGACCTGCCATGGTACTGGATGGGTCTCTTTATATGAAGTTCAAAGACAGGCAAAACTAACCTATGGTGAAGGAGTCTGATAGGGGTTCTCTGGGGGGCGGGGGTGGGGTCAGAAGAACCTTTGTTTTGTGGAGATAACACATGTATTTGTGTAGAAGTGTAAAGATGCATTCATTGACCTGTGTGCCTAAGGATTGGGGACTTCACTGTATGTAAAGGAAATAAGGAGGGAAGGAGAAGGGAAAGGAAAAAGGAAGGAAAGAGGGGAGGAGAGAGAGATCTATCTAAAAGCAGCTCTTAGTTTGTATCTTTTTTGCAAACAGAGAGGCAGGATGTCCCTCTGTGTCTGCATGTTGGACACAGTGTATACATCTCTTCATCGACACAGGAGACACCCATATCAGTTTTTGCTCTGGTGAGCTGGGAGCAGGTGCTGGAGGGAGGCCGACTTCATTGTATCCTTTTATGCACTTCTTGGATTTTTGATTTTTTTTTTTACAATGAGCATATATTTTAATACTTAAAACATCTTTAAAAAAAAAAAAAAAAAAAAGGCCAGACAGACAACTTGAAGGGTAAAGGGTACTTGGGGCGGTGGTGGCTATGATATCAGAGCAGTTGTCCCCACACCATCCCCACCTTATAGTGTGAAGTTGAGAGGTGAGTGCAGCTGTAAGTCAGGGGAGACTGCTAGCATCTGTTCCAGGTTGGGGAAAATCTCTTATATTTTCCTCCTAGTGGCTGCAGCAAAGGGTCAGATAGGGACACCACACCTGGGAATGCACACAGAGGAAGATGATACCAAGAAATAGATGCCTGGTGACATTATGGGAGCCCCTGGATTCAGTCCTGCCTGAAGCCAGACAGGGAAGCACATCGATGAATGTCCCTCGGGATGAAACAAAGCTGGGTTTCAGCCAGCTTCTTCTAGTGCTGTCCTGCTCATGGTTTATGTCCGGTGTCTACTCTGATTGGCTGTTAAACATACACGTATTTTTCAGTTTTTAAAGATGGAGTCACACTGTGTTGCCCAGGCTGGAGTCAACCTCCTGGATTCAAGTGATCCTCCCACCTCAGCCTCCCGAGTAGCTGGCACTGCAGTTGCATGCCACTGCGCCTAGCTTTGGCTGTTAAATATTTTAAATGTCATTTTGGTGTTTGTTGCTTGAGCCCAAAAAGCTCTGCCATCTGGATGGGGTCTCCAGGCCATGGGACTTGGAGCTGGGTGCTGTGTGTTCAGGTCCAGCCCCTCCCTTTGCTGCTCTGCTGCCCCCTTCTCAGTAGGCCTGCATCCCTGGGGCTGGTACCTGGCACACCAGGTGCCCAGGAAGGGCAGGCGGCTCAGTTGGCCTGGGCTTCTGAGGGCACAGGAGAGCTGGGCTGGTTCTGTCTGCGTGTTTTCTGTGGAATGCAGACCATGCTGGCAACACCAGGGCCTGGGGACACCTCTGCTTCTAACGCAGGCCGAGGACTGGGGGTGATACCCCGTGGTGAGCTGCAGCTGCTCCCCACAGAGGCCGGGTGGGCGGGTGCTTCAGGGCAGGCTTCCCAGAAGAGGAGGAGTCTGCGCGGGGGCTGAAGGAAGGTCAGCAGGGTGACCTCAGGGGAAATACGTTGTTCCCTCTCTCTCCAGAACAGAGGAGCAGAACAAGCATCATGTGCAAAGCTTGTGGTGAACCAGGGAAAGCACAAAGCACCCCCGTGATGGAGAGTGGGGGTAGGATAGGAAGAGAGGTTGGCAGAGGGAGGGCGCCTCTCTGCTTCCTCCAGGGGCCTCTGTGGCTCCGACTGTCCAGAGCAGTTTCTGAGTGTGTCCCTGGGGCCTGTCACTTCTTCATGCCTTGGTTTCCTCATCCGTGTAAAGGGGGCAGCCACGGCCCCTCCCCACCCACCCAGTGGTCAAGATGCCTTGGGGAACCTGGCACAGGGCTGGCCCTTCAAATGTCTTTGCTCTGGTCCTCACAGAGACCCCAAGGCCACGTGATTTGTGGTGTGGTCCCGAAAAGGCACTGACGGATGGTGTCGGGAGGAGACTTCATGTTGCTGCCTTCAAACCCTGTGCTCTTTCAGAGGAGCCCCCAGCTACCATGGTGGCATTCCCCACTGGGCCAGGGTTGCCCCATAGGGCTGAGGCAGAGGATGGTATAGTGGTTAGAAAAGGTCCCCAAACTCCCGCCCTCCCTTTCCATCTCCACTCCCACCCATGCACCGACCCGTCAATAGTGCAGGCTGCTGCAAAGAGGCATGCGTGGGGCTGAGGGTGAGTAGGAGGCTCCCAGCGGGCTCTCCGTAGCTGGGGCTGGAATCCAAGGCTAGCAGCTCAGGCCCCTGGAGGCCAGCCTGTTGCTGGCCAGGTGGCAGACTGTGTTTTCCAAAGACTGCCTCCCCTGCATACCCATCCTGCAGGGCTTTGCAATGCACAGTGGGCCTGACACCCCTGCCAGAGGTGGGGGTTGTGCTCTGTTCCCTGGAGAGCCATGGGGCTTGTCACCAATCTGCCTGATGCAGCATAGCCCAGCCCTGAAGGCTTCTGAGCTCCAAACCCCCACTTCTCCTCTGCCCTCCCTCTCCCTGCCCCCCTGGATGGGAGCTGTGCATGGACACATAAGAAGGCCGGCTGCCCTGAAGCCATCATGCTGCAGAGGCTGTGGAAAGGCCCCACAGAGCTAGACAGAGCTGCCAAAGAGCCCTGCCCCGGGGAAGTCTTGCCAGACAGGTGAGGAGCTGCAGCCTGTGCAAGTCCCAACTGAGTCCTCAGACACTGGGACAGAGACCAGCCTTTCCCACTGTCCTCTCTGAATTCCCCACAGAGACCATGAGAGAGAAAGGCAGCTATTGGCCGAAGCCACTACATTTTAGGGTGACTTGTGATGCCGCAACTGATAGCGACTGCACCCCCACAGCCCCGATGGATGCTTTGCCTGGCACTAGGCTCTGTGCCCCTGAGAAGATGGGCTCCCTGGCTTGCCAAGCTGCTGTTTGTGGGGCTGGATAATAAGCAGCTGAATGAACCAGAGACTATCAGTTGGTTGAATGGGACTGGGGTGCATTTTCCATCAGGGAATCGGGAGCTCCTCTGAAGAGGCGATATGAGCTCTGAGGCCTGGAGAAGGAGGAGATGGCTCTGGGAGCTGGGGCCAGGCAGCCTGACCCAGGATTGCCGTGATGGCCTCTGCTGGGTATGGCCCCCAGAGGCCTGCTGGCCCGTGAGCTCTGTGGGGGTGCACAGGGCGCTGGTTCTGCCCAAGAGGAAATGCCAGCAGTGGAGTTAGTGCTGGTGTAAGAGCAACAGCAAAGGTATTTTTTTAACTTTTTATGTTGAAATAATGATAATCTGTAACAATTACAGATTTACAGGAAGTTGGAAAGAGTAGAGAGAGAAGCCTGTGTACCCTTCACCCAATTTCCCTCAATGGTCACATTCTACATAACCACCACACATCAGAAAAGGGACATTGGCACTGGTGTGACAAGGGTGTCAAGCCCTGTGTCACTTTATCACACATGGAGATCCATGTTCCTGTCCGTGTAACCAGGATACAGAACTGTTCCCTCTCCACGGAGACCCCCTGGTACTCCCCTTCACAGTGACATTCACCCCCACCACCCCAGCCCCTGGCAGTCACCAATCTCCTCTCAATCTCTATGATTTTGTTATTTCAAAAATGTTATATAAATGGAATTATGCCATTTACGTTTTCTGTAATTACTGATGTAGCTTCAGTCTGCTGTTTTATTTGTTGCTTTGTTTGTTCCTGTGTTTGTTGGTGGTGGTGTTTCTCTATTTTCTTTTTTCTGCCTTGCCATGTGTTACTTAGACATATTTAAGCATCTATTTTGGTTTATGTACAGTGCTTTTAGTGTATTATCTTTGTATAGATTTCTAGTGGCTGCCATATTGCATTATACATATGTACTTACCACAGTCTACTGCCATCAACATTTTACCATTTCAAGTGACATGTAGAAAGCTTACCTGTCTTTGTGTCCCTTTTCCTCTTCCACTTATAATATAATTATTTTTTTTTTTTTTTTTTTTTTTTGGGATGGAGTCTCGCTCTGTTGCCCAGGTGGAAGTGCAGTGGCCGGATCTCAGCTCACTGCAAGCTCCGCCTCCCGGGTTTACACCATTCTCCTGCCTCAGCCTCCCGAGTAGCTGGGACTACCGGAGCCCGCCACCTCGCCCGGCTAGTTTTTTGTATTTTTTAGTAGAGACAGGGTTTCACCGTGTTAGCCAGGATGGTCTCGATCTCCTGACCTCGTGATCCACCCGTCTCGGCCTCCCAAAGTGCTGAGATTACAGGCTTGAGCCACCGCGCCCGGCCTATAATTATCTTAAATATTTTTTCTACATACATTGAGACATTCAACAATGCTATAATTTTTGCTTCAACCATCAAATGTAACTTAGAAACCTTCAGAGAAGGGGTCCGTTTTATCTACCCATAGTTTTGTTCTTTCCATTGTGCTTTCTTCCTGATGTCTCAAGATTCCTCCATTATCACTTTCTTTCCATGAGAAGAAATTCCTTTGGCCCTCCTTTCACAGCAGGTTTGCTGGCAACAAACTTTTTCCTTCACCTGAGAAGGTCTTGATTCCCTCTCATTCCTGAGGGATAGTTTCACTGGGTATAGAATTTATGGTTGACAGCTCTTTTCTTACGGCACTTAAAAACGCTCCACTTATTTCTTGCCTCCATGCTTTCTGATGAGAAATCTATGTTGTTTGGAAGGTGGCAGCTTTCAAAATTGGGGTTTGTCATTGTTGTTTAGTTTTTGGAAGTCTGACTGTGATATGTCTTGGTGGGGATTCCTTTGGATTTATAATGTTTGGAGTTCATTCAGCTTCTTGAATCCTTACATTTATGTCTTTTGCCAAGTTTAGGAGATTACTTCTTCAACATTTTTTCAGCTTTGTCCTCTTTCTCTTCTCCTCCTGGCAATTAGATGACATGAATGTTAGATCTTTTGTTATCTCTCAGAGTACTCTTTTCTCCCACCCCTAGTCTATTTTCTCTCTGTTTCAGACTTGGTGGTTTCTATTGCTCTATCTCCAGGTTCACTACAACTTTCCTTTGACCCTCTGTTCTGCTTTGGAGTTATCCATTAAGTTTTTATTCTGATTACTGTATGTTTTAAAAAAATTCTAAAATGTCCATTTGGTTCTCTTTATAACTTCTGTTTCCTTGCTGAGACATTCTTTATTTTCATTTGTTTCAAGCATGTTCATAATTGCTCATCAAAACACCTTTATGATGCCTGCTTTAAAAGCCTCATCAGGTAATCCTGATATTCCTTCCTGTTCAACATATACCAGTATTGGTGTATGCTGATTGTATTTTCTGGTACAATTGACAATTCTCTGGTTCTTGCTATGACAGGTGATTTTTTTATTGGATCTTGAAAGTTTGGGGTATTGTATGTTGAGACCCTGGATTACATTTCAATCTTCTGTTTCACAGCTGGCCTCTCCTGACCCCATATGGTAGACAAAGAGGGGTGGTATCCCATTACATCAGGAAAGGGGGAGGGAAACCCAGCTTCCCCACTTTAGCCCAGGTGTTTTTAGCACAATGAGAAAACTTGGGCTGCTTCCCTCATCTCCAGGGAAGCAGGAGGCTGATCTCTTGCTACCCTGCTTCTTGGCAGGGCAGTGAGGGGCAAGGGCTGCTAGGCCTTATAAAGAGGGTGCCAGGGATGGCTTTTCCAGAGGCTGTGGTCCTGGAGAGGGCTCCCATACTTGGGAACATCTTTGGTGACCTGACTGTGACCCCCCAGGGTGACAAGCAGCATTCTGGGAGTGGTAGGAGCTGGACTGAACCAGGGACTGCAAACTGGAGGCCTGCTGGCTGGGATCTTCACACTGAAAGGTCTTGTTCACTCCACACTCTCCCAATAACATGTGCATGCATTCCACTGCTCACTGCTGCTGCAGCCCTCACCTGCTCCGGCATTCAGCCTGTCTCACTATTTACCTCCATCAACCACTTGGCCGCTGAAGTCATCTGAGTTTGCAGCCCAGGAGGAGGCGGTGCCAAGTCCCCCCAGTGCTCCAGTGATTGTTTGCATGTGTGTGGGCAGGTAGGGGGCAGGGGGAGGGACTCTGCTACTCTGTCTTTTGTGCAATAAAGTATTGATGTTGACCTGATTTTGTCTCCAGGCCGGGAGTGGGGTGGTGACAGACCTGAGCCCAGACTGGTCAAAGGGAAAGGAAGCCAAGGAGGGCTCCTGAGGTGGGGTGGGGACTGCAGAGAGGCTTCCTGGAGGAGGGAAGAAGGAGCTTGGGCCTTGAAAAATGAACGGTGGCAGGGCACAGTGGCTTACGCCTTAATCCCAGCACTTTGGGAGGCTGAGGCAGGAGGATCACTTGAATCCAAGAGTTCGAGACCAGCCTGGCCAAGATAGGGAGATCCCCCATTTCTACAAAAGAAAAAATAAAATAAAATAAAAATAAAGAGCGAGGAAAGGGCCAGGTTGGGACCCTCTTGGCCAGGAGCACAGCATGGGGAAAGGTCTGGTGTGGAGGTGTCTTTGGAGCAACAGTACAGTGTGCAGAGAGCACTGGGTACCAGGGAGACATGGCTGTAGGGTGGCCTGTTGGCCCCACAGGGTCCTGAGTGCAGGCATCTCCACACTACCCGCTGGGCCACATGGCTGAGCATGGGTTGCAGTGCCCACAGGGGAGCCACACCGCTTGCTCTGGAAACTGGGCCCCGCCACCACCTGGCTGTGGCCTTGGTCAGGTCAGCCCCTGACTTGCTGCTGTGTCCATATGTGTAGATGGGGGACAGCAGTCTGCCCACCTCATAGAGGAGCTCAGCGGGTAAAAACGTGGATTCCTGCCTGGTGCATGCTGAGCAGTTGGTCCCAGCTGGATGTGGGGGAGGGTGGACAGTGGATGGGCTGTGCTGGCTGTCCAGGTGCACATCGGGGCTGCAGTGGCTCCTGGTGGGTTTGACCTGTCCTGCATCCAGGCCCACTTGTTTGATAACTGCACCTGGATTTTCTTTGGGGAACCACTTTCCCAATTCCACCTACTCACTCTGGAGAGGTCCCTGATCCCAGCCAACTATCAGGCCACAGTGACGGGTTCAAGGGGGCCACGCAATCCAGTCTGGTTCACCAAAGCTTCATTCTGGAAACTTCCCTAGACCTATGAGGAAAGAAAAGCTTGGAGCTGCCAAGGCCACCAGGTGCAGAAGGGCTGCGTGGGCGTGAACCAAGCCAGCGGCCAGCAGAACCCTGCCGTGCCCAAGATCCTGTAGGTCTGAGCTGCTGCTCACTTGAGTCCAATAGATGCCTCTTGGAGCCTAAGTCCAGTCAGGTGTCTGTCACTTGGAACCAGCAGCAGGGGTGGGCAGAGAATGGTGCTGGGTGAGCCTTCTCTTTGGCATGCCTGCAGCTGGGCTGAGCCCTTCTCCTCTTGCGTGGGGAGGAGGACCAGAAAAAAAACCTCAGAGTTGGAGGATGAGTCCGTGAGCACCAACCTTAGGCATCGCCTCTTTTCAGGCCTCTGCAATAGTCAGCAGTCTCCCCACATCCATGCTACCTCCCAATGTCCTCTCCACCCAGTGGCCAGAGTGGGCTTCCTGGAATGCAACAGTGACTGCATCTTGCCTGCACACCTACTGTCAGCGGCTCCCTGTGGGCCTAGGCTCACAGTTTGACCCCACAAGGGCATGTGGGGATGAGCTGAGATGACCACAGCGCTCCACACTCACGACCTGGCACAGGGGACATCTGTTCCATGCCAGGCCACAAGCAGGGTGACAACAAAGTGCACAAGGCTCTGACCCCATGAGCAGGGAGGACAAGTGAGGGAGCAGTGACAATAAAATGGTGACATGGGAAGTCAGAGGGAGGAGGGCCACCCAGGGTCTCCCAAGTGGGAGAATGGGTAGAAGTGCCACAGACAAAGGGGGAGGATGAACCAGTGTGCCAAGGGACAGGGAGGCTGGCATGTGTGCACGGGAAGGAGAGAGGTGGGAAGCAGGTCCAAGTGTGTGTGTTCTTGCGTATGTGAGTGGATGTGCATGTGCATGCTTGCATATGAGTGTATGTGTGCATGCTTGCATGTTGGAGTATGTGTGCTTGCATGTGTGAATGTGTGCGTATGTGCTTGCATGTGTGAGTGTGCTTGTGTGTCTGCTTGCATGTGTGTGCTAGCATGTGTATGCGTGCTTGCATGTGTGAGTGGATGTGCATGTGTGTGCATGTGTTTGCATGTGGTTTGGCATGTTTGAGGCTTATATGGCATGTGCCGTGTGCCCTGCATGTGCGTGCTGTACTTGCATTGTGTTGGTGCCCTTGTTGTGTGTGCTCGACGATTGTGTGTGCAAGTGTGTGCTTGAATGTGTGGTGGTCTGGCTTCATGTTGGTAATGTGGTTGCATGAGTGTATGGTGTATGTTGAATATGTTGTGGTGTGTATTGGTGTGCAATTGTGTGGGAGGCATTTCATGTGTTAAAAGAATTGCCAACTAGAAGAGGGATTGCCTCAGCTCTCTATCAGATCCCTGTGGACCACAGTGTGGAAAGCAGAGTTGGGAGGACTGAGCTGGCAACTGAGGGTCCCCATGTCCTCCAGGTAGGAGGTGACAGAAGCAGGGGAAGTGAGACAAGGATGGGTTAGGAGTATTTGGCAGTGGTGGTGCCAGGTTCCAAAGTGGGCCCAAGCAGGAATCCAGATGTTCCCCACAACCAGCTTTGAACTCAGTGGCCAGGGATCTGAGGGCCATCTCCTAGAGCTGGGGGTGCCTGGATCCTCCCCATCTCCTCCTCACCCAGCAGCAGTGGGATTGCCTCAAGGGGAAGGAGGTCCTGAGTGTACTTTAGCAGAAAGCTCTGACTCGTACAAATGCAGAACAGTCCCCAGAGCTGCCCCTGGGGCAAGAGCAGGGGAAGGTGCCAAAAGAGGCTCCTCTCCAGACCCCACTGAAATGGAACCATGTTCCTAAGAATCTCCTGCACTACTCTACAGACTCCCCAGCCCGCTGAGCTGCTGAAGGCAAACAGAAGCTAAACCAACAGGGGAAACCCAGAGGGAAGAGCCCAGCAGCCTGCTGAGTCACTTCCCCTCTATTTGATGTGGGGTCAGGAGCCCCAAAACCACAGACCCCGGCTCCAATCTCAGCTCCTCCAGGGTTGCTCACCTCCAACTTCTCCATCTGCATTTGGGGTGCTGCAGTCCCTCCTCAGAGGGCAGTGTCAGGACCCAGTGAGGTCACACCAGGAGCTCAGAGCTAAACAGAGGGCAGCTGCTGCTGGGGCCAGACGGGACCCGCAGGGGCTCTAGAGCCTGCCTCACGCAGCCCATCCCTAGCAAGAGGCACTCGCCTCTGTCTCCCACAAACCACCTGTGGAGTCTTCTCCCCACCTTCCTGTGGGGGCACAGCCTTTTCCTTGTTGACTCTAGGGAGTTCTTTATATATTCAGGATACACATCCTTTGACAATTAGATGTGTTATAAGCCATCTTTTTCTAGATCCTGACTTGTCTCATTATTTTCATTATTTGTAACTTTTAATGAGCAAAAGTAACTGATTTTAATGTAGTCAAATTGACTCATATTTTCCTTTATTTTTTTAGCATCTTGTTTATGAAATCTTCCCCTAGCCCAGGGACAGGAAGCGAATCTGCTCTCTGGTCTCCTAAAAGCCTTAGAATTTTCTGTGTGGCGCTGAGACCTAGGCCACCTGGAATCCACGGTTGCTCATGATGGGAGAAGGGATTCCAGGGTGTAATGAGAGGGTCACACGAACAGATTCTCACTGTGATGGCTCTTGCTGCTGCTGTGTGGCCAGTGGACAGAAAGGCATTACCAAGTAGAGCAGGCAGAGCAGAGAGGAGGTGCTCCTTCCTGAGGAGCCCAGAATGGGGACGGAGGGAAGTGGAAAATTCTGGAATATGTTTTTGGGAAGAATCTACCAGGCTGAGGGATGCAGGGGGCATGAGGAGCATGGAGGTTCCCAGTAGGGCAACCTTGGGGATGTGGCGCATTTCCCAGAGACGGGGAGAAAGAGGGGAGGTACCTGGTTAACGAGGAGCGTGGTTCTGGCCACTCAGAGTTCAGTGGCCCTGGAACTTCCCCAGACGCAGCTAGAGACACGGGGCTGGACCTCAGAGGAGAGGCCTAAGCTCTCCCAGGGGACCCTGAGCACAGAGCAGGAAGCTCCTTGAGGAGTGTCTTCCTCGTGGCAAAAGGGCAGGAACAGGCAGACAGCAGGGACAGCCCCTGGTGCTGGTGACAGGTGGCACACACAAGAGCTGATGAACATTCCCTGAGGTCAGCCATGGCGTCCACACTCACTGTGTCCCTCACTACAGCTCTGCAAGCTCTCACATCCGTTTCACAGATGAGGAAATTGAGGCTTAGAGAGCAGTCAGGACTTGCTTTGCCTTCACTAGCCATGAGGCTGGATCTGTGCCCACACGTGTGTCTCAGCAGTCCATGAGGAAAGAAACCTCTCCGGTCTTGTTTGCCAGGGAAGGGAGGGGAAGTGCAGCCCAGCGGCTGGGTCAGGACCACAGACTGGAGGAGCCAGACTCCTGGGGTTAGCCTCCCAGCCGGGTCTTCTACCCACTGGGGAACTTGGGCAAGTCTCCAGCCTCAGCCCACCCATCTGTAGAAGGTAGCAGAGCCAGCGCTGTATTAGTGCTTGGGAAATAAAATAATATATATAACTTTTGAGGAAGATGTTCTGCCTCATTCAGGAACATGTAAGTTAAAACCACAATGAGGCTGGGCATGGTGGCTCATGCCTGTAATCCCAGCACTTTGGGAGGCCGAGGCGGGCAGATCACTTGAGTTTGAGTTTGAGACCAGACTTGCCAACATGGCAAAACAAAAATTAGCTGGGCATGGTGGCACATGCCTGTAATCCCAGCTACTCGGGAAGCTGAGGTGGGAGGATCACTTGAACCCAGGAGGTGGAGGTTGCAGTGAGCTCAGATCGAGCCACTGCACTCCAGTCCAGGTGACAGGGTGAGACTCAATGAGCCTGGGTGCTGTGTCTCATGCCTTTAATCGCAACACTTCGAGAGGCTGTGGTGGGAGGATCACTGGAACCCAGGAGTTTGAGACCAGCTTGGGCAACATAGAGACCTTGTCTCTATGTTGAAAAAATATTAGCCAGACATGGTGGTGCCCATCTGTAGTCGCGGCTACTCAGGAGGCTGAGGCGGGAGGATGGTTTGAGCCTAGGAGCTTGAGGTTACAGTGAACTCTGATTGCACCACAACACCCCAGCTTGGGTGACAGAACGAGACCCTGTCTGTCTCTAAAGGAAAAAACAAAAAAAGCAGACAAGCAAAACCACCTAGTGAAAAACCAGTTCATGCCACTAGATTTGCAAAACTAAAGAGTGCCAAGTATTGGTGAGGATGTGGCACAGCCAGACCCTTCCACATTCCTGCTGAGCTGCTGGGAGTGTAAACTGGGACTTTCACTTGGGAAGACGGTTTTGCTGTATCTCCTAAAGCTAGATATATCCTACCCCATGACCCTGCAGACCATCCCTGGATCTAAAGGTGCCCACTGAGAGGCACGCACAGGATGCTCATCACAGCTTTGCTCATCATGGCTCCAAGTAGGTGACAATTCCATGTCCATCAGCAGGAGAATGGGTGAGCAGGCGCCCAAGGCGACAGAATACCACAAAACAGGCTGCGAGGACGATGGCTGCGAGCAGCCGCCCTGTGCCCCTCACCACACAGAGCAGACGGAGAAAACAGCACAGGCTGAGTGACCCGGTTTCCATAATACCCAAAACAAGCCAACCAAACAGCATCCCATTCTGGGATGCAAATATAAGAGGTCACATCCAAAGAAATGCAGTTAAACATGAACACAAAAATGAGGGTTGTGGCTGCTCCTGAGGAGGGAGGAGCAGGGTGAGACTGGGAGGGACATCTGGGCCCAGTATGAGTCCCTTCCCTTTCCCTCCTAATCATGTGAACTGTAGAGGGTTCCTCTTCTGTAGGGGTGACGTGATTCACACAGCAAAAACCGCACCCCTCAGGCTACAGATGGAGGCCCAGTCCCCAGCCGGGTTTTCCCGGCCTTTTTGCTCTGTTATTGATGCTCCCGCTGCCGGCTTCCCCTTGGCCCGGTTGCCCTCCACCGGGAGGCCCTCCCGGATGCCTCCGGCCTGCGGGTGGCGGTTGTGAGTACAGTCACTGAGTGCTGGGTGTCTGCCCCTCAGCCTTGCCATGCAGGCTGGGGGTATTGCCTGGGCAGCTCCGGCTCGTCACCCTGGACTCTGCAGCCCCACACCTCGCACCCTCCAGACCCGCTGCCCCAGGCTCGGCCGGAGTTCGCGTCTCACCACGCCTCTGCCGCGGGACTTTCCTCCCTGGGCCGCGTCCCCAGCCGGGAATGCGCCACCAGCCTGGGGCCTGCAGGGGGCGCCCGGGCTCCCCGCGCAGGTGCCCCCCCATCTGACAGAGAGGAATGCGCGAGGCCGAGAGATAGGAACACCCGGCCCCGCAAGGTCTAGGAACTGCTACTGCCTTCTTCAGCCTCAGTTTCTCCTCCCGTGAAAGGAAGCCATGCTCCTAGCCTGGACACACTGAGCCAGGCCCTGTTCCCGGGGTCGCGGGCTACCCGGCTCGAGGGCGCGGGGCTCCCGGAACTGTCCGCGCGGCCCCGGCGCCCAGAGCGTTGAGG
Source organism: Rhinopithecus bieti (assembly GCF_001698545.2). Classification (NCBI taxonomy): domain Eukaryota; kingdom Metazoa; phylum Chordata; class Mammalia; order Primates; family Cercopithecidae; genus Rhinopithecus; species Rhinopithecus bieti. The sequence continues at coordinate 1,028,738 of NW_016804678.1, forward strand.
CGGGCAGCCGTATCGCCCTTTGAAGGCGCGCGGTGGGCCCCTGCGGGCGCGCGGCGCGGGGCAGAGCGCCCTCTGGAGGCCGCCGCCG
>NW_016804678.1:1029407-1152620 GCF_001698545.2 Rhinopithecus bieti
CCGCGGCAGATCCTGGGCGGCCGGGGCGGGCGCTGCCCCTCCACAGAGGCTGGGGATAAAGTTTGCGGCGGCCCCGCGGGGAGGCCCTTGCGGTGCCCAGGCCCGGCCCGGCCCGGCCGTTGGACCTCGGCTTGGACCTCCGTCCGCGGGCGAGGACGGGATGGCCAGGCCTGGGTTGGGATCGGAGCCGCCCGGCAGGGCCGCGGCGGCCGGAGGAGGTCGTGCGGGCTAAGCCCCCGGCCAGCCCTGGGACGCGGGGTGGAAGTTGGAGCCACTTCCCGGGACCACCGCTGCCACCGCCCCCTGTGGCCCAGGATGCGGGGAGATGGGCTCTGGGTGCCGCCTGGGAGGCCGCCCCGCTCGGGCCTCCTCGGCCTCCCCCTCTCGGGGCCTCTCCAGGGTCAGCCGCTTCCCCCGGAGGCTTCCGATTGCTTCCTGGACAGTCCCGGGCCTGGTGTGCGGCGAAGCTGGAGGCGGCGGGCCGATTCCGGCTGCCAGGGGAAGGGGGAGTGGGGACTCCAGGGAGGCCCCTCAGCCGGCGTGAGGTCCCAGGTGCAGCCCTGGAAAGGAGGGGAGGGGTTCCGAGAGGCGGCCCCGGGCCGCGAGCTGCCCCCGACTTCTGTGTGGGGTGCTGGGGCCACGCCCCTTGAAAGAAAGGGGTGTGTGTGCGGGGGAGGGGACGTGGTCGAGCCTCTGTCCCCTCAGCGCGGCTCCTGTGTCTCGGGCTGCTCCGTGCTGCCCCACCTCCTTTCACACGTAGCCGGTTTTGGGTTCGGTGCAGGGATGGGGCCCAGTCTCTGCCCCCCGGGCCCTTGAGGAGCTTGCCTCAGGTCCCCTCGCCTTCCTGCGGTTTGGAGTGTGCGGCAGAGGCCAGGTGCTGCACCAGGGGCACCAAGACGCTGCCCAGCCCTTGAGGAGCACCCAGTCCCCTGCTAGAGGCAGGCATGTGAACCAGTGATTCGCTGCAGGGCCAGGCTTCCATTCCTGGGGGGTGCCGGTGGGGCCCAGGAAGGGCGTTTTGGGCAGAGAGGACAGCACGGGCGGAGGCCTGGGTTTGTGGCCTTGGTGTGTGCTCTGGGGGCAGGGGACACATGAGGTGCCTGTGGACAAAGCAGACAGCCCTTTGCTGGACTCCTGTTCCCCCATGGTCGTTGCCTGCTTGTTTTGAGCCCCAGGAAGGCCCCGTGCCCAGAGCAGCTTAGAGCAGCTGGCCAGGAGGAGAGGATGCCCCAGGGGAAGGCCCGCAAAGGTGGGCACTTTTTCTAGAGAGCAGGACTCCAAGGCCTTCAGATCCAGATTCGCTAGGACTGGTGGGGAGCAGGGCCACTGAGACCACCTCCCGTGACCCCATTGTGGGGAGGCGGGGTGCCAGGAGCAGCTTTCTTTCCCCAGCTGCTGTTGTGAGCCACTGGGCAGGATGGCAGCCCCACACCGCAACCTGCCTAAGCCATACCAGGATCCGGTGCAGGAGGACTTGGGGGGATTGGACTCTCCCTTGTGGGGAGGGCTTTGGGGGCCTTTGTTTCTCAGGGTGAGAGGGAGCTGTGGTGTCACCCAGACCAGGAAAGGAAAGGGAACACTGCTGGCTTGGCATTCCACCAGGCGGCGATCCCCTCCTGTCCAGGAGATGAGCCCCTGGGCTGGGGCTCCTACCCGCTGGCTGCCGGGTCTCCGCCTCTCTCCTTGGCTAGCCCCATCAGCATCCCAGCGCTAGTCCAGCCTCCCCCGCCCTGGCTCTGGCTCTGCCTCAGCCCAGAACAGCTTTGGCCATGCCGGAGAGCCACAGCCATTCTTACTGCCCTCTTTGCACAGCCAGTGTTTCCCACCCCAGGCCTTTGCTCCTCCTATTCTGCCCCCCACCCCCACCACGAATGCCCACCTGCACCAGCTCCCAGTCTACCTGGTCCCAGAGCAGGTGGAAAGGCCCTTGAGGACTTTCCCCAGCCACAGTGGCCAGCTCTGCTCCTCGGTAGAGTACAGCATCTGCTGGTGCTCCCCTCTCAACCCCAGCATGGCCCCTTGGCACCCTGGCACCTGGCACCTGGGCCCAGCTTTGGAATGAATGCTTTTTTTCCTGGGCAGACCCAGGCCTGTGAGAGTTGAGCCCTGCAGGCTGGCTGGCCAGCCCAGTCTCTGGAAGCTCAGAATTTGGGCCCTGTCCTGCTGGGACTAGTTGGGTGACCTTGAGTCTGAGCCCCAAGTCTTATACCCCTAAAGTGGAAGAAGTGGCCCAAGCATTGTCACTGGCCTTTGTTAGATGCTGGGGATGAGGGACCCAGCCCTAGGCTTGGGGCTCCCCCTTTCTTGGCCGGCAGCCCTGTGCCCGCAGGCAAGTCCCTTCCCAGCAGCCTCTTTTGGGGCAGTAGGGTGAGGGTGGGGTTTGGGGCGGTGGGCCCAGGGCCAGGCTGGAGTTTGGATGGTGGCTTCTTAGCCTGGTGCCTCCTGTTGAATATAAAAAGTAGGGCCCATAATTGCATTAAGACATGTATAATTATCCCAGAGAGGGGAGAGCCCAGCCCCTGGTAATTGCAGGCCTGCTTTGAACTGATAAACGGTGAGTGATTCATGTTTTCTTTGGAGTTCACATGTGCTCAGCTCCCAGCCCCGGCCCCACTGCCACTGTGAGGAGACTGCTCCTAGGTCTTCCTTGAGTTCTGGGGCGGGGGCGGGAGTGGGGACTCCTCCCTGCTGTTCTTGGGGAGCTGTCCGGCAAAGGCAGCTGGTAGTCTGCTAGGAGCACCCTGCAGTTCCTGCTCTGGGATTCCAACCAAAACTCTTTGCTTCTGAGAGCCTCGGTTTCCCCACCTGAGCAGTGGGTGTGGGGGGAGTGAAGCAGGAATGGGGAAGCATGGGGGCTGCCACGCCCAGGCCTGGCTGGCCCTCCGCATGCCCTTCATTCATTCGCTCACTCGTGGGGATTTATTGAGTCTTCCTGGGCCCCTGGTTTGGCTTGAGGATGCAGTGGCAACCACCCGGAGCCAGGCCCTGCTCTCACAGGGCAGCCATTCTGGAGAATGGGAGCAATAAGTAACAGAGACCCTTAACGAGTCCTGTGCTGCAGATGAGAACCGGGTGACTGAGCGGGGTGGGGAGTGGAGACAGTGGTCCCAGAGGCCTGGGGGAGGGGCAGGCAGCCCCACATTGCATGTGGGCACCAGGTGCAGAGGCTGATGGGACTGTGCCCAGCTCCCCAGTAGACTTGGAGAAGACATCCATCTTCAGGCCTCAGCTTCTCCATCTGTAAAATGGGGCCAGACCATACAAAGGGTGTCTGGGATGGTGTGTGCAAACTGGCTGGCTGAGGTTTGAACTCAGGACTCAGGACTCTCAGCCTTGCTGTGGCTGGCTCCAGCCAGGAGTGGATGAGAGGCCCCAGCACATCAGGCACATCCAGGGCAGCAGGCCCTACTGGCACCAAGGAGGTGGCACTGCTGACTATGTGGGCAGGTGTACCCTTTCCTCTTTCATCCATGAGAGAAGAGCTTTCATCCCGCTTTTGCAAATGGGGAAACTGAGGCTAGGAAAAGGGAGTGTCCCCATCAGAGTCATCTGCCTACAGAATAACAAGATCTAGATTTAGCCCACTGCCTGGCTGCCAGTTTGCTAGGCACGGGGTGGTGAGACTTTTCCAGAGGCAGTGGAGGCCAGGACAGGATATGGGGACTCCCACCAGGATCTGGGCAGCGCTGACCTCGTGTGCAGGTCAGAAGAGTGGCCTTAGCCTCTGCACAGGGACATGGCTGTAGGTGGTTGTGGGTGGAGGGAGCTGAGTACCCTGGCAATCCAGGAAGGAGGGGTGGGCATTTTGTGGAGTTTGGGGTGGAGTCAATGAACCTTGGTAGTGATCGTGACTAGGAAGTGAGGGCCCGATGTGGAGCAAGGCGGGAGGGGGCCACACAGGTCTGGTAAGTATGGGGTGCTGAGGCTGGGAAGGGGTCACTGTGGAGGGGTGAAGTGCAGGGAGCACCTGCTGGCCTTCCCTGTGGAGGAATTCCTCTTTCCTTGGAGTTGGGTGTGAGGCTGGGGGCAGGAATGACAGCCTGGAGAGAGTGCTGAGTCAGAGCTGGGTGGGCAAGGGGGCCTGGGAAGGGGCCGTGTGGCAGGGCACCCGTCAGCTGGGCTGGGGATGTGGGTGGGACACATTGCCTGGCTTCTGGACTGCAGTTCTCAAGCTTCATCCCACATGGGGCTTGGGGTCCCATGGAGAGCAGCCCAGGCTGCCACCTATCCACAGTGAGAACTGCTGCCTGTGTGGCCTGGGCCTCCATGTGCTCCGTGGTGCCTGTGCTGTGGGCTGTCCGGGCATGTTCAGGGGAGAGGCAGGACTGTGGAGGCGGGAGTGAGCACTAAAGCCCATCTGTGTCAAGCTTCTGTAGGGGATGGTGGTGGAGTATGTCCCCACCAGCCTCAGGCAGGGAGCTGGTGCCCACCCTGGGAGTACAGAGCTGTGGGGAGGGTCCTGCTCCCCAGGGTATAGGGAGGCTCTGGGTGAGGGATGCTCTCCAGGTTGGTGTAAGCTGGGGTTCCAGTCCAGACCTCAGGCCCTTGTCACCTGCCTTCCTGTTCCTGGCCTTCGCCAGTGATGGCAGGGCACAGGTGCCGACGGAGTGACCTCTTGCCAGGTGTCCTAGGGATGCCTGGTGCACCCCACAGCTTATAGGGCTTCAGGCCAGGGAGGTGCCCGGTTTGCCCCTGGCTCCTCCTGGTGGGTCAGGTCCTGCCTCCTGGAGGTGGAGTGGGCACGCCCAGCACAGGAAGGGCTCACACTGGGGGATCATGATATGGGATGGGCCATGCCTGCATTCACATGCCCTCTTCTGCCCCTTACCCAGGGCTGAAGCTTCCGGCACCATGATGCTCACCCCAGCAGGACCAGAGCTCCGAGGCCCAAGGCCCCAGCCTGCCATGCCGCTGCCACCGCGGAGCCTGCAGGTGCTCCTGCTACTGCTGCTGCTGTCACTGCTGCCGCTGCCGGGCATGTGGGCTGAGGCAGGCTCGCCCAGGGCAGGCGGGGGTTCGCAGCCCCCTTTCCGCACATTCTCGGCCAGTGACTGGGGCCTCACCCACCTGGTGGTGCACGAGCAGACAGGCGAGGTGTATGTGGGCGCAGTGAACCGCATCTATAAGCTGTCGGGGAACCTGACTCTGCTGCGGGCCCATGTCACGGGCCCCGTGGAGGACAACGAGAAGTGCTACCCACCGCCCAGCGTGCAGTCCTGCCCCCATGGCCTAGGCAGCACGGACAATGTCAACAAGCTGCTGCTGCTGGACTATGCCGCTAACCGCCTGCTGGCCTGTGGCAGCGCCTCCCAGGGCATCTGCCAGTTCCTGCGGCTGGACGATCTCTTCAAGCTGGGTGAGCCACACCACCGTAAGGAGCACTACCTGTCCAGCGTGCGGGAGGCGGGCAGCATGGCGGGCGTGCTTATTGCTGGGCCGCCGGGCCAGGGCCAGGCCAAGCTCTTCGTGGGCACGCCCATTGATGGCAAGTCCGAGTACTTCCCCACGCTGTCCAGCCGTCGGCTCATGGCCAACGAGGAGGACGCCGACATGTTTGGCTTCGTGTACCAGGATGAGTTTGTGTCATCACAGCTCAAGATCCCGTCCGACACGCTGTCCAAGTTCCCGGCCTTTGACATCTACTATGTGTACAGCTTTCGCAGCGAGCAGTTTGTCTACTACCTCACGCTGCAGCTGGACACACAGCTGACCTCACCCGATGCTGCCGGCGAACACTTCTTCACCTCCAAGATTGTGCGGCTCTGTGTGGACGACCCCAAGTTCTACTCGTATGTTGAGTTCCCCATTGGCTGCGAGCAGGCAGGTGTGGAGTACCGCCTGGTGCAGGATGCCTACCTGAGCCGGCCCGGCCGTGCCCTTGCCCGCCAGCTGGGCCTGGCCGAGGACGAGGATGTGCTGTTCACTGTGTTCGCCCAGGGCCAGAAGAACCGTGTGAAGCCGCCCAAGGAGTCAGCATTATGCCTGTTCACACTCAGAGCCATCAAGGAGAAGATTAAGGAGCGCATCCAGTCCTGCTACCGCGGCGAGGGCAAGCTCTCTCTGCCATGGCTGCTCAACAAGGAGCTGGGCTGCATCAACTCGGTGAGTACGGCAGGGGCGCCCCTCCTCCTGAGGCCCCATTCCCTCCAGGGATGACAGCGTCGGTGTCAGATGCATACTCAGTGGTGCCTGCTTCGTGCTCGGCCTGGCTTTTGGCTTGGCCGTCCCAAAGGCTCAGCTAGGTGGGGCTGCCCTTTTCCATCCCCCAGAGAGTGGGTTTGGACCCAGGGTGCTAGCCCCAAAGGCTGCTTCCAGCCATGACGCTCTCTGGTGTCTCAGAAGATGGGATGACGAGGCCCTGCTGGCGTAGTCCACAGCCCCCAGTCAGCTAGGGGCCAGCCACATGCCTGGTCCTGTGCCTGGTGCTTGCCTGCTCTATCTTGTCCCCCATCCTACAAATGATCCTACAAGATCAGAGAGGTGGGGTAACTTGCCCTGGGTCAAACAGCAAGTGAGAGGCTGGAGCCAGAGCCTATCAGGTGAGCCCAGACACCATTTCCATGGAGCATTTGCGTCCCCCACATGGCCCTGGTGGCACCTGCCCGCTGGGCCTCTGCCTTTGCCCAGCAGTGGGAGCTGATGGTGCTCTGTTGCAGGCCATAGTCCATACCTTGCAGAGACTCCCTGACTCCAGGGAGCCACAGCACCCCAGCACCTGTCCCAAAGGCACAGCTGGGACTGGGCCTCTATGCTGCTGCCTTTCAGGGAGCGTCTTGTTCACACTCCTGGGCAGGCTCAGAGGGCATGGGCCTTGCTTAGGGTGGAAAGTGAAGGGGCTGGGAATTGGCCCAGACCTGGGACCCCTGAGGCCAGGTGCAGGGGAAGGCCTGGCTCTCTCTAGCTGTAGTCTCCCATGTCTGACCTGAGGGTGATGCTGGTTTTGTCCTCAGGGCAGAGTGGGACTGCAAGGGCCCCTCAGCCCTTTCGTCTCATGCTCACTCCCTGTGTGAGGCAGGGCCCATGTGTGCTTAGCAGATGCAGTTGTCTACCCTCCCCTTGGCTTTTCAAGGAACATGTTTTCTCTGCACCATACAGATGAAGACACTGAGGCTTGGAAGGGCAGCGCCTGGGTGAAGCCCCACCACACTCTGTCTTTGTGCCCTGCCCCAAGGCTGGGGTCTGCTCTTTCCTCCCTGGGGACAGTTCCCACTGCCCCCTCCCACCTGTTCATTCCGTGTGGCCTAGCCCTGACCCAGCCTCCCCTGCTCCTTCCTCCTGAGCAGCCTGGCCTCTGCCAGCGAACCCGCTGCAGACGAGGACCATCTGCCCCATTTCTTCCCACACCCCTTCCCTGCCTGCCCTACCCTCTCCTTAGGCCTGGCAGTGGAGCAGCACCCCCTCCACGCTGGCCCCCAGCTGCTCTGGAACCTCAAGCTATTGATTGCTTTCTCGTGCTCTTAGCTGGGAGCCCGCCCTTTGCCTTTCAGGTGTGACCTGCTTCCTCCTGTCTTAAACCCTCTCTGTCTGCACATCTTCTCCTCTGGGGGCTATCCCCAACCTCTCTAGAAAGACAGCTGCACTCCCAGCCCTGCCCAGGGAGGCCCAGTCCTCCAGGAGAAGGCACCCAGGGAGTAGCTCTCACCCTGCCCCTTCCCACAGCCCCTGCAGATCGACGATGACTTCTGCGGGCAGGACTTCAACCAGCCCCTGGGGGGCACAGTCACCATTGAGGGGACGCCCCTGTTCGTGGACAAGGATGATGGCCTGACTGCCGTGGCTGCCTATGACTACCAGGGCCGCACTGTGGTATTTGCCGGCACGCGAAGTGGCCGCATCCGCAAGGTCAGGCCTGGGTCGGGTGGGGTAAAGAGGGGGCTTGGAATGCAGTCCCTGCCTGGGGCAGGAGCAAAGGCTTGAGGCTGTCCCAGGTGGTGGGCCCAGTGCTGCTCTATGCTGTGGGAGGCTAGATCTGACATATGGGGGGCAGGGGGAATGTTGTCCTATACTGGGCCCAGTGACCTTGAAGGGCTCCATTCCCCTCTGTGCCTCTGCCCATGACTGGCCCCAGGCCTGCTAATCTAGGACACTTCGAGACCACGCAGGAGCCTGTGCAGGGGCCCAGGGATGCTGAGGCTGGGGCGGGCTCTCCAAGGGCACTTGCTGACCTCCTGGGGAGGCTACTGTGTGTGGGTGGTGAAGGCAGGCCTGCGCAGCCCCCTCCCCTCTGGGCTCTGCTCCCCAGCCAGGAGATCCAGTGTCTGCTGCCTCAGCACTCTGCTGGGCCGGAGGCCTTGGCTCTGCCTCTCCCCATCCCCTCTACTGGGCCAAGGGCAGGGCAAGGGTAGTGCCCCCACCTGTCTTTGGCTGGTGCTTGAGGAGCTCCAGCACGCAGCCCTGGGCCGGCCCTACGGTGGCAGGGTGAGGGCTGGGTGCTGCAGGGATGGCTGTCCGGTCTTCAGGGTTCTCCTTTCCTTCTCCAGAACAGTGGGCTGGACAGAGGCAGTGCAGAGCTTCCTGGAGGGCATGGGTGGAGGGGAGCTGCCTGGGCTGGGGTGGCCACCAGGCTGGCCTGGTGTGGAGGAAGCTCGCAGAGAGACTGAAGGTTGGGGATACCTGGGCACCCCCGAAGCCCAGTGGGCAGTGGTGGGCCCTGGGGGTGCATAACAGGTACCAGAGGCTGGTGCCAATGCAGATGTGGGCCTGCAAGTGGGGCTGGGCTGGGGGCTGGCCAGCGCTTGCAGCTCTCAGCCCCGTGCCCAGTGTTGGGAAGGGGGCCTCCCATCTCTGCCATGGTAGTTGCCCTGGGAATGGTGGGGAGTCCTGCCCCTCCCTGGCTCTGTGATCTCTGGGAGGGGATCCCCTGCAGCCTCAACTTCCCCTCTGAGAAATGAGCCAGATGTTCAGGCTCTGGGCTGGGGTGGGGGTTGCTGGTGGTCTTGGGNGGGTGGCCACCAGGCTGGCCTGGTGTGGAGGAAGCTCGCAGAGAGACTGAAGGTTGGGGATACCTGGGCACCCCGAAGCCCAGTGGGCAGTGGTGGGCCCTGGGGTGCATAACAGGTACCAGAGGCTGGTGCCAATGCAGATGTGGGCCTGCAAGTGGGGCTGGGCTGGGGCTGGCCAGCGCTTGCAGCTCTCAGCCCCGTGCCCAGTGTTGGGAAGGGGCCTCCCATCTCTGCCATGGTAGTTGCCCTGGGAATGGTGGGGAGTCCTGCCCCTCCCTGGCTCTGTGATCTCTGGGAGGGGATCCCCTGCAGCCTCAACTTCCCCTCTGAGAAATGAGCCAGATGTTCAGGCTCTGGGCTGGGGTGGGGGTTGCTGGTGGTCTTGGGGCCAGTGGGGGCCCAGCTGCTGACTATAGGCCCCCCAGGGTGGGGGTGCCCTGGGGTCCTGTTGGTTCTGCTTACATTGGCTGTGAGGCTGAGGCTGATGAGGGAAATCCTGTGACCCCTGAGTCGGGTCCTCTGCTGTGACCTCCCTCTTGGTCCCCATGTAGGGTGCTGCCCTGTGGCTCTGGTATGAGGTCCCCCACCCCGTCCTCCCAGCCTGCACTCCCTCTCCTCACACTGGGAGGCACACAGGGCTCTCGAGTGCATGGGGTGGGTGTTGGGGTGGGTTTTGCCAGGCAGCGGGCCGTTCCTATGTGGAAGCCCAGTGCAGCAGCTTAGAGACATTTCATGGGGCGCCCCAGAGCCTGTTATCCAGCGAGTGAACAGGTTCCTCTAGCCCTACCCTGTTCCTACTGCCCAGCACTCACTCTTTTGTGCCCCAGGGGCACTGTTTAGATCGGAGCTTTGCTGGGGGGGCAGCAGGACGCACAGCTGTTCCTCTGGGTGCCAGCTGGCCTGTCTCCCTGCCTCCTCACCCCAGTCCCACAGAGGGAAACTGAGGTACGGCGCATGGAACTGTGGAGTTGGGCTTGGGCCCATCTATGGGAAGAGGCTGCTTCTGGGATGAGATTCTACCAACTCTTCCCCTCCCTCCTGCCCCTACTCCTTCTCCCAATTTTCCCCTTCCTACCCCGAGTCCCAAGGTGGGCCGTTCTCAGGGAGGCAGGCAGGGGTGGAGTCTGTCCTCTGCTCCCTGGACCAGGCGCCTGCTTGAGCCTGGCTTTGTGGGCAGCTGCTGGAAGATGCAGCTGGGAAGATGGAGGCTGCATCCTCAGGGCCTGACATAGCTAGTTCCTGCCTGGTGACCCTGGCCGGGCCCCCACCCCTCAGAGCCCCAAGTTCTCAGAGGCTCTAGGTGCTCATACCTGCCTCCCAGCGCCCATCCTGGGTACTGCCTCCCTCCACCACCAAATAAGTCTGGGCTGGGTGCTGTGGGCCACATGCGAGTGGATGGCACCCTTTGGGAGCATCTGGGGTCAGCTGTGCCCAGGGGTTCCTGGCCTGGCGGAATCTGTAATCAGGGACTTGGGCCTGAAGTTTGTTCGGAGGCCCCCCAGGAAAGGCACACCTCTGCTTTGTCCTCCTGGATGCAGACACAGTCATGTCAGTGAAGAACCTGTCACCTATACTCTTTTACCCAAATCCACCTGCTCTCAAACTGTCCAGCAGCTGGGCATGTCCCATGCAGGGTTTTTGAACTTCAATGTCATGCAAATGGCTGCATGTCAGCGTGGGTCCCAGCCCTCTCCCGCCCACTGTGTTGCCCTGAGCAAGCCATCCAGCCTCTCTGAGCCTTGGTGTCTCCTCGTACCATGCGGACCTGGCATGCTTGTGTGGCCTGGGGTGTGTGATGAGTGCTGACCATGCGCCAGCAACCCGCAGAGGCCTCATAGCAGCCTGTCATCTGTTTTACAGGTGGGGAAACTGGGTGCTCAAGGCGGGTGCTCAGGGCTGCTGGCTCTTTCCTCCCTTTCTGTGGTTCCTTGGAGGAGGCTGGGCAGAGTTCTCTCTGAGGAGCCCCTCGCCACCCACTCCCACCTGTGCTACAGTCCAAGACCCTCGCTGTCTGGCCAGCTCCTGCCCTCGGACCTGGCTGGGGGCGCTGCTGCATGGGTGCATTTCAGGGTGGGTGCCTGTTCCATCCTCTCTGCCTCCCTAGTTACCGTGGGGCCTTCAGAACCTAACTTCCCACCACAGGCCACATGGGCAGAGGGTGCCCTGGGTTTGGAGCGAGGGGCCAGGAGGAGGGGATCTACCCTCACTTGTTCTGGGGCCTGGGTTCGAGTACCACTCTGCTTGCCTTGGCTCTGTTATGTCCTGCAGACTCCACCGCGAGGCCTCTGGCCTTGCTCCGCTGTGAAGGACGCTTGCTCCCTGCTGGCCACACAGGCTTCTTGACCTGGCCTGGGAGCAGCAGAACTTCGCTTCTTGTCTCTCCTTGTCATCCTGACCCAGCCTGTGTGTGGGGCTGGCTGTGGTCCAGGGTCCAGAGCCAGGGTAAGGAGGGCCATGCTGAGCCCCGCCCCCAGGCCGCCCTGCCTCTCTCTTGCTCTCAGGGCCTTGGGAGGGGCCGGACCCCCGGGGCTCCCTCTTGCCTGTTCACATAGGGCTCCTCTTCCCCTGAGGCAGCTGGCCTGGCTGTGCTCTCAGAGCTCAGGGCCCCGCCTCCTGCCCTCTCCACTTGGTCTGCTGGAGCTGGGCCCTGGGGACCCCCAGCCCATGCCTGACCCAGGGGCAGGCCTGCCAGGCTGACCACTCCCCCATCTTTCCCAGGCCAGTCCTGTCCGGACTTTAAAAAGTGTCTGGGGAGCTCCAGAGACTTGGCTGGCCCCAGGCCAGCCCCTGCCAAACTGTTGTGTAAAATTGTAGCCAATTAATTTAAGACCTGCCAACTTAGGCTATAAGGCCAACTGGGGGTGCCCCTGTCCCCCTCCTTTCACCAGAGCCCTGCCTGGCACCTGCCCCACCCCCACAGAGGCAGCGTCTCCCCCTGGGATGCCTCTCTCAGCGAACTTCCTGGGCCCTGCTCCCAGCTCCTCCTGTGGCCGCTGGGGACCCCAGGCTGTGTCAGGAGCTCCCAGGAGCAGCCCCTGGTTCGGGTCCTGTAGCATCAGCCCAAGTACCCCCATGGGAGGGGAGAGCACAGGCCCCGGCCTCCTGCAGAGCGGGTGCCATCCTCCTACAGAGGGAAGCTGGGGAGAGCCTTGCCCTGTGGGGGGCGGCTGAGGGGCACCCGAGGCCAATCCTGCTCTGGTCCTGCTGCTGCTGCAGGGCAAAAGGAGCCAGCCTCTGTCTGAGTCCCAGCCTGCCCATTCTGGAAATATAGGCCCGACTGCCCAGGCACCTGGTTTTTCAAGAGATTCTGGAAACCTGTGTTTTGTGTGAGATCTCTTGATTATTAAATGTTGGCAACAAATCTACATTTTAAGAGAGTGTAACAGGACCAACTCAAGCATCCCTTTGGGCCACCAGGACCTGCACTGTGGCCCTAAATAGCTCAGGGAAGCCACCTACCTGGGTTATGGGGCATGGCCCTGGTGAAGCCCCATCCTCTGGGGCCTTGGTTTCTTTCCCTGGATGTTGGGTACGTCTGGGCTACACCAGGGAGGCTTGGGGCTCCAAGTTCCTTCTGGAGCTGGCCCCTGATGAGCCATCACAGCATCTCCCTGTGGCGGTCCCTGCACGGAGGCTGCAGCTGCAGTCCTCTGTGTGCGTCCTGGCCTGGCTGGCCCCTGTCCCTGTGCTCATGGGCCCTCAGGACTCATGCTGTGGCACTTCCTGTAGCTTGCCTGGTCCACACCACTCTTCAGCACTCCTGGGGGTTCCCAGTGGCGGGACCTGCAGCAGCTGGGTCCCTGAAGTGCTTAGGAGGCCTGTGGCATTAGTTGCCATCCATGAGCTTTGGGAAGTCATTCCCAGGTGCAGGGCCTGGAGCTGGAGTGAAGCCTCTGGAGCCCTGCACAGCATTGGAGGTGTCCTCTGCCCGGCCCTCTTCCCCTCTGCAGATAGCTTAGCACCTGCTCTGTGCCTAGGCTACCTGGGGACAAGGAACACCTGCCCCCTAGGCCCTGCTGCTCTAGAAGCTTTCAGCATGCTTTAGAGATCTCTTTACACTCCCCTCATACCCCCTGGACCCCAGGCAGGATTTTGGAATTTATAAGTTCTGGAAGTTGAGTGGCATCTCACAGCCCGCGCAAGTGCAAGGCAGTTGGTGGTAGGTGCCCACTGTGGGGCTGGCAGCTTGAGCCTCATCAGGTCTCCAGTGAGCTTCCCTGTCAGGGTCTGTGCCAGGGATGTGGTAGGAGACCGTCCTGAAAGAGCTGGACCCAGGGGGACAGGAAGTGTGCTGGCCACAGGCAGCCCTGACCCAAGGGAGGTGCAGGGCAGGACTGAGCCCCCAGCCCCGCCACGGGGAGGCTGCTGTCCCCCACCATTGAGTTTCACCTTGTGTGTTGTTGAGTGAGGGACAAGGGGAGTTGATTTCAGTGACTTGCCCTTGAAGCCTGCAGTCATTCCCAGGTACAGCCTGTGCTGCACTGTTGGCATTCTTGGGGGATGTGCCCCTTGTGCCTGCAGCGTGTAGCCTACTCCCGAACCTGCAGGAGGGTCCCTTGCCCTGCATGGTCAGCCTGTAACAGACACCACATGGAAGTGACACACATGGAAGCATGCATTGGGGGTGTGTCACGGGAGAGCATAGGCACCCACCATCCCCAGCAGCCCCTCCGGGTCCTTCCCTTCCCAGGGTGACCGCCCTGGCCGGCTTTGTCAATGCTGTGTGCTGCTATGTGGGCTCTGGGGTTGAGTCATCATCTTTTGTTTGGCAAGACTCTTCCTTACCTGTGGGCAGCTGTGGTGCGTGCCATGTCCATCATGTTGCGTGTTTCAAGGACACATGCCTGTGCATCCTGCCCACTCTGGATGGCCGTGGTGTTGTCAGTCCTTGCAGGCCTGTTGTAAGCACGACTGTGTGTGGATTCCCGTGGCAGAAGGATGGATTTCTGTTGGGTTTCAGCCTGGAAGCCAGGCTGTGGAGCCTCTGTTGTTGTTCTGCCTTAACTCTCTGGGACCGCTTCTGCTGCTGCTGAAGGACTTGGTGGGGGCCTGTGGCAGTGCCCCGCAGCATGCGGGGTTGATGGGCACGAAGCACGTGCTCTGGGGCGGGCCACGGGGTCCGTCTTTGCTGTGCCCCTGCCAGTGGTCTTGGTGGGATGGGGCAGAGCCAACTGCCTGTCGCGGCTGCTCTCTGTGGGGCCTGAGTGTTTGCTGCCACTGTCCGCCCACACTGGGCCAGCAGTCCCAGTCCCCTTCGGGGGGCCATGCACAGTAACCTGTCGACATCTGTGCTTCCTGGTGAGCGTGTGCCCTTTCTGCCTCTCCTGGATGTGGTTGGTCACTGTGGGCCGAGCCATGAGGATGTAGGGAGCGACAACCTCCTGTTCGCCCTGTGGGCATAATGAGTGCCGTCCCATAGCTAGTGGTGCGTGAGGGTGCATAAGCATCCCTTCTGCTTCCCAGCGGCTGGCAGGGCCACCCATGGGGCATGCACGGAGGGCCCTGGCCAATCAGGCCTAAGCCCAGGCACGGGTCCCTCAACACCGTTGATAAGATGGAGGCAGCAGTGGCTTCCCCATGCCCCCGTCTTGTGTGTGCTCGGGCTCATGACCAGCCTGGCAGGGGCGGCCTCGTGAGTATCCGCACTGGGCAGTCACCTTCCCCCACAGGCACATGGGGCCTGTGGTCCCAACCACAGCAGAGACCACGGTGTAGGAGGCCCTGCCGGTGCGCAGTGGGTATAGAGGCTGGAACAACCCAGGGGGCAGGGTGGTCTGCTGGAAGGGTGTTCTGGGGACAAGGAATAGGAGGGCCAAAGCTCAGAGGTGCCCCCGTGGGTGCTGGGAACCGCACTGTGCCTTCTGGGGTTTCAGGGGCTGCCTTGGGCGCACTGTGCTTGTGTGGTGGGTCACTTCACCGGAGAAGGTGGCAGGACCAGCTGGATGTGGGGGTAGGTGCTGATGTGGGTCTTTGAGGGCCCAGGACCATGGGGTGGCACTAGGGTCAGAGCTGGAAGTGGCATTGAGGTCACAGGATAGAGGAGACAGGGCACCAGGCTTTTGGTGAGTTTAGAGAAGACACTGGGGCAGATGGTGCCTGCTGCCTGCGTCCCCACAGGACCCGTGCTGGTGACAGTCTGGCTGTGGTGGGGACTATGACCAAGCCTCAGGTTAGCCTGGAGCCCAGGCAGTAGTATGTGACCGAGGTGGTGCAGTCTATGGTGGTTCATGGTGGCCCCACTAGGTGTGGCCTCACCAGCTGGGGCTAGGTTCCCCAGGCAGCTGTGCACATCTGCCCTGCAGCAGGGCCAAGCAGACATGCCCTTTGAAACCATGAGCTCCTGAATTCTCACACAACTCTGTGAGGTGGATGTTGGCAGATGAGACCAGGGGTTGGGGAGGTCTACTCCTTGCTGAGGGGTTGCTGCTGGGGCAGACTGGAGCCTGTCTAAGGCAGCCCTGACTGTCCTCCACTTGCCAGGACTCTGACCTCAGTCTCTGCTCTCCCCTGTGTGCTGGGGGTTGGGGGTGGAAGAAATGGGATTCCTAGGACACCCTCTCTCCCAACAGGTGTGTCTAGCCTGATTCCAGCCCTCGGGCTTCCTGCGAATCTTGTTTTAATTACCCAGTTACTGCCAAGAGGAAATCACTAATTGCTTTTCCAGTATCCAGTTCCTCCTGGCCTTTCTGAGAGTGGTGGGGACCCAGGAAGGAGGCCTAGAACCTGTCCACAGCCAGAGGAGGGGGCAGTCCTGTGAGGGGTGAGGAGGGTCCGGGAGTGGGTTCACTGGGGCCTATCTCAGCTGTGCAGTTCTGGCTGGGAAGGGGAGGGGCAGGTGGGCTCTGCGCCCTGTGGGGGTCCTGAGAAGTGAGGGCAGCAGAGGCTCCTGTCCCTCGAGCAGCCCTTCCTGGGACCCCCTCAGGCTGGGCACGGGTTTGGCAGCTGCCTCTGCAGAAAGGCTGAGAGGCGTGTGAAGTCTCCACGCATGGGCACCTCCCTAGCTGCTGCCCCTGGTCTTTGCCTGTTCCCACCTCATCCTGCCCTTCTCCCAGCCCTGGAGCCAGGAGGCAGCTCCACAGGTGCATCCCCGCCTCACAGGCAGGGGAAGGGCCAGGCCCCTGGCTGCCATCATGGGGCACGCAGAGCCAGGCAACTCCCCTTGCCAGGTCAGGGCCAAGCCGGGCAGCCCCCTGCCTCCTGGCGGCTGGGGCGCGTGCCGGCCCTGGCACTTAGCCTGGGTGCCCCAGACATCCTCCCGGCACCCCCGCCTGCCCTCAGCCCGGAGAATGGGCCCTTTGTTGGCTCTGGGCGGGACGGACAGCTGACCTGGCCGGGCCCTCAGCTGCCCGCCTGCAGCAGTTGGCCAGGGCTGTGGTGGTGATAGGAGTGGGTACAGCCAGCAGGGCCAGCCTGGGGCCTGCAGTGAGCCCTGCCTGCTGTGTCCTACGGGCAAAGGGATGGACCTACTCCCTGGCCTGTCTGTGGGGAGGGTCAGGTGAGCCCTATGGCAGTGGGAAGTGCTCAGTCCAGGAGTGAGGGCCATGCCTGGCCTGGCCCGGACACGGAGAGGCCTCCGGACCCGGCGCTTTGGGACTGCACTTTGGTCTCAGCTCAGAGCCCAGGGTCGACTCACCCATGTGCATGTAGGACAGGGACCCAGGGTAGACGGTCCAGGCAGAAGTAGGTGGGGGCATCCTGTGTCCCCCCAAGCTAGGGGTGGGTGGGGGCCTGGTGCAGCCGAGGGGCATATCCAGGGAGGCTGCTAGCTCTGCTGAAGCCCCTTGGGTAAAGGGGAGAGTCCTCTCAAGCATGGGGCAGCATGCATGGGCAGCGCCAGCTCCTGGTTTGTGCTGGGAGGTGGGAGGGTGGGCTGTTGGGGCCAGTCGTGGAAGGTTCTGTTGGTCTTTGGGGAAAGATGTGCAGAGCAAGGAGGTGACAGCTGGGGGAGGATTCCAGGGCATGCCTGTGGCCCGGCCCCACGCCCGGGACACGTCAAGCCTCTCGTTTGCCCTGCCAGCTGCCCAGCTGCTGTGGGAGGGGCTTCTGGGCCCAGCCACCTCAAGGGTGGGCTGCCTCCAGGCGGGTGGCCCACGAGTGGACAGCTGTGGCCAGGGTGTGGGCGTCGGCACGTGGACTCCTGGCCGGCATGTGCCCCGCCGTCCTGCCAGCCGCTCTGGCCTCAGGCCCACCTGCCGTCTGTGCCCCTGTGCTCCGGTTCTCCTGGAATGCCCTCCTGCCGGGTGCTGCCTCCTGCTTCCCACTTTGTGAGCAGCCTCTGTGCTCCTCCCAGGTGCAGTTGCGAGTCCAGGGCCCAGGGTTCCTCTGGCAGGTGCTGTGTGAGTCTCAGTTTACCTCCTGTCTGTGTGGTTTGATAAAGCTGGCTTGGCTACACAGGCCCTTCACCCTGAACGCTGGCTAGAACACAGACACATGTCCTGGGGACCATTGTCGTAGCTGGATGTCCTGCAGAACATGTGTGGGTCCACAGGGGCCCTGCTGAGTCTGGACTGTGGCGCCTCAGTGAATAGTGTGGGGCCTGTGCCTGTGTCGCGTCCATCCTTTGGCCTGGTGTGCTGTGCCGTAGTAGCCTCCTCAATGCTCCACTCACACTGGCCACGCCATGGCCTCTCTTGGAGCTCTGTCTCTCTGGGCCCAGCCTGTGTGTGTGAAGGGGTGGGGGTGGCCCAGTGCAGGGCAGGTGGGTGGACAGATGGGTACATGGCGGATGGACAGCTGGACGCGTGTGCTCCCGGCTGCAGCTGTCAGAGCCACCTGTCCGGATGGCATGCTGCTGGGCGGAGCAGAGCATTCTGGAGCCTGGGGCCCAGCCCATGGCTCCTATGGCTTCTTCCCTTCCTGGGACCCCTCCTTGCACCCCTCACCTACCGTTTCTTGCCTTGGAGCTGGTGTGCCCCCTGGATCTGCCCTTCCCTGACCCATTTCTTCACCCCTTGGTGTGACATCTGTGCCCCCAACCCTGAGTGGGTGGATGCCTGGCAGGCCGGGCCAGGGTCAGGCTCTGGCATCATGTGGCCCTGGCTCTTGGGGAGGCGGGTCATGTCCTTGTTGAGACACCTCTCAAGTACTCCCTGCATGCTGGGCCAGGGTCCATCAGCTTAGGCTGAAGAGGCCCTACTGCCAGGGGCAAGAGGAGCCAGGGGCCATATCCCCTGGTGCTGGTAGGGGATGGGGAGCTGGGGCTGGGCTTCACAGTGGGAAACCACTGGGGAGATCCACAGGGCTGTGGGGATGGAGGAAATGAGAGGAATCGCAGTGCCTAACCGGGGTCTTCTGAGTTGGAGCTGCAGGTCTGCGCACTGGGCACGCCTGCCCCAGCTTCCACCCAGTCTGTGTCCTGCCCTCCTTGCCTTCCTGCCCCCACTCCCTGGTGGCTGTCTTAAGCCACTGGCCCAGATGTGTGGTTGGCTGCTCAGGTGTGGTGATTGCTATGGGCCTGGCCACCCTGGGTCCCCCTGCTCCTGCCTGGCACACCTGGCCTGGTCCTCATGTAATGCTCAGAGCAACTCTGTCTGAGAGAAGCAGAGAGAGGTTTGGACCCAGGCAGTGTGGCCCAGAGGCTGGTCCTGGCTGGCATCCGCCTGGGTCTTGAGTACCTACCGTCTGGCCACTGACCCAGAGCAAGGCAGGGGGTTTGTGGTGCTGGCATCCTAAGCGTCCGTCGGGCAGGCCTTAGGCCAGTGGTCATTTTGAACAAGGACTCCCACTCCTGCTGTGGTTGCAGGGCAGGCAGGTGCGGGTGCACTGGGTGCGGGTGTGGGTGCCGTCCAGGCCCCACCGGCAGGGGTGCTGGGTGGCTGTGGCCTGGTTGCCCCTAGGCTGCCCGCTGTCCCTGCTTCTCTCCTCCCAGAGGCCATGGGCCATGGCCCTGCAGCCAGTACAGCTAGGCCCATCCTGGCCGCCTCCTCCCCTGCCCAGCTCTGGGCTCCACTCTTCCGGGTCTGGTTTGACTTAAGCCTGCTTGGTGGCGAGGCAGCTGAGCGGATGTAGGGGGTGGCCGGCGGCGCTCAGGAATGCAGCCCTCCCCCTCTCCCAGCCGACAGCCTCTTTGGCCCAGAAACACAGCGCCCCACCCTGGCTGGCCGCCCTCAGCCCAGGCCTGATGGATCGGGCTCCAACCAGGGGCTTTTGCTGGGCCCTGCCCTGCCCTGCCCTACCACCGTGAGGACACAGAGGCGGGGTACTGAGTCTGGGCCCAGGCTCCTGCCCTGAAGTGGAAGTGGAGAGGTAGAGCGGGAGCAGGAGCGGGTCAGGCTAGGAGAAGCAGGCCACAGCCCGCAGCCTGAGAGCCTGCCCTGGACTCAGAGCTGGGCAGACATGCCCCAAGAGTCCCGTCTCTGGAAAGCCCCCTGGGTCTCTCTGTTAATTAAATACATTTGTTTGGTAAAAGCAACTAAAAATACTTGCAGCATCGCAAGCTGCGGAGGAGAAGAGCTGGCTAATTAACGCCTGGTTTGTTTGGGATCTGGAATACATTTCCATGCCAATGAGACGCCCATCCTCCTCCACTGCCTTGCTGGGATGCCCCCACCCCTAGGACACCCCATCCTGGAGTCTCCTGGTCCACTGCCCTAGACTTCCTGCGAACGCTGGCCTCTGCTCCCCACAACCAACATCCCTCCTTCAAAAGCCCAGCCTGGCCCCAGGGATGGCTAGGCACCCTTGGGACTCCTGTAGCCTTCACTCTGGGTGTGGCCGTGCTGCTCCATGGTGGGTGCTGGGCTGTGGTTGTCTCCAGGTCCCAATACCCCCTGGCCTCTCTTGACTGATAAAGGGGCTGAGTCCTAGACTGGCCTGTTGGGGTCTGAGTTTGCCCTGCACTGGGGCTGGAGCTGGGGATGTGGAGAGTGAGTATGGCTGGCGCTGGTACTCTGCTCATGCATGTCTGGGCAGCTCGGGGAAGGGCTTTAGACTCTTGACCCTCGATGGGGGGTGGGGCTGGGTCAGGGAGTTATCAGCACAGCCCCAGTTAGGACCCCTTGCTGCTGCAGATCCTGGTGGACCTCTCGAACCCCAGTGGCCGGCCCGCCCTGGCCTATGAGAGCGTGGTGGCCCAGGAGGGCAGCCCCATCCTGCGAGACCTCGTCCTCAGCCCCAACCACCAGTACCTCTACGCCATGACTGAGAAGCAGGTGGGTGCTGTACCAGTCAGACGGTGTGGCTGAAGGTGAGGGCCCTTTTACCAGGAACCCCAGTCACAGAGCAGTAGAGGTGGGGCCACATCACAAGTTGGGCGTCTGTGGCTCCTGGTGAAAGTGGTTTCAAGCTGGTCTGTGCTTTGCCTCCCTGTAGACTTGTGGGCTCGACTGGGTCTGCAGGGGAACTGGTCTGGTCACCAGGGGCCCTACAGCCTCATTGCTGCCTCCATATTTTCCTGGGCTGGGTCTGGAATTCCCACCCGTCCTCTGTTGACTTCCTGACCACAGAAACAGATGTGTGAAAGAGCGATTTCAGAGGCAGGTGTCACTGGAGAGTTTGGGGTGTGTGCTGGGCCCCTGAGTCCTCAGGCCTAGGGCTGGGTCTCTGTCCAGTGGATCTGCCCATGGGGGCTGTGGCTGGCCTGGTCTACCCAGCCTGATACCTGGCCCAGTTCTGTAAGGCCATGGACTTGAGTCCCTGGCCTGGCCTGCCTGGAGTCCACCCCTCCCCTTTGACCCAACCTAGTAACCTCGTGGCAGCTGGAGAGTGGGCAGATGGGGCAGGTGGGGCCAGGTTGGGCACATCAGCTGAGGCCAGGCCTCCCTCCACTTGCGGCTGGCTCGTTTTTCCTCTGCCCCTCCTGGGCACAGTGGGGTTCTGCCTTCCTGGGGACCTCAGGGACGTGTCTCCTTGGGCACTGGGATGCTGGGCTGAGCCAATGAGTCAGAGTGAGCTGAGGCCCAGCCTGCCCCTCTGAGTGTTGTCTGGACCTGCATTGGAGCTTGGGATTGGGACCCGCCAAGCCCATTGATCCCTGGGGAAGCTCAGAGCTGGGATGGAGTCCAGACAGATGGAGAGGAACTCTGGTTGAAGCTGCAGGTGCTTCTTTAATTGGTTTATCCCATATGGACTGTTCTTTCTGGCTGCTGCCCCCGAGGTTTCCAGGGCACAGGCCTGACCTGTGCGACCTGGCTTGGCCAGGGCAGGGTTGCCAGAACTGCCTTTGAATAGACTGAGAAGTGCAGGGCCTCCCCGGGCTTAAGGAGAGCAGAGTAGGGAGTCAGAGGTGAGGATGGCTGGGACCCCCGGGGTGGTACTGGAGGGGCCTGACACCTCCCCCACCCCAGGTGACGCGGGTGCCTGTGGAGAGCTGTGTGCAGTACACGTCCTGTGAGCTGTGTCTGGGGGTTGCGGTCCGGGACCCACTGTGGTCTGGTGTGTCCTGCACGCATGTGAGTCTGGCAGGTGGCAGGGGCAGTGGGGAGGGCATGGGTTCACCAGTGAGGAGGGGAGCCTGGTGCATGGCAGCCACCTGAGTTCTCCTGCCCAGGTCCTGCTGGCATGCAACGCTGTTAAGGTCTCCCATCGCCCAGCCACCATCTGCCTGCGATGCGCGAAAGGCGGGACGCACTGTGAGCGAAGCAGACGAGCCGGCTTTGCGCGACCTGCTGCAGTGGTGCAGCTGACTGTGCAGCCTCGTAATGTGTCTGTCACATGTCCCAGTCCCAGTAAGTGTTGGCACCCCAGGTGGTAAGCGGTGGGGGACAGCCATGGGGACCCTGCTCACCACGCCTCCTCCTGTCTGCCCAGCTCGTGCTGCAGGCCTGGAATGTGCCTGACCTCTCAGCTGGTGTCAACTGCTCCTTCGAGGACTTCACAGAATCTGAGAGCGTCCTGGAGGACGGCCGGATCCACTGCCGCTCGCCCTCCGCCCGGGAGGTGGCGCCCATCACGCGGGGCCAGGGTGAGTGGCCCCAACACAGTGGTGCCTGCTGCCTGGCCAGGTCCAGGGCTGCAATCCAGTTGCTGCCTGTTTAGCGCCTCCCTTGTTCAGTTCCAAGGGCATGTTGGTGACACTCTGACAGCTGATATGGGGGGGGTTCTTATCACCTGCTGGTCTGGGAGTAGAGAAAACCCTCCAGGCATGCAGCCAGAGCGAGAGCCTTCCTGCCAGGGAGGTGGACAGCGGATACATCCTTCTTAGGATTTATCTTATGGGCTCACCATATATTTACAGTAGGAATAGACGTAGACACATGAGCATACTTCACCTCCGCTGCCATAATTATTGCTATCCCTACTGGCGTTAAGGTCTTTAGGTGTCCCATGGTGACCTAGAGGGTGGAAGAGCAGGGCAGGGTAGGTGGGATGAAGGGACCACATGGCAGATACCTGAGGTCTTACAGGGGGCCGCAGGCTGGAGGTGGGAGCGGGTGAGGGGTGGGCCATGCGTGGCGCAGGTTTGGTGGGGGACAGTGTCATGGGGACTTGGGGTGCAGGACCCCTCTGGCTGCCATAGCCCATTGGACAGTCGCTCTGCAGTCTCTTCCCCAGGAGCAGGCAGCCTGGGGGCCTGGGGAGAGTCTCACAGTTCTGAACCCCTCACGCTACTGAGCAGGAGGCAAGCAGGGCAGATCCTAGGCCCTGGTCACCTGGGGGCTGAGGGGGCTGGACGCGTGTTTGACGTGACTGATGGTGGCAGCTAGGAGGGTCTCCGGGCAAGTCGTTCCCCTGTCTGGACTAGACCTGTGCGGGGGTCCTGGGCAAGCGGTCCTGGTGACTCAGCCGTGCTGCTCCTGCAGGAGACCAGCGGGTGGTGAAACTCTACCTGAAGTCCAAGGAGACAGGGAAGAAGTTCGCGTCTGTGGACTTTGTCTTCTACAACTGCAGCGTCCACCAGTCGTGAGTGTCCCTGGGCCCCTCCGCCCACCTACAGTGGCCAGCCTGGCAGACCCTGGGGTGTATCAGAGGAAAAAAGACAAGCTCCTGCCCTGGCGATCCTGCTTTCTGCAGGGAGGTGATGTGCATGACCCTGTCCAGCTCTGTGGCAGCACATGCTGCTTCAGTTTAAATCTAAGTTTGGTAAAAGGAGTCAAGACTTAAAATGAAGTTCCTTAGTTGCACTAACACATTTCTGGTGCGAGTATCCATGCCTGGCTGGCAGTCAGGTGATGATCAAGGCTCTGGAGGAAAAAGCGGCAAAGAGGAGAGGGAGTTTGGGGTCAGGAGGGTGGGCAGGCAAGACCAGCTGTCAGGGAGGTGTGAGGTGGCAGAGGGGCAGCCATACTCAGGTTTGGGGGAAGAACTTTACAGGCCAGGGGCAGTCAGTGCCAAGGCCCTGAGGTGGCACTATGAATACCAGCAGGGGCGGCACGGTGTCCGTCTGATCATGGGAGACCCCACATGGTTGCGGTTCCCCAGGCTTCAGCACCCACCCTCTCCCTGCAGCTGCCTGTCCTGTGTCAACGGCTCCTTTCCCTGCCACTGGTGCAAATACCGCCATGTGTGCACACACAACGTGGCTGACTGCGCCTTCCTGGAGGGCCGTGTCAACGTGTCTGAGGTAAGGCCGGGCAAGGGTGAGGCTCAGGTTTTCAGAGGTGGAGCAGAATTGGGTTGAGACATCCCATCTGGATGTCACCTGAGGCCTGGCCCCGGGAGCGCCTGTGGGTGTCTGGGATGTCAGCGTGTGGTGCATGCACCACCAGCCTGGGTCAGTAAGGTGACCCTGGATGCCAACTGGGAGGCCTGTGGGGTCACTGTCTTGGCCTGAAGCCAGGCCTGTGGTATTTGTTGGTGACCCCTGGGTGTCCTTTGTGACACTCAGGGAGGGGGAGAAGCCTCAGATGAGTTCTGCCCCTGGGCCTCTGTGTGGGGGCTGCAGACACAGGCTCCTGGGTGCAACGGGGGGCACTGTCAGGCTGCAGAGCGGGTGCGCGCAGAGCCTGGGGTGCGGGTGCCTGGCTGGGCAGGCACAGGGGCCTCGGTGTCAGGCAGGGGAGCTTGCTGGCCTAATGTGCCTGAAGGCTGGTGAGTTCTGGAGTCACCAGGCGCTGAGTAGTAATTGCTAGTAATTAGGTAGTAATGATTCCGGGCTGGGCAAGGCACTGGCTTTATGAGTAGCGGGCTATTCCTTTTGGAATCTGAGGCGCTTAAAGCAGGACAAGGCAGGACCCAGGGCCCACAGGTGCTGAGTGGCGAAGCTGGGGCTGGAGCTGTGGCGGCCCCCACACCCACCGGCTCTGGCTGTGGGTGTGGAGCCAGGACTTGCAGCCAGGTCCCTTTCCTTTGCTGTGGACACTACACCCATTGGCTGGAGGGGGCAGATTCTGCTTGCCAGGGAGACCTTGGAGGCTGCAGCTGGGCTGCACTTCTCTGCCAGGCTGGGGACTGAGGAAGTTGCATGGCGGCCTTCTCTTCTCTGGGTCCGTTCTCACAGAGGCCACCCGGCCCCACCGTCACCCTCTGGACTGGACTTTTCTGTTCCCTGGCATGACATCAGGGCACAGGACAGCACCGAGGGCAGCAGGGACCACGGTGCCTGTGTCAGGATGACTGCCTATGACAGTGGGTGTGTGGGAGCTAGGAACACAGTGGGGGGCTTCCCTGGGGGTGCGGCCCGCCCAAGGAGCCAGGCTAAGGTATCCTGGGGTGAGGGCCGAGTGCAAGGTGGAATCTGAGGCGGGAACTGGTCCTGGGGCCTCTCGGGCCAGGGAGAGCTGGGTGTGAAGTCACTGTGGTGTGGGTGTACAGATGCACTGGCTCTGGCGCTGTGTGCCGCCTAGGGTTCAGGCGGTGGGGAAAGCACAGTGGTCATCAGGGGTGGTAGCAGGGCCCTGGGCAGCTTGGGGTGGTTTTGGGGCTGAGATAGCCCAATTCCTCAGTGGTGGCCTTCCCTGAGCCTTCCCCATCCATGCCATGAACTTCGGGGCACCCTTGGGGAGTGGAGGAAACAGACCCTGGAGTGGTGGCCCTGGGCCTCAGGGCATGGGGAGGCAGAGCAGGCAGGGCTGGGCTGGGGGGTCGCAGGACCGTGTGGGAAATGGATTCTCTCCACAAATACTTTACTCTTTTTTTTAGCTTGAGTCCCAGATTCTTATGGAGCTGTTCCTAAGGGGCGTGACGTGAGTCCTCCCGGACTCAGGGCACAATGGCCAGTGGCGTCCCCACCCCTCACAAGCCCTCTTTCCGTCTCTGTTTCTGGTGGGTTCCTCGAGCCACCTCCTGAGACAGGAGCATACTACATCCAGCTTCCTGCTGAGATAGCCAGGCCTAACCCCCAAGGCCACTGCCCGCCCCCTGCCCCCATGCTGGGAGGGGGTCTCTGTGGCCCCTTCTTGGGCCTGCCTGCACACTGGGGTCTGTGTGTTTTGTCTGAAGGCGGAGTGGCCTGTGCATGTTGATGGGAAGGGCCGCCAGACTGAGCCCATGGAGGCAGCTGGTTCTGTGTGCCAGGGCCTAAGGGCTCCCACATGGAGCCCCCACCGAAGCAGAGCTCATGAGACGCACTAAGTCAGGACTTTCTCTTAGAAATGCCTGTTTCTGGACTCTGCAGAAAGGGCGGAGTGTGGTTGCGTCTTCACGTAACATTTGTGTGCCCTGCCAGTCGGCTCCCAGACCTGAGTAGGTCTGTAGACTTCTTGCATGAAGGGGAGGCTGGGGTCCCTTGAGGAAGGAGCCTGGTGCACTGGCAAAATGCACCCGGTTAGTCTTCCCCAGCGTTTCCCACATGGAGCCCCCACCGAAGCAGAGCTCATGAGACGCACTAAGTCAGGACTTTCTCTTAGAAATGCCTGTTTCTGGACTCTGCAGAAAGGGCGGAGTGTGGTTGCGTCTTCACGTAACATTTGTGTGCCCTGCCAGTCGGCTCCCAGACCTGAGTAGGTCTGTAGACTTCTTGCATGAAGGGGAGGCTGGGGTCCCTTGAGGAAGGAGCCTGGTGCACTGGCAAAATGCACCCGGTTAGTCTTCCCCCAGCGTTTCCCAGAGGGACCTCCAGCCTTTTTCCGGGGAGACTATGCACTGGGGAAAAGGTTGTAATCAGAGCCTTTGGGGACAACTGGACCTGGCTCTGAAGAGGGACCTCCAGCCTTTTACCTGGGAGACTATGCACTGGGGAAAAGGCTGTAATCAGAGCCTTTGGGGACAGTTGGACCTGGCTCTGAACTGTCACTAATCCCAGGAGACCCATGCCACTGTGGGCCTGGGTCAGAATCGGGCCAAGTGGAGTCAGGTGATTACTGGAGTTTGAGCCCAGGCTTGACCCAGTGGGCCGCATGGGTACAGAGCTTCCTGGGTTCTCACTCAGCCTGGTGTTGGGGAGGAGATGGGGTGGGGGTGTGGGGAGCACTTGAGAGGACCGGGTATGGCCCAGACAGCCAGTCAGCTTCCTGCCCCTGGCGGAGGGCAGGAGTGGCGAGGGGACAGGCCAGCCTCAGGGTGATGGGGCAGGCAGGTAGGGGCCAGCCACATTGGCCTCGATGCCTGCTGGGCCCACACACTCACACTGGTGTTGTGGTGGGTGATGCCTTTTCCTGGCTGGGACCTGGGTTCTAGGGGTGGGCCATGACTGAGACCTCATGCTGGGTGAGCCAGCTTCATGTCTTATGCCAAGAGGTTTCCTGGACTTACAGGCACCAAAGCAGCCCAGGCCTCACCATAGTTGCCTTCTGGCTTGCTGCAGGCTGAGCTGCCTGGGCTCCTCTGGGCATTTTTCAGTTGGGTGGACAGTGGGAGCAGCTCAGCTGGTGTCAGACTGACCATTCTCTAGAGCTCACGGGCAGCCTAGCTTGGACTGAAAGGAGTCTCAGTGCCCTGAGCCACCTGTTTTCATGGCTGGGGCCCTAGGGTGACAAGGCCTGTGTCACAGTGAGACTCCAGCCTGAGCCTCAGCATGCAGAGTCACTGGGTGCACCTCAGACTGCCAGGGAGGTGTGGCATAGGTATGGCCACTGTGTGTGCCTGTGCCTTCCGGCTGCAGCTGTGGTGGGAACACACAGTTGCAAGTGCAGCCCCTAAGTTGAGGCCAGTGGCCCTAGCTGCAAGGTGCCACCACCTGCTTCTCCCTGGTGGACACAGGGGCATCCCTGCAGACCCAGAGATTAGTGGTCAGCTTGCCCAGCTGGGCCTTGTTAACTCTGCTTCCCTGGAGCTCCTGAGGGGCTGGGCCAGAGTCCAGGCCCCCTCCTGGGTCCTGGAAAATCTCTGCGGAGCTGGGCCTGGGCCTGCCTGCCTGCCTTGGGGGCTGTTGCAGGGCTTGGGGATTACAGCCTGTTTTCAGCATCCCTATTTAAAGCCCAGCTTCTCAGTGTTCCCAAGGGACCATCTCCTGAGGCCAGCAGCAGCCATGCTGCAAGGAAGCTGGGCCATTGCATCAGTTATTGTTGCCGAAATGCTGGCCCCAGAGGCCAGGCGTGTTTTTCTGCTGGGCTCTGGTTATTTTTATACACTCTCTGGGCCCCCAGTGCAGAGCCTGCAGCCCCAGAACCCCACTCTTTCCTGCCTCTGGGGCCTTTTCAGCTGCTGGCCAGATGGGGCTCCTTTGGTCTCTGGAATGGTGGGGGTCCTAGAACATGGGACAGGGCATTCAGGGGCCAGAGGTAATAAGGCTTGTCTGAATCACAGTATGCAGTCACTGTCCCAGCCAGCGGTTCTCGGTTTGCCAGTGCATAAAATGGGTACATTGGTGCTTGGCTGGGAGCACCACAGGCCCAGTGCACATCTGGAGTGCAGTGAGGTGCACCTTGCTCACTGGTCTCCACCCCTGGGCTCAGCCAAACTCTTCTTATCCCCAGGACTGCCCACAGATCCTGCCCTCCACCCAGATCTATGTGCCAGTAGGAGTGGTAAAGCCCATCACCCTGGCCGCACGGAACCTGCCGCAGCCACAGTCAGGCCAGCGCGGATATGAGTGCCTCTTCCACATCCCAGGCAGCCCGGCCCGTGTCACTGCCCTGCGCTTCAACAGCTCCAGCCTGCAGTGCCAGAATTCCTCGGTGAGGTGGCCAGGCCAGGGGCTGGGGGCCATGAGCTGGAATGGGCTGGTTATCCTCATGGCCCTGGGTCCTGGCGTGTGCTTGTTCACAAAGGGCAGTGCACGTGCTCACATGTATCTCTGATGAGTCAGAAGCCACTCCTGGCTTCCCCAGGCCATTGCCAGGCCCTTCAGATGTGCCTGGGTCATGTGGGCAAGTGGGCTGCAAGGGGCCCATGCTGTCGTGGTAGCTGCTGAGAGCACCCAGATGTGTGGTAGGAGCAGCCTGAGTGTGGGAGTGGACAGCAGCCAGACTCATGGGACTCGCACACTGCAGTCTCCGTGGGTCCTAGGCATGGGCTGATCGTCAGGTCTGAGTGTGTGTAGGAATAGCCAGGTGGCAGCCAGCCTTCATCACTGTGGCTCCCGGAGGGCAGAGGTCAGGGTGCCAGAGTGCATGGTTCCGTCCATTCCTCGCCAAATGGAGAAAACACTCCCATTGGCCCACACTTGCACACTAGCAGACGGGTGTTGCCTGTGGTCCTAGAAGAGTATGTGTGGACCTTCAGATTTGACACAACAGTGTTTGAAAAGCTCTACTGTCAGGTGCAGTACGTTCAGCGACAGGGGATCTCTATAGAGCCAGCTGTTTCCTGAGTGGTGGGGAAGTGGGGCCCAGTTGCCCAGCAGTTGGAGGCCTGGGCTGAAGTCCTGCACTCCCAGCAGGCCTCTGTCTCACCTGCTCAGGACAGGTGTGATCCAGGGAGCTGTGGGCTTCCAGGAACTCACTGCAGGGGCAGGTGGCTGGGCTGTTGTGTGGGGCACTGGGCAGTCAACAAGGTCTTGGCTGGACCCCATCCCCTGGAAGCCCTGGGGAGGGCCTTGATGGGGTCAGAGGTCTGGAGCCCTTTGGCTGACTCCTGGTCTGTCCCAGCAGGGTGGGGTAGGCTCTGGAGGATCACAACAGGCTTCCTGGGGCATGGTGGGTTGCAGGTCTGCCATGAGGATCACTCCTGGCCACCACAGCTATCTGGAGTTCCCTCTGCCGTCCAGCCTTTCGAGACATTTCTGCTGTATCACCAAGTCTTCGCCTGCCCTGCACCTTCCACCTGCGTCTCCCTCCCCACCCTCCCTTCTCACCAGGCCCACATTAATCTTCCCTTCAGCTGTGTTTAAAGGGAAGAGGGAGTATCGGGGAATTTGATAGGATCCAATTAAATTCCTGCAGATAAAATAATGATGAATTGCTGGGCCGCCCCTTGGAGACGCTGGGCTCCCTGCACCACCCCAGCACGGGAACAGAGTTGAGGTCATCCGCGGCAGAAAGTCGGGCACAGCTGGAGCCCTAGCCAGGCTCCCTGGGAGGGGCAGTTCCCCTGGGCCTAGCCCAGCCTTGTTGGGGAGGGGACGGGGAGCAGGGCTGCACCTGACAGTGATTCTGCCTGTCTCTGCCTCAGTCTGGGGATACAGATCTCCCACCTCAAGGCAGGGCATTCCTGGCCCATTCAGCAAAGATACTGAGGTTCACAGAGCATGCGTATTCTAGGGCCAGCTGGGAGTCCTGATTTCCCAGCCTGGCTGACTGCAGGGAGTGGTCAGAGGCTGCCTGTGGTTGGAGGTGGTCTCCAAGGGGGTGCCACAGAGGTGACTGTGGGAAGCACAGAGGTTCCCCTGGAAGGGCACCTCATATGGTTGCTAGGCTGGAGAGAGGGACCTCTAGAGCCAGGAAGGAAGCCCTGTGTAGGGTGAGGGTGGAGAGGGAGCGGTTGTGGCTGCAGAAACTTCCCCCGGAGCTAGCGCCCTGGTGGCTTTGTGGACCTGAGGCTCCGGCCTGGAGGCCGCTTAGCTGGGAAGCCTGACCTCCCCATCACCCAACAGTACTCCTACGAGGGGAACGACGTCAGCGACCTGCCAGTGAACCTGTCGGTCGTGTGGAACGGCAACTTCGTCATCGACAACCCACAGAACATCCAGGGTGAGTGGGCGCCTGGGCGGGGTGGGCGGTGGGCGGGCCCGAGCTGACCGCACCCCTCCCCACCTCTCGCCGCAGCACACCTCTACAAGTGCCCGGCCCTGCGCGAGAGCTGCGGCCTCTGCCTCAAGGCCGACCCGCGCTTCGAGTGCGGATGGTGCGTGGCCGAGCGCCGCTGCTCCCTGCGGCACCACTGCGCGGCCGACACACCTGCATCCTGGATGCACGCGCGTCACGGCAGCAGTCGCTGCGCCGACCCCAAGATCCTTAAGGTAGGGCCCCCAGCCCTGCCCCACACCCCATGCCCCGCCCCGCCCCGCACGACCCCAAACCCTACGCCCGGCGGGACGCCTGTACCCCAGCCTCTGCCTCCGGCAGCTGTCTCCCGAGACGGGCCCGAGGCAGGGCGGCACGCGGCTCACCATCACAGGCGAGAACCTGGGCCTGCGGTTTGAGGATGTGCGTCTGGGCGTGCGTGTGGGCAAGGTGCTATGCAGCCCCGTGGAGAGCGAGTACATCAGTGCGGAGCAGTGAGTGCAGCCCTGGGTGTGCGCGGGGCGGGACGGGGCGGGGCTCCTGCAATCCCTGAGGCCCGCCTGCCCACAGGATCGTCTGTGAGATCGGGGACGCCAGCTCCGTGCGGGCCCACGATGCCCTGGTGGAGGTGTGCGTGCGGGACTGCTCACCGCACTACCGCGCCCTGTCACCCAAGCGCTTCACCTTCGTGGTGAGTCTGCTGCCCTTCCTCTCTCCCTGTTCCCTGCTTCTCTGAGAGGGTGCCACTGAGGGCTCCTGTGCCTCTTCAGGGCCCCTTGTCTGGCCACGCTCTGCCACTGCTCTTCCATGGCCTGGGTGCTGCCCCTCCCCTCCTGTGCCTAGGGCCAGCTCCAGGGCTCCCTGGCTCACCTTGGGCTGTGCCTGAGAAACCTGGGAGTACTGCCTCTGAAGTGCAGCTCCCAGGCATGCGGCCTCCTAGTCTGGGGAACTGGAGGGGTAAGCAGGCCAAGTGGGGCCTTTCTCCATGTGGCCCCAGGGGGACTTTCCTGAGAGCTTCAGCAAGTTCCCTCTTCCTGCAGACACCAACCTTCTACCGTGTGAGCCCCTCCCGCGGGCCTTTGTCAGGGGGCACCTGGATTGGCATCGAGGGAAGTCACCTGAATGCAGGCAGTGATGTGGCTGTGTCGGTCGGTGGCCGGCCCTGCTCCTTCTCCTGGTACGGGGTGCAGGTGGGGGTGGGGGCCTGGCTGCCCCTCCTCCTGGTTCAGATGGTTGCATGCCCCCTCTTGTTGCCTGGGCAACGAGGCTATGGAGAGCCTGGCTGGGGTGATCACTGTGAAACCCAGAGGCGGAGGTTACCATGGAAAAGGGCTACCTCCAGAGTGGGAGGACTGGGCGGTGACGGGGGCGGGGCCTGCCTTTGGGGCGGGGAAACCTGGCTGCCTCTGCCCTGATTTTCCCTGTGGGTATGGGGAATCCCTTGGGTACAAAATAAGAAGTATTTTTAAAAAATATTAAGAGAGAAAACAGAAATCTTAACAAAAGCCCTGAGGCTTGAAGTGGATAATTTTAGATTAGGGATGATAATGGAACGTCCCTTTAAATATTTTCCTGTGGTAATTACCCGTTATCAGACTAATTATTGGTGTCTGCAGCTGAGGGGGCCTGGCGGCTGTGGGGCTCCTGGCAGTGGTGAAAGAGCTGAAGGTCCGGACCCAGGTGCGGGCCATGCCCGGCTGCCTGCCCAGTGGGGTGTCCCCATGACACCTGGGCCAGCTCATCTAGTCTCCTCACAGCCCCCTGGGATGCAGGGATAGGGCGACAGGTGCCAAGAGGGAAGGTGTCTGCCTGGCCCAGGGTATTAGGAATGGGCACTCGGCTCCCAGCACTTGGAGCACGGGCTGAGTGAGGGTGGCCCTGGGACAGACACGGAAGGTCAGGCCAGGGCTTAGTCTCGCCAGCCCTCCCTAGGGACAGAGGGAGGGCAGCGTGAGCCTACCTCCCAGCCTGGCATGCGTGGGGTGGGCCTGCTGCTCACTGCCTCTGGGGAGGCAGAGGCCTGCTGGGTGTGGAGCCCTGGCCAGGGTCACCTGGAGTGGGTGTGGGTGACAGGGAGGCTGTGATGAAAGCAGACCTGGAGAGGCGGCAAACCAGGTCCCAAATGCCAGGCTGGGCAACAGTGGGGGCCTGAAGGGGCTGGGAGCCAGGGCGAGGGTAGGACAGACATACACAGTCCCGGGAGGGAAAGTAGCAGTGATAGTATGCAGCCACCCAAGGCAGTACCTGTGACAGATGGCGCCCTGCCCACTGTTCCTCAATGCATCTGCGTTCCACCTGCCTGAGTTCCGCCTGTGTGCTCCTCACTGTCCCACCCGGGCACCTCCAGGAGGAACTCCCGTGAGATCCGGTGTCTGACACCCCCCGGGCAGAGCCCTGGCAGTGTTCCCATCATTATCAACATCAACCGCGCCCAGCTCACCAACCCCGAGGTGAAGTACAACTACACCGAGGACCCCACCATCCTGAGGATCGACCCCGAGTGGAGCATCAACAGGTGGGGCCCAGCAACACCCATTCCCTGTCCCCAGCTGTTGAGAGCAGCGCCGAGCCGGGAGCTCTTCCACCAGGCACTTGGTGGTGGCCCTCCTGCATGCTGGGTACTGTCCTGCTGGGAAGCACCCCTTGCCAAGAGCTTTCATCTGTTTCCTGTCTTTGGGGAAGGCAGGCTTTGCCTGGCTGAGCTGTGGCCCGTGTTTCCAGCTCACTGGGCCCCAGCATCAGCTGGTGACCCCCCACCCCTGTTCTGTTCCAGTGGTGGGACCCTCCTAACGGTCACGGGCACCAACCTGGCCACTGTCCGTGAGCCCCGAATCCGGGCCAAGTACGGAGGCATTGAGAGGGAGAACGTGAGTCCCTGCCCTCAGCTGCCCACCTCGGTCCAGGCCTTCACCTGGGATGGGGCTCCTGCTATAAATGCTCGTGTCCCTGCCCCTACCCCTGCCTCTTCCCAGCTTATGCCAACCTTGACTGTGCCTGGAGACCCCTGGGGAGGCACCTGTCCTGCTTGGCAGGTGGAAGGTCTGGCTCTGGGCTGCTGGCTGTGCACACCTCTCCTTCAGGCCACATGTCCCCCTCCCCTGGTCCATGTGGGGTGGAGTGGCCCAGGGACCTCCCCTGGCTTGGTGCTGGATCCTCTAATGCAGGGGAGCAGGCAGCCCCCAGGCCAGAGGCTCTGTCACTGAGAGTTGCCGGGGCCACCGGGAGTCCTGCCCAGCCATCCTACCCTGTGTCTCCAGGGGCTGCCATGTGTACAATGACACCACCATGGTATGCCGCGCCCCGTCTGTGGCCAACCCTGTGCGCAGCCCTCACGGAGCTGGAGGGAGCGACCAGATGAGCTGGGCTTCTTCATGGACAACGTGCGGCTCCCTGCTTGTGCTTCAATCCACCTCCTTCCTTACTATCCCTGACCCGTACTGGAGCACTCAGGTCCCACTGGCCTGCTGGAGCTAAAACCCAGCTCCCCACTCTCCTCAAGGTGGGTCACTGTTGCCCGTAGGCTGGGCCGTGCTAGGGAGGAGGCCCCTTGTCCTGGGCTCTGGCTCACCCCCACCTCCTACAGGGCCGGAACCTCTTGCCACCTGCGTCCCGCAACTCCCGACTCAACTACACAGTGCTCATCGGCTCCACCACCCTGCACCTTACAGTGTCGGAGACGCAACTGCTGTGCGGAGGCACCGCAACCTCACAGTGGCAGCACAAGGTCACGGTGCGTTGTTCACCAGGGGTGCGGAGCTTGGAAAGCCATGCCCCCACCCTTGGACGCTGCCCCATAGCACAGCCCCAGCTCTGACCTTGCCCAGATTCACCCTAGTCTCAGAGGGTGCTCAGCTCCAGTGCAGCCTGCCTAGCCCTCAGCCTGCTGCCTCCTGAGCCCCCCAGGGACTGCACTACCCACCCCCTGAGCCCTTTGCCATGCCAGTGCTGCCCTGACTGAACAGGTAAGCGCCTGCCGTGGGTCCCCGGTGTCACCCTGCTGACCACTCTGTGCCCCTGTCGGTGGGACTCATTGCCCACAGGCAGGTGTGTGTGTGTGTGTCTTGCCCATCGGAGGGGCTCCCAAGCTTTGTGAAAGCATGGGTGGCTCCACTGAGTGGGCCTCACCCACTGGCAGGTGCGGAGCTGGCGGCTTCGAGTTCTCGCCAGACACTGCAGGTGTACTCAGACGCCTGCTGACGCTGCCTCGCCATCGTGCGGCATCGAAGGTGGGGGTCTACTACTGCTGGTCCATCGGTGGCCGTGCTCATCGTCCTTACAAGCGGCAAGTCACGAGATGCGACCGCACTAAAGCGGGCTGAGCTCCAGATGGACAACCTGGAGCCCCTGCAGGTGGCCCTGAATGCAAGGAGGTCTGTTGGGCTGGGGCTCACTGGGGCAGCTGCCACCTCCAAACCAGGCCCTGGACTCATCCCACACCTACCTCCCACCCCCAACCCTGCTTCGGCTCAGTTTAAATGTTCACTTGATAGCCTTGCTGTGCCAGGCCTGGTCCAGGGCAGTGGCGGAGTGCACTGACCAGGGCCTGGCCCTGCAGCAGGTTACACATCCTCAGGGTAGCTGCTTGTGACACAGAACTTCAGAGCCAGACTGTTTGGCGGTTTGTAATCCAGCTGGGCTATAAGGCTGAGGGTGGCTATTTACCTTTCTGTGCCTCAGGCTTGTCATCTGTAGAGTGAGCACAGTGACAGTGCCTACTTCTCCAGGCACTGGGAGTGGTGGTGGGTTGGCTGGTGCCAGTGGAGCAGCAGAGAAGAGTGCTTCCGCCATGCAGCAATGGGGAGCCCTTGTGCTTTGGCAGTCCCTGGGCACATAGAGATCTTGGCCTGAGCTGACCTTTGTCCTTGATATGTCTATAGGGGGCGTCAGGCCACACCATCCTCCTGATCCATGGCAGGTGTGAGTGGCAGAAATCTGTTCCATGTTGGGCGAGACTTTGAGCATTTGCCGATAGTAACTCACACATGTTCAGGGCTCTAGGGGGCAGATACTAGGAGTGCTGCTGCTGCAGTGGAGGACCTTAGCCATGTGGTCCAGCATGGGGTTGTCATGAACTCCACTGGGACTCCACTGGGATGGGGTGTTTTGTTTGCACAGGACTCAGCCAGTCTTAAAATGCAAAGTTCTGCATCCTGGGAGCCCTCTCAGTCCCAGACAAACCTACATGGCCCTGTGGTGGGCTGAGGGTGGCCCTACCTCTTAGGCAGCCCTGGTGGGACCAGAGGCAGGTGTGTGTTGGGGCCAGGTGGGAGGCAGGTGGCCTGGGCCTCCCTTGTGCTCCCACCTGCTGAGGCTGGCTGTCTGGTGAGGCTGGCATGTGTGGATGCAGTGGCTGGCGGCTGCTCCAGGCCAGCCAGGTGCAGATAACTAGATGCCTGGCAGCGGTGCCCAGGAGACGAAGGCTCCAGCTCTTAATTAAACCTGTCAGATGTCCCCCAGAGCCTGTCTGGCACTCCTCTGGCTTCTGATCAGATAGCCTGATCCTCGGGCTGCTGCAGGGCTGACACCTCACAGCTCTGGAATGTTCTGTCAGGGGCTTCACTGCCCTGCCTGCCTTTGTTCCTGACAGAGGCAGAGCTGGCCCTGAGCAGAGTGGGCCACACTGAGGGCGCACCAGGCCTGAGATGTGCATGCAGTGGTGTGGGGGCTTGGCGACAGCCTGCAGCCCTGGGACCTCACCCCTGGCCGCACCCCACCACCTCCCGGTGGTTAGAAGGAGCCCGAACTCCAAAGCTGCTCTACGCTTAACTGCCAGTGTCTGAGATGCAGGAGGCCCCGCCCAGCCTGCCCCTGGTGCCGATGCTTTCTCTGCTCTTGTCTTGCTTGATCCTGTGGGAAGCTCACAGAGGAGAGTTACTATCCCTGTGCTAGGGCTGTGGTAGCTGGGGGATGGAGAGGCACAGTAGTTTCCTTGAGATCATAAAACCAGTAAGTGTCAGAGCCAGGATTTGATGTAGGCCCCAAGAGTGGGAGGGTTGGGGCATGGAGCAGGGCCACCAGGGCATGCTGTCCCTGATGCCACATCTGGCCACAGCCTTTGCAGAGCTGCAAACAGACATCCATGAGCTGACCAACGACCTGGACGGTGCCGGCATCCCCTTCCTCGACTACCGAACATACGCCATGCGGGTGCTCTTTCCCGGGATCGAGGACCACCCTGTGCTCAAGGAGATGGAGGTAGGACCACTGGCTCTGGGGTCACAGGAACTCAGAGGCAGCTGCTATCTTCTGCCTTTGGGGCTCCTTGGGTGCTGATGGATGGTATGGGGCAGCCTGTGCGACCTGGGGGAGGGTCCAGGCCTGCAGGGCTCTGGGCTCAGCCGAGTGGGGAGCAGGTGCTAGGAGGCAGAACCAAGAGCAGGCCAACACAGTGGGGCCCTCAGCCCTGGGGCTGGGGCAGGGGAATGGCCAGTGTGGCTCTGCTCCATGAAGTACCTCCAGAGGGTAGGGGGAGGCTCTGGCCCCAGGGCCTGCATGGGATGCCAGGCCTCATCTCAGCAAACCACTTGTCAGCCTGGGCTTCTGACACCTCTCCGGTGGCTGCCCCTTGGGCCCTGCCTCTGTTGGGGGTCCCACCTGCGGCTCCACTGGCCTGGTCTGCTGGGTGGTTCTGGATGCGAAGCCTCGCTGGGCAGGGGCCGTGTGCTGGGAGGTGCGGGTGGCTGATGAAGTCTGCTATGGCAGTTTGGGATGGGAGCGTGTGACTGGCATAGCACCAGGGCCTCAGAGAGTAGGGCTTTGCCCCGTAGGCCTTGGCAGCAGCCTGGCGAGGGAAAAGAGGGCTGGCTCCCACGTCCCCAAAGGGCCCCCAGTGGCAGGCAGGCTAGGAGGCAGTCCTCGGCGAGCCACAGCCAGGGACTCAGCAGGTCAGCTCGGTCATACTCTCCAGCTGAGGGCACCCCCCTACCATGTGCCTTGGATGTTGTGCCTTGGATGTCCCCTGTGGTGGCTCTGTTGGTGGGTAGTCCCTTTTGAGCTGATACTGAGCAGGCCTTCCCACCTTGGGCCCTGGGGCTGCATGTGGCTGAGTGCTGCCATCCTGTTCCTGGGCTTGCTGCCACGTGGGGCTCCACATCTTCCCCAGGTTGTATCTCTCTCTCAGTGCCTCCATTTGCTGTGTCTGTCAGACTGTCTCTTTCAGCCGTGACTGTGTGTGTTCTACCTGGGCCATTACCTGTCTGCCTGATACCTGTTGGCCTTGGCTGGGAGCCTGGTATCACTGGTGGCTCTGGGCTTTGCCTAATAGGGAACATCTTGCCCTGATAAACCTTAGTATGAACAAGAGAAAGAGAGTAGGGATCCTGGAACCAGCTATGCCTCTAGTCCACTCCTTTTTCCTACCTGCAGTGTGGTCCTAATCAAACCTCTTCCTGTCTCCAACCTTGTGTCCTCATCCATGAGATGCAGAGGCTGATTGTGCATTGGTTATCATTGTCAAGGCGGAGGGAGAGGGTAGACTTGCACTCCTGGTTCCCAGTGTATGGGGGCATTGAGTTGGACTCCCTTTGAGCTGTTGCAGGCCAGCTGCGGGGGTTGCTGTTCAAAGGGCCCAGCCATGGAGTGGGTGGCGTGAGGAGCCCCTCTCATTCTGCACCCAGCCGCACTGCTAACACCTTTGTCATGTTGGCTTGTGGTGGGCTTCTCAGGTTGCCGCAGGGACTCTGTGGCCAGGGCTGCCCTGATGGCAACAGACAGTGGTGGCAGCACCCAGGTCATGTCCATTTTGCTAAGGACAGGTGAAGCTTGGGAATGACCCGCTGAGCTGAGGAGTCAGGGCAACTTGTCACTTGCCTTCCAGGCCTGTCCTCTGATGGGACCCTGCTATACCAGCCAGGCCTGGACAGCCCCTCACCGGTCAGCTTGGAGGCGGGGGCTGGGGCTGGGGCTGGGTCCTCCTTTGTGCTCAGAGCTCCGTGTGCTCCCTCAGGTGCAGGCCAATGTGGAGAAGTCACTGACACTGTTTGGGCAGCTCCTGACCAAGAAGCACTTCCTGCTGACCTTCATCCGCACACTGGAGGCGCAGCGCAGCTTCTCCATGCGCGACCGCGGGAACGTGGCCTCGCTCATCATGACGGCCCTGCAGGGCGAGATGGAATATGCCACGGGCGTGCTCAAGCAGTTGCTTTCCGACCTCATCGAGAAGAACCTGGAGAGCAAGAACCACCCCAAGCTGCTACTGCGCCGGTGAGCCTGGGGGGCACTGGGATTGGGGGAGGCAGGGCCATGCCTCCAGCTTTGGACAGGCCGGCCTAGCAGGCCCAGAGACACTGCTGTGGCGGTTCCCACTGGGCAGGGGTGGGGGGACTCACCTGGCCTCTGAGGCTCAGCTGCCACCTCCCTAGGTACTGATAGTGAGGACCCAGGCTTGAGTCTCCATACTCACAGGCCTGGGCTCTGGGTGAAGGGCTGGGGTCTCCATGGCAGCCCCGGAAGCCCCTGCTGCCCACTCATGTGGGTGCCTTTCGACACCTGACCTTCGGTGCTTCAGGAAGCGGGGCAGGGTGGGGTGGGATCGGTGGGCGAGGCCTGCAGGGGCCCTGTGCCTGCTGGACAGCTGGAATGACACCACTCTGCCCATATTCTGTGCCCCCCAGGACTGAGTCAGTGGCAGAGAAGATGCTAACCAACTGGTTCACTTTCCTCTTGTATAAGTTCCTCAAGGTAAGCAGAGGCAGGAGGAAGCAGGTGTCAGAGGCAGTTGAACAGCGGGAGGGGAAAATGGAGAGAGGTGGGGATCAGTGGGAGGTGCTGGAGAATGACAGCACGTGGGGTCTTGGTCGAGTTCTGGCTCAGGCCTAGGCCCCTGGACATGCAGCTACTCCCGGCTTCTGGCTCCCGGCTCCCTTGTCCCTCCTTCTGAGGCTGTCAGGCCCTTGCGCAGCCCACCAAGGTAGGTGTGGGAGTTCAGATACAGGCTCTCAGTGCCCACAGCTGGCCTGGGCTCAGGAGGGTGGGGGCACCCTGGGCAGGGGCCTCTTGAGAGTCCAGCACCCGGCGTGGGGCCAGCCTGGGGGTGCCTGAAGGCTCTAGTCCACCACCTATCATGCCTATCATGGGGACAGGTGGCCGCACTGGGCTTCCCCTGTGCTGTCCATTCAAGCCCCTCCAACCCCCCCAGCAGAGGGACGCTGCCATTTTCAGAACAGGAATAGGGTGTAGGCCAGAGACTGCAGGCCAGGGCCCAGGCTGGATGGGGATCTAGGTGGGCTTTAACTGGGCTGTAAGCAGTTGAATTGCTGTCTGCACTTCCAGTGTTGGGACTTACACAGACTCGGGTATCTGGCTTCTCTTGGAAAGTCTGAAGGCTAGCCCACTCCTGAGAGGTGGAAGGAGCCCAGTGTGTGCATGGTGAAGTGCATGCTCCTCGCCTGGCTTCAGTGGTCCCTGTCGCTGCTCTGTGGGTGAGGGTGACTGACAGTGTAGCCCAGTGATCGAGGGTGGGAGCTGGCGCTAACTGCCTGGGTTCGATTCTCCTGGTTTCCTTACGGAATCCAGGGATGGCATATCTGTCTCCCCTGGCCCGTGGGGCTTTCAGGCCTCCTGCAGCCAGATACTGCTGAACTCAGGTGATCAGCGCACAGATCCCTGCACAGAGCGGAGTCCTGGCTGGGCATCCTCGCTGTGGAGAGAGACACTGGACAGGAAATACAGCAGACAGGCCATGGGGCAGAGCCAAGCAGGGAGGGTGGGATTCGAGCAGAGGTCTGAAGACCAGGCCGGTAGAGGGAAAAGAGTCCCAGGCAGAAGAGGCTACTGAGGAGAAGGCGCCAGGTGGGATAGGCAGGGGCATGGCTTGTCTGTCCTAGGTCTTCTCTGGAGGTGGGACATTTATGTGTATATAGCAGTCCCTGGCACATAGCAAGTGCCCAGTAGATTATAACATCCTTAGGCAGAACTGGAAGCAGGTAACACAAAGTCGTGCATGTCCTGTAGAAAGTACAGTTCTATGAAGACTGCATAGATGTGTGCATGCTGGGTAAGCTGGGCTCTGTGAGCTTAAAGCAGCAGGTGCCCCGGGTGAGGTGAAGAGGGCCCTGCTCACCTGGGTCCCCGTCTGATCCCGATTCTCCACACCCACAGAGACAGGGCTCAGGGCAGCAAATGTCTGTAAGTACTGATGTTGGGTGTGGATTATCTTTCATGCCAGGATACAGGGGGCAGCCTCAGCCAGTGCAGAGTGCGGCCCCACAGGGTGCTCTAAGCAGAGAGGGTGGCAGTGGGACGCCGTGGAGGGGTTGTCCTCAGGCTGGATCGGGAGTTCCATGGAGAGCTGGGGACATTTGGGACAGGCGCTGAGGGATGTGTGGGCAGGGGAGGGAGGGAGAGGGAGGCCAGTCTTGGCCAAGGGAGCCATAGGAAGGGGACACAGGGAGGAGGGAGGCAGGGGTGACCATCTGGGTGACAGTGGTGCAGGTACAGTGGGTGCGGGCTGTGTGTTGGGGGTTTCACAGCCCATGCCCATGACCCCAGCCCACCTTGTTATTAGTGGGGTCCCAGTGCAGGGGACGGGCAGGGGCCAGGAGCTGTTAGATCTCCTTAGGTCATCACTGCCCTCCTCCAGTTCTAGGAGGACCCCTATATATGCAAGAGAGGGCATGTACTGGGTGCAAGGACATGGCCCAAGGCGGAGAGGTGCAGACAGCCATGCTGGAGCTGGGCACCCCCTGGATGGGACTGAGATGGGCCCAGGGCTGTTTCCATCCACATAACTGGCCAGTGACTTTTTTTTTTTTTTGCCACCATATCTGGGGTTTTTTTTTGTTTTTGTCTTTTTTAAGATAGATGTTATTGTTTAGAGCAGTTTCAGATTTACAGTAAAATTGAGCAGAAGGTGCAGAGGTTTCCCATGCACCTGCTGCTCCCACACATGCACAGTCTCCCCACTGTCAGCAACCCTAGGAGAGGGGTGCATTTGGTCCAGTCAATGGACCTGCCAGGACACATCTTCACCACCCAGTGCCCCTCATTTCCACGCGGGCTCACTCGTGGTGCTCTGCATTCTGTGAGTTTGGATGAATGCACAATGCCATGTATCCACCGTTACAGCATCACACAGAATAGTGTCGCTGCCCTAAAAATCCCCCAAGCTCACCTGTCATCTCTCCCTACCCCTGAGCCCCTGGCACCCATTGATCTCATTGTCTCCATAAGGTGTGCCTTTTCCAGATGTCACATAGTGGAATCGTGTACTATTACTGTAGCCTTTTCCAACTGGCTTCCCTCACTTTGCAATCTACTTTGAAGGTTCCTTTATTTATTTTCATAGCTTGATAGCTTATTTCTTTTTAGTGTGCCACAAACTTAAAAAAATTTGTTATGGCGAAATACACATGACATAAAATGTACCATCTTAACCATTGTTAAGTGCACAGTTGAGTGGTATTGGATGCATTTACAGCAGTGTTGGCCATGGCCACCTGCTCCATGAGTCTTCATCTTGTAAAACTGAAACTCTGTCCCCACTGAACACCCACTCCTTGTTCCTTCCTCCCCAGCCCCTGGAACCATTCTACTCTCTGTCTCTGTGAATCTGACAGCTCTAGGGACCTCATATGAGTGGAATCATGCATTGTTTGTCCTTTTGTGGCTGGCTTAATTTCATCAGCTTAATGAGGAAGTAATCCAGGTGTCCATCTTCAGGTGAATGAATAAGCAAAATGTGGTCTGTGCATACAATGAGATAGTAGTCTGCCTTAAAAAGGAAGGAAATTCTGACATGCCGCAACGTGGATGAACTTTGAGAACACAAACTCTTTTTAAACAACCCAAATACTTTTCATTCCTTGCTGTCTTTAGAAACGAAAACTTTAACTACAAAAGTAACCCATGACATTTTAGCACATGTAAACAACCTGGAAGGGAGGATGGAGGGGTGAGCTCCCCACCCCTCTGCGGTTCTGGTGGTAATGACCACCAGAGTTTTGGTGCCTGTCCTCCCAGGCTGGGGTCTGAACTGAAGCAAATATGAATAGACTATGCTTTTTAATATTAAGATGAAGGTTAGTATCGGACCTTTTTTCTCATTAGAGAGTTTTAAATTTTTTCAGTACCACAATTTTCACTGTGCCTCGCTCCCCCTCTATCCTCACGTTGGCCATAGTGTTAGGCCCACCTTTGTGGGTGAGCACACAAATGCTTGCCTTGTGTTTTTATCAACTGCATAATGTTCCGTGGTGTGGCCATTTCATCATTTGTTTAACTGTGGCACCGCTGATGGCCAGGGCTGCACAACTTGGATTTGGATGCAGTTGTCTCTGCTTGCCTGGTCCTGTTTAAGTGCCTTTCCAGAAGAGTGAGTGCAGGTGATCAGGCACACTCATTTTTCATTGTAATATATGCTGCTGCATTATCCTACCAAAAAACGTTGCAAATGTACCAGTTCATCATCTGAGAATCTTACCCAGGCCTGGGATAGCACTTGTCTTATTGATCTTTTTCACCTCTGCCCATTTGAAAAGTACACACTGGTAGGTTGTTGCCTTAGTTGGCATTTCTTTAACAAACCTTGGACATCTTTTTACATATTTGATTGGCTGCTTTTATTTTTTCTTTGAAGCCAAGTTTGTAAATGTCCATTTTTACCCTTTGCTTGTTTTACTAGGGTCATTTCTTTTAGATTATAGGAATTTTTATTTTTTGTTTTTGAGACGGAGTTTCACTCTTGTTGCCCAGGCTGAGTACAATGGCGCAATCTTGGCTCACTGCAGCCTCCACCTCTCTGGTTCAAGCGATTCTCCTGCCTCAGCCTCCGGAGTAGCTGGGATTACAGGCATGTGCCACCATGCCTGGTTAATTTTGTATTTGTAGTAGAGACCGGGGTTCTCCATGTTGGTCAGGCTAGTCTCAAACTCCTGACCTCAGGTGATCCACCCACTTCAGCCTCCCAAAGTGCTGGGATTACAGGTGTGAGCCACTGCACCCAGGAACTTTTTTAACATACACACTTCCCATCTTTTCAAGCTCACGTGTTCTACTGAGAAATGATTTTTATTTATATGGTGTGGGGTAGGGATCTGGTTTGATCCTCCCACCTCCCCATGCTCACCGTGGAGAAGTGCTTGTGGTAATGTCATTTCTGGAACTGCCTGTATTATCCTTCTATTAGAAAAGTGGCACTTTTTGTTGGGCAGTTTTTGCACATTCCTGACTGGTGCTGGGAGGAGTCTGAGGTCTTCCTTTTCCCCCATCACTGCACAAGAGATTGAGGCTACAACAAGAAAAGGACTGGGCCTTCCTCTTCCCTGGCCTCTGAGCTCTTGGAACCTGCTTTGCAGCCTCCAGGCTGGCCTGGCTGAAGAAGTGGGTGGAGTAGGGCAGGGCCTGCTGCCTGGGTTGAGTGTGAATGCCCGGCTCAGCCTGAGCCTTCTCTGGGGACACCTGGCTTGTATGGGGCAGGCGCTTTGGGGTCAGCTGGATCTGGGTTCAGATCTTGGCTTCTCCAGTTTCTTGCTGTGTGACCTTGGGCCAATAGCTGCACTCCCCTGACCTTCAGAGACTAGCTGCGGTCCTTTCACTCTCTGAGGCCAGGCCTGGGAACCCTTGGGCAGGTGTCTCACTTTGGGAAACCCTCAAAGGCTCTCGTCTTCCTGTCGCATTAATGGCTCTCCATCCAGATCTGTACCCCTTTTCCTCCTCCTTCGTGGCTAACTTAATGAAACCAAGTTTGCAAATGAAACATAATTTCAAAGACAGGCATGTTGTTGGAAGGTCTGGGATGGTCTTAACAGCTGTCTCTCTAATTACCTCAGATGCTAATGAGGTGCCTGAAGCCTCTGGTTACAGGAGCAGAGCTGCTGTTTGTTTGCCAGGGCCGGATAGGAAGCAAGGCTGCCAAGCCCGCCCCTCCATTGAGGTGCACACACACCTGAAGGCCCTTGGGCAGGCAGGGCCTGCAGCAGACCCTGTGCCTAGTCTCTGGGCGGGCCTTGCCTGTGTGGCCGACTCAGCCAGCC
The DNA here is from genome assembly GCF_001698545.2 of Rhinopithecus bieti. Taxonomy (NCBI): domain Eukaryota; kingdom Metazoa; phylum Chordata; class Mammalia; order Primates; family Cercopithecidae; genus Rhinopithecus; species Rhinopithecus bieti. The sequence continues at coordinate 1,073,238 of NW_016804678.1, forward strand.
CAGATGTGAATGTTTCTCAGGGACAGCTCTCCATTCACTCAATTCGTCTAGCAAGTGTCTGTGATGTCCCATGCACAGGCTTAGCCAGTGCTGGCAGTAGGGTATGGTGAGCAGGCCAGGCAGCTCCCACTCCAGAGGGGTTGGCAGGGGTGCGCAGGTTCCTTCAGAGAACAACAGATAAGGGGGGAGACCAGTGGGGCGGTGGTGGGGGGTACGTGTGCTGGGAGCTCCCTGGGAGCCTTTCTGGAAAGGGCACATTGGGTTGTGTCCAGAAGGGCCCATGAAGATGCCAGGGGAAATTTCTGGTTGTAGAGGCAGCAGTTGCAAAGGCCCTGAGGTGGGACAGGAGGCAGTGCTCATGCTACAGCATGGGGAGCCAGAGGGTGAGGGGTCAGAGTGGTCAGGTGCCCGCTGAGGGCCCGGGACTGTGCTGCTGGCCCTGTGCTGTGCGCTTGGGTGCTGGTGAACCTCCCTGGGTGAGCAAGCCTCCCCAGGTGGGTATGTCAGCATCCATGACACACCATAGGTGTGTCCCAGAGTAATATGGGGGGCCCAGCTGGGTGGTCCCTCGGAGGCCAGCGGATCACAGTCACACTTGACGTTGCGTAGTATGGGGTCTGCTTGTGCCACGGGTGACGGGCCATGGGGAGGTTTGTCCTTAGCACCTCCAGCTGGGGAGCAGGCCCCTGGGAGGCTGGGGCTGGGCGGGGATCCTGCTGAGACCCGGGGAGACTTCTGGGTGAAACAGACAGGCCTCGGCCCTCCTTGATGCAGGCCCTGTGTGCCACGCCATTTTCCTTGATATGCTACGGCGTCTCCTGGCTCGTGTGTAATTTAGGGGTTTCATGGATATTTGTAGGGTGGGGTGGGTATGTTTTGTTTCCTGATTTTCTTGCAGTCTCTGCTGGGCTTTGGGACTAAAGCTATACTTGCCTCCTAAAGAGCTGGGAAGTGCCGCTCATTTCTCCTTGCCGGGAACACTGTGGCTGGCACTGGACGGGTGGAGCGGCAGGCGGTGGGTAGACTCAGGGGTCCTGGCTGCAGCCTTATGCCCCCCCCCCACAGGAGTGTGCTGGGGAGCCGCTGTTCATGCTATACTGCGCCATCAAGCAGCAGATGGAGAAGGGCCCCATCGACGCCATCACGGGTGAGGCACGCTACTCCCTGAGTGAGGACAAGCTCATCCGGCAGCAGATTGACTACAAGACGCTGGTGAGTGTGACCACCCTCTGTCCTGGGTGCCCTGGTGCCCCCCACCCCCCAATTGTGGGGCTGACACTGCTGCCCTGCTCCATACCCCGCCCGCAGACCCTGAACTGTGTGAACCCTGAGAACGAGAATGCACCTGAGGTGCCGGTGAAGGGGCTGGACTGTGACACAGTCACCCAGGCCAAGGAGAAGCTGCTGGACGCTGCCTACAAGGGCGTACCCTACTCCCAGCGGCCCAAGGCCGCGGACATGGACCTGGGTGAGTGGGCGGGGCCGTGGCTGCCCGGGGTGTGTGCTGGAGCAGAGGGGCAGGGCCATGGCCCAATACTGAGCTTGGCGGGGAAGTCCAGGTCAGTCCTCCGCACCAGGCTGGCGCTGGTCTGGAGGGCAGTGGAATGGCGAGTGGGCTGTCCAGTCCCAGGTTGGGTGTAGAGGGTGGCTACCCTGCCCTGGGCAGAGACTCTGGGAGGTGGTGGGTTCCAGTGTACTCTGGGAGGCAATGGGCTCTTGGAGCCCTGAGGGGGATACTCAGGCTCATGAGAGGGGCAGGTGGAACAACTGAGGGCCAAAGGGGATGGGGCAGGTTTGGGGTGGGGCCCAGAGTCCTGCAGCAGATGTGACTGGAGAGGCCGAGTCCCCGCAGAAGCCTCGGTGCCAGGCTGAGGAGTTGGGGCCCTGAGGTTTGGGGAAGGCAGGGCAGACCCCCTTAGGCTGGGGTTGCTATGGCAGATTGGGAGGGCTGTGGCAGCTTGCGGGGGGCTATGGCAGGTTAGGGGTGCTGCAGCAGGTGTGGAGATGTGTCCCTGGTCTGTGCTGGTGCTAAGAGCTGCAGGTGGGCCCTGTCCCACCTGTGTGATGGATCACTGCTGTGATGGAGGAGGGAAAGAGGGCCCCAGCGGCCCCACCCTCCAACTCCCTCCTCTCCACAGAGTGGCGCCAGGGCCGCATGGCACGCATCATCCTGCAGGATGAGGATGTCACCACCAAGATTGACAACGACTGGAAGAGGCTGAACACACTGGCTCACTACCAGGTGGCTCCTGGCCCTCCGACCCTAGCACAGGCCTCCCTCCCTTTGGGGCTTCCACAGCGCAGCTGCCAATGTTTGCAGCATGTGGGCTGGACAGCAGCTCGATCTCTCAGGGAGAGGAGGGGAGGTGGTCGTGTATATGTGTGGACCGTCCTAGGACCCAAGCTGGGCTTGTGGGATTGCCTGGCAGTCCTGGGCTGTCCTGATGTAGAGACCCAGACTGAGTGAGGCGGCTGCCTCCAGGCACAGCACTAGGGTGTCACTTGGCTTCCCAGCCAGGGAGCAGGAGTCTCGTGGTGCAGGGGCACCCTGGTGGGTCACAGGGTCCCTGGCCCTCTGCCCACAGGTGACAGACGGGTCTTCGGTGGCACTGGTGCCCAAGCAGACGTCCGCCTACAACATCTCCAACTCCTCCACCTTCACCAAGTCCCTCAGCAGATACGGTGAGGGGCCAGGCAGCGGGCGAGAGGGCAGCGCATGGGTCCCTGGCCTGGGCAGGACGTCCCCCGGGCTCCCACGCTGCAGCAGCCGGACGGGAGGACCCAGGGGCCGGTGTCAAGCCTGTCACTTGCATTCTTGACCCTACCCTCCAACTCTGGAGGCTGCGCCTCCCCCCGACTGTGTGTCCATACACAATTATGCCACCTTTGTGGTGTCATTGGCTGCCCCAAAATCCCACATGGGTGGGGGTGCCATCCCCAGCTTTCAGATGGGGAAACTGAGCCTCGGGCGGGGGGCGCGGGGTGCCAGCCAACGCGGGCGCTGACAGCCTGGTGCTGCAGAGAGCATGCTGCGCACGGCCAGCAGCCCCGACAGCCTGCGCTCGCGCACGCCCATGATCACGCCCGACCTGGAGAGCGGCACCAAGCTGTGGCACCTGGTGAAGAACCACGACCACCTGGACCAGCGCGAGGGCGACCGTGGCAGCAAGATGGTCTCGGAGATCTACCTGACGCGGCTACTGGCCACCAAGGTGGGCCTGGCTGGCAGATGGGGGCAGGGGACGCTGGGCCAACCGAGCTCGGAGAAAGCGCCAAGCCCGGAGCAAGGCCCTCACTCCCATGCTGCTCCCATGGCCACTTGCCTAGTCACCCAGGAGGTGTAGGCAGCCAGTGTAGGCAGCCCTGGAGCTCAGTGTTCCTGCCTGCCCCCCGCAGGGCACGCTGCAGAAGTTTGTGGACGACCTGTTTGAGACTATCTTCAGCACGGCGCATCGGGGCTCGGCCCTGCCACTGGCCATCAAGTACATGTTCGACTTCCTGGACGAGCAGGCTGACAAGCACCAGATCCACGATGCTGATGTGCGCCACACCTGGAAGAGCAACTGGTAACGCAGGGCGGGGGCACGGAGCAGCATCCCCCAGGGCCAGGCCAGATGTGTTCCCAAGGCCCAAGGGCCTGTTCTGATCAGGAGCCCGCAATTGGGGCTGCTTGGTGTGGGGACACAACCCAGCAGGGTCATGGCAGGCCAGCCCTGTGCTAACTGGCCTTCCCTATCTGCCTGTGCCCCTTGACCCATGGCTTACCCTCTGCTCCAGCTGCTGAGCCCCTCCCACTGCTGCAGGAACTGTGTGCAGGTGTGAGTGGCCCTGGGTGTGCACAGCTGTGCAGACATGAGTGTTGGCTGCAGCATGAGAAACAGGGCACGCTGAACCAGCCCTGAGCCACCTGGTTGCAGTGATGAGGGCAACAGGGATTGCAGGTACTCCTGGTACTCTTTAGTGCGAAGAATTTACAGCCTCACCACTGCAGTGCAGGGCCGGGCCAGAGCCTGCTTACTGAGGCGCAGAGACCCAGCCACTTGCCACGATCTCACGGAGCAGGTGGAATACAGAGCAGAGCCTGCCCAGACTGCACCGTGCACAGCTACACCAATGTGAGCTGGGGCTCTGTGAGGCTGGGTTTCGTTATGAAGAGGCACCTAGTCTCTGAGTGGCCTCTCCCCAGAGTGTCTGCCTCCCTGGCCAGCTAGTCCCTTGCTTTTCTCTGGCCTGGCCTACTTCTGGGACAGTGACCTGCTTCTTCCCTGGTCATGGGCTGCCCAACTTGGCAATGTTGGCTTTCTCTCTGCCACACAGGCAGGCCAGCCCTTGGCCTCACTCCTTACTCAGGACCCCTAAGCTCTGGTCTGTAGCCCCCTGCCCCAGTTGGCACACTCTAGCCACACGCTAGCTCCTGGAGCAGGTCCCTGCTGTTTGTGTGTGTGTGTGTGTGTGTGTGTGTGTGTGGCCCCCACCCCAGCAGACAGCCGCACTCTTGCCTGCTGCAGGGGAGCGCCTCTCTGTGCACCAGCCCCCACAAACTGCATGGCCCAGGGGTTCTGGGGTAGGACTACTCCCCCTAATCCCCCATACTTGGGGTCAGGTGGATGCCCTCGCCTATATGGCTGGACCCTGCTTCTCCAGGAAGTGCCCCTCCTCACCCTGCATCCTGCTGGGGTCTCCCACCAGGGAGACCTCCACTGTCTTAGCTCCCCTCTCTCCTGGACTGTCCCTGCCACCTCTGCAGGCTCCCAGGCCAGCAGCCACCCCGACTTGGTCTTGTCCAGCCCATGTGTTGCTTCCCAAACCTGGGATGCAGCCACCCCAACCTGTCTCAGCTCCACCCACTGCTCGCGGAGTCTTGGGTTGAGATGAAGTGTCACAAAGCCCCTCTCCTGGGCCATGCTGATTGGGCACAGCAGGAGAGGGGGGCCTCCAGGGACACAGTGTCTCCAGATCAGCATGCTCTGGGAGAATGCTCTGTCATAGTGGAACATTCTAGACCGGTGCTGTCCAGGGTGGTGGCTCCTGAGCATTTGAAATGGCACTGGTGTGGCTGAGGGTCTGGGCTCTTAACTTCATTTAAGTTAAGCAGCCATGTGTGGCCAGTGCTGCCAGGCAGCCCAGCTGATGGCAGTCCCTGAGGTGGTGTTTGGGGCACAGAGGGCTGGTCTCTGTAGGAATGGGTGCCCTGGGGCAGAGCTGAGCTGCAGGTCTCAGTGCAGGAGCCAGGAGTGCAAGCCAGCATGCAGGCCTAGGGGGGCGGTGGCTGTGGGGAGTGGGCTTCTGAAGGCCTGGTCACATCTTGCCCTTGTGCAACCGAGTGCATTTGAGCACGCCTGTCTCGTGATGCTCTGCGTGAGATGCAGGTGGTGGGGGCAGCACATCTCTGGTTGGGCGGCAGGGGACGGCCCTCACTTACCCATGGGCCCTGTACCTCTGTGGGCCTCGTTTCCCCATCTGCATGGAAAGCCATGCCCACTTTGGATTCGGAGCCAGGAGGGCCACAAGGTCGCTGCTCAGGAGGGAGCAGAGGCCTGTCTGAGCGGCGCCTGGACTCTCGCCTGCAGCCTGCCCCTGCGCTTCTGGGTGAATGTGATCAAGAACCCACAGTTTGTGTTCGACATTCACAAGAACAGCATCACGGACGCCTGCTTGTCGGTGGTGGCCCAGACCTTCATGGACTCCTGCTCTACCTCTGAGCACAAGCTGGGCAAGGACTCGCCCTCCAACAAGCTGCTCTACGCCAAGGACATCCCCAACTACAAGAGCTGGGTGGAGAGGTGGGCGGAGGGGGCAGGGGTTGGGGGCAGTGGCCTGGGGGGCAGCCTGGACTCTGCTTATGTGCCCACCTGGCCGCTCACCTGCAGGTACTATGCGGACATAGCCAAGATGCCGGCCATCAGTGACCAGGACATGAGTGCGTATCTGGCTGAGCAGTCCCGCCTGCACCTGAGCCAGTTCAACAGCATGAGCGCCTTGCACGAGATCTACTCCTACATCACCAAGTACAAGGATGAGGTGAACACCATGGGAGCCCGCAGGCTGGGCTGGGAGGACTCGCTGGCCCCTGTCAGAGCCACCTGCTCTGCCCAACCCTGCCACTCCTCCCTGAATCTCTGGGCTGCCATGGGCCACCTTCACTCCTCTGCACCCGCTGGCCACCTGGTTCCTTGGTGCCAGGAGGGAGCCTGCCAGGCCGAGCGGAGAAGGCCGTGGTGGAGTCACTGTGTGCAGCCATGTGGGGTCAGGGATGGGGAAGATGGGATGGCAGCTTCTTCCTGAGGGAGAGGGTGTGTGGGTGGTGAGCAACTTCCCTGAGGGGCACATTTCAGGGTTTTCCAGGCTGGAGCAGCGTCTCCAGGGCTGGGCATAGGGTCTTGGCAGAGCTTTCCTTTCAGTATCTTTTCTGCTGACTTGGAGTGAGGCCACGTACATGGAACTGGGCAAGGGGTCCAGGAGACATCCAGGAAGGACTGGCTCCTGGGCTGCACAGGACAAGAGCACGGGGCCAGAAGGCAGGACAGGCTCAGCCTGTGCCAAAGCTCTGAGGGCTGAGAAGGCCACGGGAGTGAATCAGAGCCACCCTGGGGAGGCCGGGGCAGGTGCAGCAGAGGCAAGGAGCCTTCCCAGGGTGCCGCAGGAGGCAGGCAGGAGGCAGAGGGCTGTCCTCAGGCAGGTGCCCCAGGGGAGCAGAGGAGCAACCAGAGACCGCATGTATTAGGGTGGGGGGTGGGAACAAAAGCCTGGGTTCCGGGGCTCACCAGGGAAATGGGAGCTGAGGCTCTCTGGGGAGCTCTGCTTTAAAGGGGCACAGAAACCCCAGGGTGTGAGGACTGGATGGAGACATGTCAGCAGCATAGCCAGGCAGCCAAAGAATCAGAGCCTGCTGTTTTAGGGGGTGAGAGTAGGATGATGACGGTGGCGGGGCTCATTCTCCATATTGGGGTCCTGGAGGGTCCAGGCTCACAACCAAGGTCCCTTGGCCAGGGATAGATGGGGTTGAACCTGTGGCACCTGTTCTGGAGGCATCCCAGGGATACATGGGGTTGAACTTCTGGCACCTGTTCTGGAGGCATCCGCCCTGGGCCTGCTGAGTGTGTGGAGGCTGGTGGCCCGGCATGCTGACAGCTCTCCTGGCCCTGCAGATCCTGGCAGCCCTGGAGAAGGACGAGCAGGCGCGGCGGCAGCGGCTGCGGAGCAAGCTGGAGCAGGTGGTGGACACGATGGCCCTGAGCAGCTGAGTCCCGGCTGTGATCGTCCAGCAGGACGCAGCGTGAGGGCGGCCGAGCAGGGACCGGGGCAGCCCTCGCCGCATGCGTGTGGAGTGTCCGGTGGTGCTCGGGCCGCCGCAGTGCAGTGACTGCCCGGCCCTCCCTCCCCTGCCTCGCCCGGCCGGGTCCCGGCTCTTCCTGTGTGGAGGTGATGGTACCTGCCACACCACAGCTGCACACACAGCTGCTTGCTCAGGGGCCGGGACAGCACGGGGTGCTCAGGCCGGCCAAGGACCTTCATTGCCTGGCAAGAGCTGCCTGGTGGCCTTCATGGGAGAAGGGCTGACCTCTGAGGGGCTGAGGGGTGAGGCCAGGGCCCTCCAGGGGGAGGGGTAGCCAGCTTGGGCTGTCCCCTTGAGACCAGGACAAGAGGCTGGGGGTGTCAGCATTCCCGGCTTCCCAAGCTGCCCCCAGGTGGCAGAGTCTGAGGGTCTGGGGATCCGGTTGGCAGCTGGAGAAACAGGCAAAAAGCCCATAGCCGGGCAAGAGGAGCTCAAGTCAGTCTGGGCCCATTGCCACCACCTCCCACATCCAGCACCCACGCCCGCTGCACCGCTGCCATCCTCAGATTCACCGCGTGCTCTGCGTGGCCGAGGCCGGAGCACCACATCCACCTCGCCCCAGAGAGTCCCTGCTCCCTCCTATGGAGGGGCTGTGGGCCAGGCTGCTCAGACTCCTGGGTGGCTTCCAGACGGACCGGGCAGCCCCTCTCCGTCCTCAGGGCTGTGCCTCTGGGAGCCACTGGGCCAGGGGCCTTGGGTCACAGAGAGCACGTTCCCGTTATTTATTCCCCTCCACGTCCTACGCAGGCTGCCCTGGCAACTGCCTTCAAGGGTAGGCCGAGCTCTGTGCCGTGGAGCCCCTGAGGGCAGCCCGTGAGCACTCCTTTCTCTCCACTCTCTCTGTCCCTGCCCCGGCAGCTTCCAGTGTGGCATCTCAGCAGGGTCCTGGCCCCTCCAGAGCAGTGGGACATCTGGGGACTGTTTTTGTTTGTAGGGGAAAAAATTCTGCTGCACTCTGCTTGGGCCTTGAGGTCTGTGGCAGGGCCCCTCTGGCCCGCAGTGGCCTGGATCTATCTGGGCCATGAGTGATGGGCAGTGACCAGAGGGACTGGAGGCCAGCGGTGTCCACCCTTGCCCTCAGCAAGAGAGAATGCATTCTTAAAAGAAAGCTGTACATGTATATATATGCACATATATATATGTGGCTCTAGCCTCAGGCTCCAGCCCCAGTGGGGTACTGTACAGTTAACTGAAGAGGAATTTTAAAGACGATTTGAACAAAAAAATGAAGGCAGTGGGAAAGCAATGCCAAATGACTGTGGAGAAAGTGGCCGGAGCCTCCCTGGAGTGGAGCAGCCCTGAAGTCCCCTGACCTGCGGGCCGCTGTTTTGGTTTGACATGACAAGGAAAGGACTTCCTGCCGACCCTGAGAGCCTCCGGGGTGCCGTGGCACCACGGGGCGTGCATGATTGTGCTAGCGTTTAGTCTGAGTTGATCTTTTTAAAACTGCAAGTGTTGAATACTAGAGGTTGTTAGACCTTTTTTTATGTTTTTTAATTAGTCACTTGTAAAAGCAAACAAGCGGTCCATCCCCTTTTCAAGGTCACTTTTTTGATGGTACCGAAGATCCCATGGACTTTAAGGGACAGCTAACTGTGGCCAGCCCCAGCCTCGTATCCTCAGCCAGGCCCAAGGAGAGCACTCAGCCCCACGGGGGGTGCCAGTCTTGCAGTCGCCCCTCCTGAGCAGCGTGAGCCAGATGACGCCGCAAAGACCCACCCCTCTCCTGAATGAGGGTCGGTGTGGAGTGGGTGACTGCTGACTCGCAGCTCACTGGCCCCGTGGGCATCATGCCAGGGCTGGGGCGTTCTGCTGCTGCCACACCCAGCTCAGGCCTGGGCCCGCCCTTGCTGCCAGCCCACTGAGGAGGTGGGCTTACCCCCCGGACAGACTTGGGGGCCAGAGCTGACTATGGGGGCCAGTCCATATATAGTGGGTGGGCTGTTTTTTTCAGTAGGCCCTAGCATTGTCTGGGATTCCTGTCCCTGAGTGCGCCTCCACCTACTTTCTGATGCTTCCTGGCTGCGGTGGGGTGGGAACCTCAGTTTCCCCCAAAGTCTTCCCTGGATGCTGGTTTCAGGTTGGAGTCCCTGGTTCTTCCAGTTCCTCACGGGTTAGATAGGGACTCCTGCATCACCTTCAGAATCCAGTTCCAACCCCCACCCTCAGGCCTTGTGCCCTGCTCTGCCCTGCCAGGCTGCCCTTGTCCATGTGAGTAGCATGGGCGGGTGGTGGGGACGACAGTGGTGATGAAGGGGGTGCACCACAGGCCTCATATGGAGCAGTTCCCACAGGGTCGTGTGGCGGGGGCCTGGGCACCACAGAGCACATGGCTGTGTCTACGCGCAAGCACTTTAGCAGTATCTGTTTACACGCGCAAGGATCAAGCCGACTACCCGTGCTGTCTACTGGGACAGCAGTCTCCGAGCTACTCCATACCTCCCTCTGCCAGGTCGTGGAGTTGGGTCCCAGTTCCCACTTGTCACTGGTTCCCACTGTGCTCCTAACTGCAGCACCCGGGAGCTCTGGCCTGGGGCTGGAGGCCCTGGTAGGAACTGCCGTTGGAGTCCGCTCAGTGCCCAGCTGCAGTGAGCGGCTCCCATGGGCCCTGTGTCTGCAGGGAGCCAGGGCTGCGGCACATGTGCTGTGAAACCGACACCCACCTGGCGTGCTGCTGCCGCCACTTGTTTTCCACAGCATTTCCTACCTTACTCCGTGTCCTCCCTCTCCCCGCGCCTGGCTCAGGAGTGCTGGAACAGCTCAGGCCTCGGCCTGGGAGCCTGGCCTCTTGATATACCTCGAGCTTCCCCTGTGCTCCCCAGCCCCAGGACCACCGGCCCCTTGGCCTGAAGAGCTGGGGGCCCCAAGACCTGCAGCGTGAAGTCCAGGCCAAAGCCCGGAGCGGCGTGTCATCCCACCAGAGCCTTTGCCCTGGCTTTCTCCCTGTCTGGATTCAGTGGCTCACGTTGGTGCTACACAGCTAGAATAGATATATTTAGAGAGAGAGATATTTTTAAGACAAAGCCCACAATTAGCTGTCCTTTAACGCCGCAGAACCCCCTCCCAGAAGAAGAGCGATCCCTCGGACGGTCCGGGCGGGCACCCTCAGCCGGGGCTCTTTGCAGAAGCAGCACCAATGACTGTGGGCCCGGCCCTCAGATGTGTACATATACGGCTATTTCCTATTTTACTGTTCTTCAGATTTAGTACTTGTAAATAAACACACACATTAAGGAGAGATTAAACATTTTTGCTAAAAGCTCTTGGCTCCAGGTTTTCCTTGCTGGGAGGCAGGGGCGGTCGCAGAACATGCACATCCCAAACGCGGAAGCGTCTCTCCTTGGGTGACTCAGCCACACCCAGGACAGATGGCCACACTCTGTGAGCTGGGTGCACTCAGTCCAGGTGACACATTGGAGCCCTTGGCGGAAGCTAAAACACCAGTGCCTGACTCCCACTGGAGCCTTGGAGCTTCAGGGGACTGAGCGGTGGTCACTTTTATATGCTCCCCAGGCGATTCTCCGGTGGCACCCCTAGCTCGGAGCAGTTGCTTCCAGCCCATGCCGCGAGGCAGGAATTTCTGGGTGCCTTGTTAACTAAAATCAGATTCTGACCCCGAGGGGCCCATGAGCAACAGCCTGGGGGATCCGAGGCTGCAGTCCTGGGCCCCCTGCCTTCAGTAGCCAAGGCTGGAATTGTGTTTCCCAGACTCGCAGCCAAGGAACCGGGTTTGAAAAATGTTGGTCTTTCCAACAGAGACAGGCTATGCTGCTTCATCTCATGAAAATGTGTACAGATACTGATGATGGAGGTGTGGACGCAGCTTCTGCCAGTGCATTGCTTTGATCAGTGGCCCCATCCCTGGGCTCATTTCATCCATGGACCAACAGGGGTGGCTGCTCCTGCTGCAGAGGGTGGGTGCGGGGTCAGGTGTGACACGACCCCAAGGGTCCTGGGCACCTGCTTTGTAGCTGTGTCTTCAGGCAGACCCCAGGCTTGACCATCTGAGCAATGCCTGTAAGTGAACTCGGACTACAAGCAACCCTGTGAGGTTGGGGGTAGCTGCAGCTGAAGCTGAGGAATTGAAGCAGAGGTTGCACAATGTGTCCCAGCCACATGGTGGTAAGCAGCAGCCTGCCCAAACGTAGGCCCTTGGGACCCCAGGCCCTCCCCACCACCCGCAAGCTCCCACCTGTCTCCCTCCAGCCTCTCCATGGACTCGTTGCTAGGGCTGACAGTGGCCCATAAGTCATCATCAATACCTCCCACTCCCAAACAGGCGCATCTTGACAGTGGTGCTGCAAGCACCAGCTCCGTGCCAGGCTCAGTAACTGGAGAGAAATCAGTGTAATCACCATAAAATTGCATCGGAAACAAATTTAGCAAATGTGGTCCCGTTTAGGGTGTGACGCAGCCTGTTCTCATGGTTCAGTCCCCTTCAGCTTTTTTTCCAGCACAATCAGCCCTGCCTCAATTACCCTCATTAGGCCTCCGAGGGCTCTGGCCCGTCAGCCTGGAAGCTGAGCTATCGCTGAGCCGCAATCAGCGCTCACTGTGCGAGTGATCGGGTGCAATTACACAGCAGCGGTGATGGGGCCTTCTGATTGCTGCGCGAGTGCACTGGCTCCTGAGGGTATTAAACCATCAGCTATTAATGCTGGTGGCTCTGAGCAGGGCACCTGGATGGGCTGTCTGCAAGGCAAGGGCGAAGTCAACCTGTGGGTCTGGGCAGGATGGAGGCACCTCCCCACCCAGAGCAGATCCAGAGGTGACTTCGGACTTCCCACCTAGGCCCCAGAGCAGCCACAGCTCAAGAACAAACACAGGCTCTGAGCAGAAATAAAAAATAACAGGCCAGGCTAAAACCTGATACAGTGACTCTAGATGGTGCAGTGCCCTGAAGAAAACTGGTGGCATGGGAGGGTGCCCACCTGGCCAGGTGGGCAGGGAAGGCCTGGGAAGGGATGGAGGAATCGAGGCCTGAGAAACAAGGAGCCAGCTGAGGTGACATCGGGGAGATCACTCCTGTGTCCGGAGGAACGGAAGAGGCCAGGTCAGTTCTGTGCAGGGAGGTGCAGGAGGTGCTATGCCTTGGGGAGTGAGGAGGGTGGGCTCTGATTCGTATCTGGCAGTCGCGGGATGAGGCCAGAGGAGGCTGGAGACCAAGAGGCTCCTGCAGGTGTCCCCAGAGCCCATGGTCCACAGTGCCCCTTTAGGGCCTCCCTGGAGAGCCATCAGCCCTGATGGTGGAGCTTTGGGGGCAGATGTGTTCTTTCTGAGGACAACCATCATGGAGTTGTCAGTGGAAGTGACTTGGGTCATATCCAGGCTGAGCGTCTAGTCCTGGAGCAGAGCCTCCAGCCAGCCTGCACTGGTCACGTAGGCAGGTGCACCACAGACCTTTGGGGGAATGGTACACGGATATTGGGGAGTGGTTTCTGCAGCATACAAGGCTGCCAGGCTGCAAGTCAGTACCAGGACCAGCCCCAATGTAGGGAAGAGAACCTGGGAGCAGAGAGGTGAAGTCACTACCCTCAAGGACACACATTTACCCATGGTGGGACCAGGATTCAAATTCAGACTCTCTACCTCGTGCTGCAGCGCTCCTCCAGTGGCTGGAGACTCCTTGAGCACAACACCAGGGCCTGATGCCCAGAGTCTAGACACAGAGCAGAGGGGCGTGAGGAGCTGGCAGTGAGCGACGCCCTGGGGCCTCAGGAACTTTGAGGAAAGCATGTTCTCAGGAGCATTTCCCCTGTAGCTGCCTTGTAGATACCACCAGCCACAGCCCCTTGAGTCTGCCCCCGTGGCTGGGAGACTCATGCCCTCTCCCCAGTGTGGAGTCTGTTTGAGAGATGGGCTTTCCAGCCATCGTTGCTGCATCCAGCTAAAACCACCCTGAGAGGCACCTGAGCACATGTTCCCTGCTGGGTGCCCGCTTGCATTAGAAATGATAGAAACTTAAGCTGGCTGGAGCAAGAAAGGGAACTGGCGGGCTCTTGAAATTGAAAAGTCCAAGGGTGCATCTACCTCAGGCATGGCTGGATCCAGGGGCTCCTAGAGGTCATGAGGAGTCTGTCCTCCTTCTCTGTCCTTTGTATGGGCCTCATTCTCAGGCCACCTCTTCCCAAGGTGGGGGGCAGCGATGACCACCAGCGGCTCTAGGCCTACCAGCTGAGCAGTCCCGGCGAAAACAGGACACCCTTGGTCATTGCGCACATTCAGGTAGGGATTTCATTGGCCAATGTTTGGGGCGATGTCTTGATTTGCTATTTGAACCAGTCATTCCGGCCTGAAGGACGAAGTACTCTGATTGGTAAACCACATGCCAGAGGAGGGATTAGTCCATTTGAACAGCAGGGTTTTGCAGATTGTGGAGAAGTGCACAGGTGGAGGGGAGGGTCTCCCCCTTGCTGGTGGGAAGGAAAATCGTACAGTTATCGTCGACAAGGTGTGGTGGCTTCTGAAAAGTTAAGTATAGAATCACCATGCAACCCAGCAACCCCGCTTCTGGGTAAACAAACACACAAAAGAATGGAGAGCAGAGTCTCAGAGACACTTCCACACCCACGTTCACAGCAGCACTATTCACACAGCCAAAAGGCGGAGGCACCCCAAGCATCCATCAACAGGTGAGTGGACAAAAAGCGGTGTATCCAAACGGTGGAATCCCATTCAGCCTTTGAAAGGAAGGCAATTCTCACACATGCCATGATATGGATGAACTTGAAATAAGCCAAGCACAAAAAGACAAATGCTGTATGATTCCACTTTTACAAGGTCCCTAAAGGTCCCTAGGCAGTCACAGTCATAGAGACGGAGATAGAATGGTGGGTGCCAGAGGGTGCAGGAGGAGGGATGGGAGTTAGAGTTGGATGGGGACAGAGCTTCAGTGGAGAAGATGAACATTCTGAGACGGATGGTGGTGATAACTGCAGAACAATGGGGATGCTCAGTGCCACTGAGCTGTACACTTAAAAATGGTTCAGATGTTATACTTTATGTTACGTGTGTTTTCCCACATTTAAAACTAATAATAAAGTTTTTAAAAAAGAGTTTGAGCTTCACTGTGTGGACGCAAATGCCACAGACTGTCCTCAAGCAGGGGACACACACCGCCAGCTGTAGCAATGCTGGCGCCCCAGCCTCCCTGCAGCCCTGGCCTCTCCTTGCTCACTGCCCTAGGGATGCTGGCATCTCTGGCTGCTGCTCACAATGTCCAGGGCAGAGCCTCTCATCTCCCTACCATGCCTCATCGTGGGCTCCCCATCTTGGCAAAGCCACCTCCAGATGGAACCCTCCCAAACCCACAGAAGCTCCTGCCCCACCAAGCAGCCCTGCCTGGGTGACCTGCCACATGCTGTCTGTGGCAGGCCTATCCCTCGCCGGGCTGCAGTCACAGGCAGCAGGGCTACCCCAGGACCAGCACCATGGCCTCCACCCCAGGCAGGGCCAGGATGGAGAAGGAGCTCAGGATGTTCAGATTCCCAGACAGCACGAGTCCTGTCGGCTCTGCCCCTGTCCGGGGACGTCCCCAACTCTCTCCGAATCTGTGCCTCTGCCCAGAATCTCAGGTTCCAGTTTCCATCTTGCAACTCATTGCTCCCAGGTGAACGTTCCTGAAGCCCAGCGTTGACAAATACGCTTTTCTTTGTTTATGAGACTGTTTCTATTTTTTCTAGTGGATAGACATTTTCTCCTTATATAACCACTGTGTCATTATCACACTAACAAAATTAATGTTTGCATATTCCAAAGTCCTTAACTGTCTCAAACCTGAATTTTTCACAGAGGGATTGCTTAGATTTGGACGAGGTCCCCTGTTATGCTTGGTTTTCTGTCTCCCCTGTTTGGATCCCCAGCGCTCCTCTTCTGTTTTCCAGCAGTTTTAATTGCAGAACCAGGTTATGTGTCTGAAGACTTGGACACCACGGACTTGGATGGCATTTGACAAGTGGCTCCATCCCTGCTTGCTGGGTTGCAGGTTCAATCTCCCAGCAGGCAGTGCTCCCTGCCGCACCTGCCAGGAGGCCCTGGAGAAGTCGGGCTGACCAGGAGTTCGGGGCACAGCCTTGGCATGCCCTCGCCTTCGCATCTCTTGCTCCATGCACCCAGGTCTTCCATCTACCTGGACTTTTTCTCTGAAAACGCTCTCCCTTTTTCGACCAGAAGAAATTATTCAAATGGAAAACTTGATGGCACTGAGTGGATACCGTGAATAGGACAGAACCATTCCTAATAGAGGAGGTCTGTGCAAATAACTACAATAGAGGTAAAAATAATCTTAAATTCTAGCAAAAAGCTGTTGCCCACGTAAAGGCTTTCCTCTGATCAATGGCAAGGTGCTAGTGAGAGGCTGAAGACCCTGGCAGGGCTCTGTTCTTGGTGCGCGGATCTCTGGGCTACATTCTGCCTGCCGGTTCAGGGGTCTTTCTCTGGTCTGCCATTCTCTCTCTGGGGACGTGTGACCTTGCAAAGTCCACTTCTCAGCTCCCTTCACTGGCTGCCTGGAAGGAGATTGGGTGGGAGAGAGAAGAGGCCCTGCTCTTAGCTCCCCTGGCCCTCCCTTGGGGTAGGCATCCTCCCTTGTGCTGGCCTGTGCCGGTGACAGCCCCTCCTCCCCCTGCCCCTCTGGCCTGGGTGAGCACAGCTTCCTGCTGCCCCCTCCCTTTGTGGTGCCCTGTGATGGTGACTGGATGTGTCAACTTGCCTGGGCCTTGGATGCCCAGATACGTGGCCAGGCCTTGTCTAAGTGCTTGTGAGGACGTTTCTGGATGAGATGAGCATTTGGGTGGAGACTGAGTGAACCAGACCACCCTCCCGGGCGCAGGTACGCCTCCTACATCAGGCGAGAGCCTAGAGAGAACAAAAGCTTGACCCTCCCCAGAGGAAGAGAATTCCTCCCGCCTGACAGCCTTTGGGCTGAGACACAGGTCAGACTCGAACTGAAACATGGACTCTCCCTGAGTCCCAAGCCAGCCAGCCTCCTGGCTCTTCTCACGCTCGCCCTGCAGGCCCCGGGACTTACCCTCCATGATACCACAGGTCAACTCAGAACAACCACCTGTCTGTCTACCTATAGCTACTGAGAACCCTGACGCATTTCCCTCTGCCGATCAGCCTTCCTTCCACCAGATGCTGCCTGCGGCTCGGGGTCCTACCTAAGGCTCTCACCAACCACCCAGACGCTGCCTGGTGTGAGCAGAGCTGGGGCCCAGCTTGCCCTGTGCATTCTCTTGCCCCTGCCATGCCCTCCCCAGCACTTTTCGTCTTTTGTTCCATGTGGCCGAGCCTGCCCGGTGACTTCCACCCCTCCAAGTGGGGCTCTGAGTGGGGCTCACCTCCCCTGGGCTTGGTTTCTCAGACAACTTGGCACCCGCAGGTGTGCGACATTCCTGTCATTCTTTGCACATTTGCCAGCCTGAAAGGCTGAGGGAGGGTGCAAAAACAGTTTGAAGTCCAAGAAAGAGAGCCAGAAGTCCTCTTGTCTCTTACTGAAACAAATTCCTTAAAAAGTAGTTTTCAAGACACAAATTCTTTTTTAAAATGATCAGTCCACGAGAGCAGACGCGGCAGGCCTGACCGGGATCCTGGTCTTATGGCCTGTGCCTCCTGTGGTTCGGAGCAAGTCTGTCTCTTTCTCAGCCTCAGTTTCTCCATTGTAGAATGAAGGAACAATTATAATGGCCAGCGCCCTCCCCTGCAGGGTGGGGTGGAACTGTGTGATGATTTCGTGCCTTCTAAACCCATGTTTCCTGGAGGGTGGATATTGCCTGGGACAAAGAAGCCCTCATTCCTCCTGGTCACAGGCCATTGAGACAGAGGGAACCAGGGTCGCCCAACCCTTCAGCTGCCTCACCTGTCAAAAGCAAAGCTTGGATAGGAAGAGACTCAGTTAACCCTCTACGTCTGGCAGGGTCAGGGGTCATGGTGAGGGAGGCCCCAGCTCTCCTGGTGGGACTGAGAAAGGTGGGTGTGAAGGAGAGGCCTGCTTTCTCCCCTGAGAGACAGCACCCCTTGTTTCCTATGGAGGGGTGAGTGATCCAGAAGTTCCCTATGGCCCCTCAAGGGGTAGAGAGGTGCTGAGAAGCCTGCCAGACCAGCAGGGCCTGGAGTCAGGAGGAGGGGGCTGATGGGTGGGGCTGCAGAGCCAGCACACATCTAGAAGCCAGGGGCATTCAGGGCTGAGAAGCAGAGGGGAGAGACAACTCCAGGGAGTACCAAATACACTCTAGTCTATCCTGATGTTGTCCCATGGAGTCGTGCAGTGCACAACCCGCATAGCTGTACATGGTGGCCCTGAGTGTGCTAAGGCATTCCCACAGGATGCCCACAGAGCTGACCTCCCCTTCCCTACTGCCGGAAAGACCCTGGAGCTTTGCGTTAGGCCCCAGTGTCATCTTGGGAAGAAGGAAGAAAGATCCTGATAGGAAGCTGAACTGCGACCAGAACTTACCATTTTCCCACAAGAGACTATGAAAACAAGAGAGATCATTTAAATAGCACTAGATTCAGCTATTTTCGAAGTTTGGAATGTTGTTCCTGCTTCCCAGTAGGACAGAAGCTTGGGAGCAAAATTAGGTAAGTTACAGACAATTAAGAAGCTCCATTAACAAAATGCCTGAGCAGAGCTGTGTACATTCTCAGCCCTAGAGAGTCCGGGCTCAGGTGCAGGTGGAGGGTGGGGGATGCTGCTCCTCCTGCCCTGCCAGCAGCAGAGGAAGTCACACCCCCAGCAGACACATGGGGCCCAATTGGCCAATCAGAAGATCCCTTCCTCCTGTCAGGGCTCAGCATGCCAGTCCATGGGACATTTTCTTCCCCTGAAAAAGAGATTGCTCCTTTACATAGGGGGGAGTTTGTAAACCAAGAACTGCTGGGGGCCACTCCATGAACCGAAGAGAGAAGATAATTCAGAGGAATTCAGAACCAAGAGATGGGGGGAGAGGAAGGGAGCGAAGGGAAGAGAGAAGGAGACAAAGAGGCAGAGGAGGAAAGAGCGATGGGGAGGGAGAAAGGGAAGGAGAAAAGGACAGAAAGGGAGAGAGGGAGGGAAGGAGGGAGAGAGGAAGTGGGAGGGAAGGGGAAAGGGGAAAGAGAGAGAGATAGAGAGGGAGAGGGGAGGAAAGAGAATGAGAGAGAAAGAGAGGCAGAGAAGGAGAGAGAGGAGGAGAGGGAGAGGGAAGGAGGAAAGGACAGAGGCAGAGAGAGAGGGTGGGTAGACAGGGAGAGAGGGGAGGGGAAAGGGAGAGAGAAAGTTTAAACTTCTGGATCCAGTGGTGTCTAAAGACTAGAACTGTCGGGGCCTTCAGTTAGGTTTGCCAAGTCCCATTTCTCCCTTTGCCTAAGCCAGTCTGTCACTTGGGACTTACAGAGGACAGCTCTCTGCTGTGGCTGCTGGGCACTTCAAATGTGCTTCGTCTGAATTGAGATGTCCTGTGTGTGCAAAACACACATCAGACGTAAAATATTAAACATTTTAAATGGGTTACATTTTGAAATTATAATGTTGGATATATTGGATTAAATAAAATATGGTATTAATATTAATTTTACCTGTTTATTTTGCTTTCTAAAATATGGCCACTAGAAAATTTAAAATTACGCTCCTGGCTCATGTTGTATTTCCATTAGACAGGGCAGGGCTAGGCCCATTTTCTGGGTATGAAAGAATATACATTGTAATTTTGTGTGGGGAGGGGGCTATCTATCTTAACACCAGCTGCTTCTAAAGAGAATGATTTCTGCGAAGCAGAGTGGGGCTTGGCTTTCTGAGTAGATGATGGATCTCATATGCAAGTTTTGGGTTAGAACCGAAAAAGAGAAGAAATGCTTTGCCTTTTTGTTTATTATTATTATTATTATTATTATTATTATTATTATTGTCTGAGACAGAATCTGGCTCTGTTGCCCAGGCTGGAGTGCAGTGGCACAATTTCAGCTTACTGCACCCTGCGCCTCCTGGGATCAAGGGATTCTCCTGCCTCAGCCTCCCAAGCAGCTGGGACTACAGGCACATGCCACCAAACCCTATTTTCTTTTTTCTTTTTTGAGATGGAGTTTTGCTCTGTTGCCCAGGCTGGAGTGCAATGGCTCGATCTTGGCTCACTGCAACCTCCGCCTCCTGGGTTCAAGCAATTCTCCTGCCTCAGCCTCCAGAGTAACTGGGATTACAGGCATGCACCACCACGCCCGGCTAATTTTGTATTTTTAGTAGAGACAAGGTTTCTCCATGTTGGTCAGACTGGTCTTGAACTCCCAACCTCAGGTGATCCACCGGCCTTGGCCTCCCAAAGTGCTAGGATTAGAGGTGTGAGCCACTGCGCCCGGCCATGCTTTGTTTTTTGTTGTCTCAACAGCTTTACTCAGAATTCACATAACACCCAATTCATCCACTTACGGTGTGTAACTCAATGGCTTTTTCTATCTTCACAGAGTTGTGCAACCATCACAGCTCTCCAATTCCAGGACATTTTCATTACCACAAAGAGAAACCATGTACGTCCCCTATCCTCCATACCCCCCAGCCCCTGACAACCAGTGTTCTGCGTTCTGTCTCTGCAGATTTGCCCATTCTGGATGTTTCATGTAAGTGGAATCATAAATTAGTAGTTCTTTCCGACTGGCTTCTCTCACTGCGCATGTTTCCAAGGTTCACCCGGGTTGCAGCATGTGTAAGTATTTCCCTTTTTATGGCTGAATAATACTCCACTGTAGGGTGCAGCACATCCTGTTTATCCACACGGCAGTTGATAGGCATTTGTGCTATTTCCACTTTCTTGCTAAACTGAATAATGCTGCTGTGAATATTCAGGTACAATTTTTGGGTGAACATTCATTTCTCTGTTGTAAAGAGCTAGGAGTAGAATTTCTGGGTCACATGGTAACTCCATATTTAATCATCTAACGAACTGCCAGTCTATTTTCCAAAGCATCTGCACCATTTTACATTCCACCATGGATGGAATCGATGAGGGTCCCAGTTTCTCTGCTTCCTTGTCAGCGCCTGTTCTTATGGGTTTTTTATTCCAGCCATCCTAGCAGGTGTGAGGAGACCCTGCTGCGGCTTTGATTTGCATTTCCCCGAGGGCTAGTCATTTGGAGCAACGGTTCGTGTTCTTCGTGGCCACTTGTATATCTTCTTTGGAGAAATGTCTATTCAAGTTCCTTTCCCACTTTTAAATTGGGTTATTTATCTCTTTATTATTGAATTATAATAGTCCTATATATATTCTAAATACAAATCCATTATCAGATGTATGATTTGCAAAGTTTTTCTCACATTATGTGAGTTGTCTTTTCACTTTTTAAATGGTGCCTTTTCAATGCTTCTAATAAGAGAATGAGAAATCTGAAGTTAGTTTCAGGGGTATGGCATGGGATCCAGGAGAGGGAGAGTGGAGCTGCAGGCAGGGCAGTGCCCAGGGAAGACAGAGGAGGGGTTGCAGGTGGGGCGGGGCCCAAGGTAGACAGAGGAGGAGCCGCAGGGAGGACGATTCCCAGGGAAGACAGAGGAGGAGCAGGCAGACAGGGTGGGGCCCAGGGAAGACAGAGGAGGAGCTGCAGGGAGGGCGGGGTCCAGGGAAAACAGGAACGCCAATGATAGACACCAGAATGTGGAACAGAAGTTCCTTTGACAAGTCTCTTGGTAATAAACCGTCTCTTTTTTTCCTGAAGTTACCTTTGATTCATTCCACCCTCTTTCTTGAAAGATAGTTTTGTTGGGTATGCAATGCTAAGTGGAGTCATTTTGTAGCACTTTGAAGACACAAATCCACTGTTCTGTGGCCTCGGTGGCTGCCCTGAGGAGGTGGGCTGTCAGTCAAACTGTTTTTCCTCAAAGGTGATTTTCTTTCTTACTGGCTATTTTTAGAATCTTCTTTTCATCTTTGGTGTTCTGCAATTTGGATACAATGTCTTGTCGACCCCTGCCTCACAGCTGGGGAAGAATGTTCTGGATATCAACACTTCCAGTGGGGGTCTTGTAGAGAGCCCACCAGAGGTCATTTCTCAGCCTTCCCAGTGATGGAGTGAGCATGCCATTCCCACTGCTCCATACCTTTCTCCTGAATCGCTGCAGTGGTGTCTGTTTTGTGCAACAAACCCTTACTGGACAGGGGCCCTCACCCCCTGCCATGATCCTGTGACCAGCATTTTGTCCTTTCTCTAAGTCCTACAGGCCCTGACCCTGATGAATGTCTTGAGGGGTGGGGCTCACACTTCCCCCAGGGTTTCTCCACCTCTAGGGTTTCCCATTCTGGCTCCCACCCACCGAGGGAGCACTGTGCGGGAGGCAGGGAGCTCCTCTTTGGCCCCATTTGGAGGCTGGCCATGCTGCTTGATCACGGTCATTTCCTTAGAGATCTGAACCAGGGTGGGCACGATGCGGATGGGGAAGCATTACTGTCGCAACCCCATCCCCAGTCTGACAGCTCCTCCTAACCAGCAGGGCTCCTCACTGGCCTTTTTCACAAGCCGGGGTCTTTTCCAGCAGTCTGTAGCTCAGGTTACCAACAGAAGCCCATCTCTGTCTGCAGTCTTGGACACTGCACCTGGGACAGGCATCTGTTACCCAGAGAGCTGCTGTAGCCACCAGCAGGTGAGAGGTTGGCATGTTCTGTAGCTTAACCATCCAGTAGTTGAAACTGTCCCTTCTGCCTCCACCCACAGAGGTCGATGATGGCTGGGGGTGCCTGCTTGGACATCAATAGAAAGGGCAGGCAGCATGGCCCCTGCCTCCTGGCAGCGTAATCCTGGATTAGGAGGCTGCTGCATGGCTGCAGAGCCACTTCATTCCTAGGGCGAGTTCCCAGCAGGCCCGATAAAGGCCCATTAAATCTCCCAGGTGGGGGCCCTTGAGGGCTGATAGGCAGTCATTCTTGACTTTTGAATTCCTGCCAGTTGAAATACTTCCCATAGCAAATGACTCTCAAAATGCCTTCCATGGTGAGGATGGGTTGGAGTTCAGAGGAGAAATTTCCCCACTGCTCTGTGCCTGGGAGGCTTGCAGATCCACAGCAAGGGGCACGATGAGGGTGGATGGCCAGTCATCCTGGGGTTGGGTTTCTGGGTTCTGACCGCTGGGCTCTAGAAATTAATAGCCACCAGGCCTAGGAATTCTAAGCTTTGCTGGTCTGAATTCTCCATCCACCACAACTACTCCAATGCCTTTTTCTCAGAGACTCCCTCCCTGTTCAAATGGCCATTTCCAACAGTGGCCCCTGTCCCTCAGTCCTGCCATCTTTTCCTCAAAGCACACATCGCATTCATTTTATCTATCTGATTTATTGGCCTGTGAGAACAAGGGTTTTGTCTGTCTCAGTTCCTGCTGTCTCTTTAGCCCCTGGGACAGTGCCCAGCACACAGTAGGTCCTTAGTAAATACCCAGTGAATGGAGAAATGAATGACAACTGAACGCTGGTCTTTGCACACATGGTTGTGCTTCTGTGCACATACTCTGCCTATCTCCAGCCAAACAAGTGTGCAAAGTTGTCCCCCACTCTCCTGGCACCACAGATACCTCTCCAAGGTGGCATGAGCTGTCTACACAGCCATTCCCAGGGCTTTGCAAGACCCGAAAATTGGGTACAATGGGCAACTTCTCCCATCCCAGGGTAGAACTTCTGTGCTTTAAAGAACCACAGGCCTCTCCACCCTCTGTGGGGCCATTACTGTGGTCACCAACCCTGCTGTGTCCACAGAGCTTTGAGTGCAGGCTTCACAGGACCGCCCCACACAGAAGCCACTGTAGGCTTCAGGTTAGGAGGTGCAAAGGCTGTCAGGGCCGTGACTGCAAAGCTGTCCCCATCACATCCCGTGCTGCCCCTTGCAGGAAGACACAGAGTCCATTTCCCATCCCATGAAACCAAGCTGCTTCCGTGACCCACTTTGGCCCATAAAGTGTGGCAGAAGTGCTGGTGGTCGGCCTCAAGGCGGTGCCGCTCTGTCTGGAATCAGGAGAACAGGTCAGGGAGCTGCTGGGGCCGAGTCTGGAAGGTCCTCGGTGTTCCAGTTCGCTGTTCGCTCAGAGTGCATCCAAAGGCCAAGGACCCGGAGCCCTTCCCACACTTGCGGCCGACGCTAGGCCCGGCCTTGGAGTGCACAGTACTGCCCTGGCTTGGCTGCCCAGGATCTGAACTCCCTCCCGACCCCAGGTGGCTCTGCCTGCCGAGGCTCAATCTTCCCTTGCATGGCTATGCAAAGGTGCACCCACAGCTGCATGGCAGCAGCAGGGGGCTCCACACCAGCCTGGGCTGGGGTGTGGTTTTTGGCTGTGGTCCTGGCTATGGCCTTTTCTGCCTTGTCCCTGTTTCCTCTGGGCCTCCTGGAGAGCCTCTGAGCTAACCCTGTCAGTGCATAGAGCCTCCCATGTTTGCAACTAAGAGCCTTGATGGTGTCAAGGTCCCTGCATGGGCCAGGCCCTGGAGTCAGATTTACCAGGTGCTTGACCAGTCAGACAGCGCTTCTCTCTGGGTCACCCAGGACACCCATTCTCTGCAGTTGGATAAGGCAGGGTCAGGAAATAGGGGAGGACCTGTGTATACTCCCAGATGGCAAATAATGTGCCAACATGTGTCCTGTGGAGCAGCATAATGGCCCCTGTCTACAGACTCTTTCCCTTCCCACTCAGAGTCTTCAACCCAGGACTTGCTTTTTCTGAACCTAAGCACATCATCCCCAAACTCTGCCACTTCAGTCCTGCTGGTACCCCAGGCACTCTCCCCACACCTGCCTGGGGCTCCCCAGAGCTCCTGAAACATCCCAGCAAACAAAAACGTCCTCCTGGGCAAAGATGCTGGCTTTTCCTCCTCCACCTGCCCACCCCCAATACACAGTCTTTGCATCTCCTGCAGGCAGCCCGGTGGGTGCCAAGCCCCTGGTGGACCACAGCACATGGGATTCGTGCCGTCACTAGTGCATGTCCTGATTCTCCGGATTTCTCAGGCTCCGTCGTGCTGGGGTGCACGCTGGGAGGCTTATGTGTATTACACTGTTCCTCATGTCTCCCTTTTGTACACTCAGGTACCAGTGATGGGTCAGTCCTTCCAAGACACCCTCTAAGAGCCCAGGGGCTCTGCCACTCACCAGGGCCCACTCCGCTGTCATAAGCTTGAGTCCTGGGTGGGTCTTCATTTGGAACTTCTCCCGCTTCTTCAGTGTTGGGCCTTCATGAGTGCTACGTTATCTACACACAGTTCTGGCACCATCCTTGGCGTGCGTGCCCAGGAGGCACAGCAGAGATGTTCTCATGGCCCGTATGGTGACCTTGCAGTGCAACTTTGGCCAAAAACTGTTCCCTAGCCACAGAGCAACTGTGTCAGCCAGAGTTCTCAGCTGCAGGCAAACAGAAATGAGCTCTGATTTGAAGGGAATGAAATCTATTGAAAGGCTATAGGGGACCTCACAGAGCCTCCAGGAGTCCATGCAGCCAAAGTTGTGCTGTGAGGCTGGACTGAGGTACACGTGGCTGCTGCCTTTGTGCATTTGCCAGTGTTGCAGTGCCCTTGGCCATCCTGCAGTCGCTGCTGCAGTTGCAGCAGCCTCTGATGCCCTCACTGTGGTCCTTGCTTGTGTCACCAGCTTCCCAGTCAAAGTTGGGGGTGGGGGGTCTGATGGTGGAGCCTAGGTCCTGCTCTCTAGCCCTGGGCACCACTGGGAGCTTATTAATGCCCATATCTCAGGCCCCAATGAGGCTTGGGGAGAACTTGCATTTTAACTAGATTCCCATTGCATTCATTATCTTTTCCCGCATAACAATTATTGCAAAACTTAGTGGCTTAAGACAGCAAATGTTGATGATCTCACACTGCTTCTAAGGGCCAGGGAGTGGCTGGGCTGGTGGCTCTGCTTCACTGTCTCATCAGGCTGCCGCCAGCTACAGGCTTGATTGGGGCTGGTGAGTCTGCTCCCAAGGTGACTTGCTCACTGCTGGTGTTGGCAGAAGGCTGTGGCTCCTCATTGTGGGGACTCTCCATGGGACTGCTTGAGTGTCCTTGCAATATGGTGACTGGCTTTCCCGGAGCGAGTGACCCAAGAGAAAGTCATGTTGTGACTTAACCTTGCAAATCACATGTGTCACTACACAGGTTGGCCTCACTCAGCCTGTGAGGGACTGTGAGGTAGAGAAGGTGAGGACCTGGGCTTTTGTGGGGCTCTGCTCACAGAAAAAGTATTCACCTTGCAGGACAGCCAAAAACAATGACTAGGATTATTCTGTTGTTCTTTTTCTAACCTACTGAGTTGGACGTTTAATTCAATTATTTGCATTGCTTTTTGTTTATTAATATAAACATTTAAGGCTATGAATTTTCCTCTGAGGAACAAGAGCTCCAATGTAGTGATTTTATTATTTCTGGATATGTCAATTTGGGATTTTATTTCTTCTTTGATCCAAGTTTTGGTTAAGAGAAGTTTAAAATTTCCAAGCAAGGGGCCTTTATATTAGTTGTATCTGGTTTTATTGCATTGTGAATAGAGACTTTTTTCTGTAGTTTTTTTTTTTAACAAAATAAAATATATATGGCTTAAAAATTCAGATCGTAGCATTATCAAGCTTAAAACAAAAATCTGTCCCCTTTCCTTCCCTTGGACACTCCAAGTCCACTTAGTCCTTGAGGTAACTGTCTTCAGCCTTCTCCAGTGGTTTTTCTGTTATGTCCCACCCCAGGCCTGAAGAACAGGACTACACCGCCAATTCCAGACGTTCCAGTGTTAGGCACTATCTGCTGACTATCGTTGGCATAAGACAAGGACACAGCTGTTTATCTTCCCCTCTTTTGTACACACGTCCCCTCTCCCTGTCCTATTCTTGTGGTCATATCACGATTTTTGGTGACATGCATTTCTAGCATTGGTATTGCTCTGGTTGTATAAATATTATTCATAGATGAGTCCCATAGTGCACCATGATTACATTGTTTTTCTTCTGCAATTTTCTCTCTGGATTTGCCCCATTTTAGGGGTTTGCTTGGTTTTTACTGTTGTTGGTTTCTCAAACATATTTGGTAATCCACCAATTTTAATTTTTTCTTGACAACATCTCTCCTGGAGCCCCGGATGCTTACACTGGCTGTCGCTGTATTCTTGGTCTCTCTGTCTTCACCGCCCTGGGAACCCCCTGGCCTTAGCCCTGGGCTCCAGCCTCAAGGTTGTTACTGAGCAAAAGGGGCTCACTGCCTGCTGTGCTAGAGGCCAACACCGTGATACAGGGCTTTTGAGAAAATGAAAGCTTTATATCGATAGTTGACTCCCAAGGAGATAGGCATCCTTCTCATGTCTGTCCTCTGTGCTGGCTTCAAGGCAGTGCTTTGATTAGAGAAGATTCAGGGGGTGGATTCTGGGACTGGCAGGTGATTGGCAGAAGGAGAGCGAAGGTCTGGAAAGTCCTTGGGCATGTGCAGTTATCTCTTCATGCCTCCTCATAGGTCTTAAGTGCAAATACTAGGGGGAGTTAGTCAGAAACATGCAGGGGAAGTTCAGGCTGTGACCAGCAAGCTCCTTCTGCACATACTGTAATTGGCCATCTTGGTTCCAACTGATGTCAGCCAGTTCTTTTATCTTGTAAGCAGAGGGAGTTTCAGCATTTCTGCAAGTTGTTTCTTTTCTTATCTGCCATCCTGCAAACTCAAGAATTTCTGTTAGTCACCGGTTTTTAAAAAGCTCTTTGGGGCATTGTTTCAGGGTCTGATATCCTCATGCCCCTTTCTGCCCTGGCTTGGGCGTGCACATAGACCTAGCACATTCTCC
This sequence comes from Rhinopithecus bieti, assembly GCF_001698545.2. Classification (NCBI taxonomy): domain Eukaryota; kingdom Metazoa; phylum Chordata; class Mammalia; order Primates; family Cercopithecidae; genus Rhinopithecus; species Rhinopithecus bieti. The sequence continues at coordinate 1,100,320 of NW_016804678.1, forward strand.
AGTAGGCTCCATAGTAAGTGTGCAGGGGAGAGGCAACATTTTTGAAGCCTTAAGTATCTGAAACTATTTTATTTTACATTTACATTAAAAAAATTTTTTTCCATGTATACTGAGGATACTTTGGCTGGGTATTGAAATCTAAGTCAAAGCCATTGTGTCATCATCTTCTAGCTTCCACAGTGCTGTGGAGAAGTCAGACGCTGTTGGAACCTTATCCTCTGTGACCCGATCCTCTGTTATCTCCTTGATTTGACATTTATGGAAATGTGCTTTGGTGAGAGTCTGTCTTTATTCATTGTACTGGACCCTTTGTGAGGCCCCTCAGTATGGGAACCAATGTCCTCAGTTCTGTAATGCTCTCTTTTATTATTTATTGGATGATTTTCTCCCCTTAGTGTTCTCTGTTCTGAGTGCCTGTTATTTAGATGGTGGACATCCTGGACTAACAATCTGATTTTCTTTTGTTTCTTCCTTTTGCCATTTTGTCTAACTCTCCTGAGTGTTTCCTCACTCTTACCTACCTCTCTTCCAACTGAATTTTCAAATTTATGCTCCATGTATTTCATTTCTCAGAGCTCCTTTCGTTCTCATCATTTTCTTTGCTAGAGCCTCTTGTGCGTGTTCTCTGGATCTTCCCTTCTCTCTCTGAGGACACTCCCTTCAGTTTCCTTCTGAGACCCTTTGTTCTACTCCCTATTTTTCAGGCTACAGGCTTTCTTTAGGTGACCCCTTGACTTTCTGTTCATATTTAAAAGGGAGGCACTAAAAGCTGATTAAATACATAATATGTATTTGTAAGAGCCCAAATTGGAAACAACCCCAATGCTCATTCACAGTAGAGTGGACAATAGTGTATCCATACAATGGAATGCTCTCCAGCACCAAGAATAGACCATCTGTGTGCAAGTCACGGGGCAAATCTCAAATATCATGCTGAACAGAAGAAGCCAGGCTTGAAACAGCATACCTTTGCCTAAACCAGGCAAAACAAATCTGTGTGCCAAGAGTCACGATACTGTTATATTTGCCTGGGGGTGGTGACTGGAAGGGGCTGAGGGGGCTTCTGACATACGGGTTTATTCTACCTCTCGATCTGGCTGACTAAGGGCATGTCCAGTTAGTGAAAAATCATCATGATAGACTCTCAGGATGAGTGCACTTCACTGTCCAGCAATTATACTTTCAGCTAAAACCATACAAAGGAAATCCGCGGGACTTGTGGGCTGGTGGGTGACCCCGGGGGGCCAAGCTGTTCCTCCAGAGAGCAATCTTCCATTCTCCTGCCTGGGTGAGCCATTTGTGAGTGGACTGGGAGTGGGGCAGGGGTCACTTGGCTCCGTGGGCAGGCTTCTCACACACTCCACTTTTTCAGTAAGGAGCCTCACTTCTGCCCTGAGAAAGGCTGAGCTCCCCACCTCCAGAAAGTCTGGGTTCACCCTCCACAGAGAATAAACCTCCCATCTTCAACTAGGATGCTGGGGGATAGGGATCCAAATGCCCAGACCTTACCTCCAGGGTGTCTGGTGCCTCCGATTCTGCAGGCTTGCTGGGACTCGTGATTGGCCTGATTCTGCCTGGCTTCCTTAATTCTTGTTTCAGAACAGTTTTTGTTTCACTGCATTTTCTGGGCCTCTATTAGTAAATGAGGGACCATCTGGATTAATTTGCTAACACTTATTTTTTCTCTCATATTTTCTCTCTCTTTCCTTTTGTTCTACTTTCTTGCAGATTTCTGCAACTTTATGTTTTAATCCTAGGGTAGATTTTTAAAAATCAGCTATCATATTTTAATGTTGCCATTACATTTTTTATTTTGAGATAATTACATTCACATGCAGTTATAATAAATAATACAGATATTTCTATAAACTCTGTACTCAATTCCCCCAGTGGCAATGGTTTGCAAAGCTATGGTAGAATATCACAACCAGGATATTGACATTAATGCAGTCAAGATAAAGAACATTTCCACTGCTTCAGGTATCTCTTGTAGTCCCCCTTTTTTATGACCAAAGCAACTTTTCCTTCCCCCATCCTTCTAACCTTGATCCTTGGCAACCACTAATCTGTTCTTCAGTACTATAATTTTGTTATCTCAATGGTATTATAAGAATGGAACCACAGAGTATGTAATCCTTTGGACTTGGCCTTTCCACTCAACAGAATTCTCTGGAGATTCATCCAAGTTGTTGCATGTATCAATAGTTCATTCCTTTTATTGCAAAATAACATTGCATAGTACAAGGTACTACAGTTTGTTTAGCCATTCTCCTTTTGAAGGATATCTAGATTGCTTCCAGATTTTGGCTATCATGAGTAAAGCTGCTATGAGTATTTACGTGCAGATTGTTGCAGGAACATACTTTTTCATTTCTCTGGAAGAAATGTACAACAGTACAGTTGTTGGGTTGTATGGTAGTTGCATGTTTAGTTTTATAAGAAACTGCTGAGCTCTTTTCCAGACTGGCTGTACCATTTTACATTCCTACCACGAATGTATGAGCGATACAGTTTCTACACATCCTCACCAGCATTTGGTGTATCACTATTTTCCATTTTAGCCATTCTGTTTGGTCTATAGTGTATCTCTTAGTGGTTTAACATGCATTTCCTTTATGGATAATGATGTTGAACATCTTTTTATATGCTTATTTGCCATTTATATGTCTTCTTTAATGATATGTCCATTTGTGTCTTTTGTCCACTTTCTAACTAGATTTTCTTGTTTTTCTTTTTAAACTTTTAGCTACCCTATTAACTGAAGGGATTTTTTTTTTTATTGCTAAGTTTTGACTGTTCTTTTTATATTCTAGATACTAGTCCTTTATTGGATATGTGGTTTGCAAATATGTGTCCTAGTCTATAGCTGGTCTTTTCACCGTGTTAAAAGAGGCTTTTGCAAGCAAAAGTTTGTAATTTTAACAAAGTCCAGTTTGTTATTTTTTCTTTTTATGGCCTATGCTTTCTGCGTCAGGTTGAAGAACCTTTTGCCTAGCTCCAGAGTTTCTGTAATGCTTTTTTTTTCCTGAAAGTTTTATAGTTTACATTTAAGCCTGTGATCTATTTTGAATTAAATTTTATGTAATGTATGAGGTGTAGGCTGATGTTCATTTTTTGGCAGCTATCATTTAAAAACTAAATAATAGACCACTTTTAAGTTTCGGATTTACAGAGAAATTGAGCAGATTGTATAGAGTTCCCGTGTAACCCCACCCCTGAACACAATTCCTCTGTTATTAACATCTTGCATTAGTGGCACACTTGTTAGAGTTAATAACCCAATATCGATTCATTATTATTAACTAAAGTCTATAGTTCACACTTGGTTGTACATTTCTGTGGGTTTTGACAAATGCAGAATGTGGTGCATCCCTATTCAGTGTCAGACGGGAACTCCACGGTCCTAAAATTGCCCTGTGCTTTAGCAACCATTGATCTTTTCACTGTCTCTATAGTTTTGCCTTTCCTAGAATGTCATACAGTTGGGATCATACAGTATATAGCCTTTTCATACTGGCTTTTTTCACTTAATAACATGCATTTAAACTTTCTCCATATATTTTTGTGACATGGTAGATCATTTCTTTCTTTTTTTCAGAGACAGGGTCTCACTCTGTCACCCCAGGCTGGAGTGCAGTGGTGCCATCACAGCTCACTGAAGCCTTGACATCCGGGCTCAAGTGATCCCCCTGCCTTAGCCTCCCAAGTAGCTGGGACTACAGGCACATACTGCCACACCTGGCTATTATTTAAAATTATTTTTTGTAGAGACAAAAAATTATTTTAAATAATATTTTTGTCTCTACAAAAAATATATATTTTTTGTCTCTACAAAAGGCCTGTTACGTTGCCCAGGCTGGTCTTGAACTCCTGGGTGCAAGCCATCCTCGTGTCTCAGGCGCCGGAGTAGCTGGGACCACAGGTGTGGGCCGGATCATTTCATTTATTTAGTCACCGAAGAGCATTCTGTTATGTGGATGAACCTCATTTGTTTATCCATTTACCTATTGACAGACATCTTGGTTGAGTCCAGTTTTTGAAAAATATGAATAAAGCTGCTATAAACATAGCAGTAGGTTTTTGTGTGGACATAAGTTTTCAATTCAGTTGGGTAAATACCTAGGAGTGTGATTGCTGGATCATATGGTAAGACTATGTTTAGCTTCGTAAAAACTGTGTCTTCCACAGTGACTGTACCATTTCACATTCCCACCAGCAGTGAGGGAGAATTTCTGTTGCTCCACATCCTTGCCAGCATTTGGTGTTTTTTTTTTTTTTTTTTTTTCAATTAGCATACTGTTCTTGTTTTATAGCTGTAGCATTTCTCTCATTTCTAGAAAACTATTAATTAGAATTTTTGGTAAATTTCCTTTTGTTTCCTGCTGTAATGTTGGTTTCTTTAATTTCCTTTTCCATGTTTACTTTGTTTTCTGTCTCTCAAGCTGGGGCTTTCTGCAGATGTCTGGTCATCCTCAGCTCACCATTCATCAGCAAGAGCTGATTGGATGCTCATGGGCTGGGCTTCGCTTTTTGGTTAATTGCAAGCAAGAGCAGCTGTTTGACTGCAGGGGACCACCGAAGGTTTCCTACTTGGTGGGGGAGTTGGGGAGTGGCCTCCTTCCTGCTGCCCTATGTTGGGTAGAGGAGGGGGCTGGGCTGGGGGGATTTAACCAGTAGTTGTCCAGACTTTCAGAGAGTTACCCTTATGTCCCCAAGCCTCTCCCATCTCCCATGTTCACTACATCCACAGAAGAATCTATAGTGTCCCACTGGGGCTGGGGTGGCGCCTGCCTGGGTGTTGAACATGGGCAGGGGCAAGCATAGGCGTTTTCGAGTAAATATTTCAACTGCTCCCTCTATGGTCTTCTGGGCTTCTCATCCCTTCCTTGTTGCTGCCATCAAGTCCTGAGCCTCCCAGGGTTTCTGCAGGGAAGACAAGCTCACTTCTTGTCTGCAGCGTTTGCCCTGGAGGACGAGGCTTTCCGACCCATTAAGTCAGATGTCCTATCTCTATTCTTCCACAGGCAGAAGGTTTCTATCCACTGACATTCCCATTTATACCTCCTATGTCAATGTGGGTTTACAATTTTAAAACATTTTAATTCCTTAGGCAGAAACAGAGATAAACATATATAGTCAGTCAATCCATCACCTTTAACCAAAATCTCTCATCATTTTATAATTATAAAGTTAGTGGATACAGGCCATGTGCAATGGCTCACACATGTAATCCCAGCAGTTTGGGAGGCCAAGGCAGGCCGATCATCTGAGGTCAGGAGTTCAAGACCAACCTGGCCAACATGGTGAAACCCCATCTCTACTAAAAATACAAAAATTAGTCAGGCATGGTAGGGTACCTGTAATCCCAGCTACTTGGGAGACTGAGACAGGAGAATCGCTTGAACCTGGGAGGCAGAGTTTGCAGTGAGAGTGAGTCAAGATTGAGCCACTGCACTCCAGCCTGGGCACAGAGCCAGACTCTGTCTCTGAATAAATAAATAAATAAGATTAGTGGATACAGAAATATCTTAAACAACATAGACAGATGCAAAACAAAACAAACAAACACAAAAAAATGACATTTTCTCAGCACCTTTTGCCACTTTCCCCTTCCCTAGATGCCACACATTAACTGTTAGGAATGTGTCCTTTCTCTGTGAATATGGACAGCTGCAGACTGAGAATGTGTGCCTATGTGTACACATTCCCTGACTGTCCTTGTAATCACGCTCTGCGTCTTGAAGAGCGCTCCTGGAAGGCACTTGCCACCCCACCGTGGCATGGGGGTGGTGGTGGGGTGCTAGGTCATGAGCTCCCTTAGCAGGGGTTTCGCCTCAGGTGCTGAGACAAGGTCAGCAGTGACTGAGCAAGATGGAGGCCTGTCTGGTTCTGCCTGGTGCAGGCTTCCCTCCCAGCCATCTTTGCTCTGAGCTCCCCATCGGGCTGTCAGGTCTGCAGCAGGGAGGAGGGCTCCCTGCCCAGTGCTGCTTCCACCTGTCCTTTCCCAGGTGTGACTCCAGGCCTCCTTCTTTGTCCTCGCCGTCTCAATGTCAGCTCCTGGAGGAGCTCTGGACACACTCTTAGACTGAACCCTGAGTTTTCTCAGGTCCCATTCACCAGGGATGCTTTTCTAAACCAAAGGGCATACGTCTGGCCCATTCTTTTTCAGAGCTGTGTGATATTTTATGGCAAGAATGTAGCATAAGTTACATACAGTCTCTTGGGTTTTTGTTTATTTGTTTGTTTTTTGAGATAGGGTCGCACTCTGTCACTCAGGCTGGAGTGTAGTGGTGGGATCTCAGCTCACTGCAGCCTTGACCTCCTGGCCTCAAGCAGTCCTCCCACTTCAGCCTCCCTATAATTCCTATAGCTAGGATTACATGTGTGCACCACCATGCTTGGCTAATTTTTAAATTTTTTGTAGAGACCAAGCCTCCCTATGTTGCCTAGGCTGGTCTCAAACTCTTGGGCTCAAGCAACCTTCCTGCCTTGCCCTCCCAAAGTGCTGGGATTATAGGTGTGAGCCAGTGTGCCTGGCCCACATGCTCTTGCTGATGGAATCTTAAGAAGTCTAATTTTTCCTGTGAAAAATCTTGCGGAAAAAAGCCGTTTTAAACATGTGTTTCATGTTATTTTATGTGTGTTATTATAACATATATCATTATATATTACATAATACATATGTAATACAGATGATATGTGTGACTTAATATGTATAACATATGATATAATAGATATCATGTTGTTATATGTGTATCACATGTTGTATACATACAAATGTGTATAACATATTAAATATATGTTTCATAAGTATTTCAGCCCAACAGATTAGTTTCAAAACAAGATATGCCTATGTTTATTTTCTCTGTCTGCCTCTCCCTCAGGACCAGGTGCCTGGTTGACTTGGCACATTCTCTGGAGAACAGTGTGTGGAGTGGAATTGTGTGGGTGCTGAGGGCCTGCGGGCCCAGGCGGGGCCATTCACACAAAGGCAGACCAGATGATCACAGCCCATCCTGCCCTCCTTGAAGACCACCCTAAGGAGGCTGTGGTACATGCCACTCTGAGTTCTGTTGGAATTTCTACATGAACTAGAGAATTAAAAAATAGACATTTAATTCTCCTCCAAGGTCACTGTGGGATTGAGAGGTCCTTCTTACACGTTGATTCTTAACTATGTTTCGCCTTCCTATTTTTGTCATGTCTCCCTTAAGTCAGTCGTGCAGTTTCTCCCTCTGGCCTCCTCCGACCCCTGCACTCTGAGTTCTCCTCTGAGGCTTGGAGCCCTCCTTCTCAGTGGTTTTTGGGGGCTCTGTTTTCCCAACCCACCCCTTCCAGCTGGGACAGTCTCCCTGGTCCCCCAAATACCGGAGAGGCCAGGCATTGTTTTTAGCGCCCAGCACCCTCCCCTCCCCACCTTCAGTTCAGTGGGTGCCTTGTGGACACAGCTCTGACGCCACGTGGCATCATCTCCACAGGACACAGCATTATGTCTCAGTGCACATGGCCGATGACAAAAAATAAAACACACAGCAAGAGGCAAAGGTTGGGGAGATGCCACCCGCAGGACAGGGGCAGGGGTGGAGGTCCCACCCCTAAGTGCTGGTGGGCCATGCCTCTGGGACCAGATGCCCCCTCAGCTGACAGTGCATCACAAGGACCAGAGCTGAGGACGATCCGGAGGTGCCTGGGGCCAAGGCTTGTTCCACTGGCAACACGGGCAAGTGTGCCGGCCAATAGCTGTCTCACCAGCGGGCTGATTAGCAGCTCCCGGAGACGGCTACAGATTCTGCAGGAGAGGACATGAGGGGCCCACATAGGTGTCACCAGCGGGTGACCAGCTTAGGACTTCATGACTCATAAGTAGGTCCTTATGAGTCATGAGTATTCTCACTGAGCCATGAGTATTCAGTATGCTGCTGGCTCATGCATATTTGGTGTGCCATGAATATTTCGTGCCTACTTGGCCCTTCTCTGCCTTTATCTGTGTTCAGCCCCCATGTGCCCCTCGTGTTCCCCAGCGCGGCTCACAGACCACTCACTAGCTTGCTTGTTTGTGCGTCACTCTTGAAGTCCACCCACTGCCTTGTTTTCTTTCTTTTTCAAAACTGAGAAAGCCCATTTGGGGGATATTTGAATATATTTATTCTCATACAACAAATAGCAAATATACATGGCAGTCAATCTTCTTTAAAATAATTTTATAAAATTATGTCATACACTGCTCACATCAAAGTGTGTATAAAATATATTTATATAGTTTTAGAATCATAACAAAACAAATAGCTGTGCCCCCTCTCAGGTTAAAAAAGGTGACACTAGTGTTCTCCTAAAGCAGCCCCTCGGCCCTCCCCTTCCTCCCCCAGCATGGCTCCCTCTTCTTTAGTGTGTTGCTAAACATGTATTGGCTTCTAGCAACAGTTCCATCCCTAAACAGCGTGCTGTTTGGCTTCTGCGTTTCCGAGTTGAAAGGAATGCAATCACACCACACACATTTTCTGGGATCTGCTTCTCTTGCTCAACATCATGTTTTTGAGGTTGATTGGGGTTGCAGGGATTCCTTCGGGGGACCAGCTGCACATGCTTGCCTGGGATTGAGGAGTTTCCCAGGACACGGGGCATTCAGTGTGGACACCAGGAGAATTCTGGGACAGGCCCGACTCATTTCGTTGCTGTAGAAGGTCCCGTGGTGTGAGCCTGCCACAACTTGTGTCTGTGGATGTTTGGGCTGCTTTCATCATTGAGCCATTTGAACAGGGCTGCTGTGTGCAACATTCCTGAATGTGCCTCTGGGTGCTGGGAGGCCAGGTGGGTGCGTGCAGACACCTCCAGATAACAGCATGCTGTTCTCCCCAGGGACTGCAGCCATTCACATGTCCTGGTGGAGGAGGAGCACGGCCATTCCTCCAAATCCCCGCTGAAACTGGTGTGGTCCAGTTTCTAATTCTTCCCCATTTGGTGGGTGAGAAGTCAATCTCACGTGATTGTCATTCAGATCCCCAAGGTTACTAACAAGGTTTATTGGTCATTTTGATTTTCTTCATAAGGAATGCCTGTTCCTGCCTTTCAATCACAGTCTCCTTACTATTGGCATCCTTTATATATTCTGGATATTAATCCTTTGCAGTTACATGTGTTACAAATATCTCCTTGCAACTTGTCATTTGTGATTTCATTTTTTATGGGGCTTTTGGTGAACAGAGATTCTTTATTTTAATGGAACTGATTTTGTCTCTTCCTTTGTTTCTGCTCATTCAAGGGCTCTCTCAAGACATTCTCCCATGTTGTGTTCTGGAAGTTCCATAGTTTTGCCTTTGGTCCATTTTGGTTGATCATTGTGTGAGGTGTGAGGCAGGGGTCCAGCTTTAACTTGACTCTCATGGGATCACCGATGAACAACACTGATTTTTGCACTGGTTTTGCACCATTCATATTCTGGTTCCCATGGCCGTTCAGGATTGTCTCTGGGATCTCTTCTGTTCTCTGTGAATGACTTTCCCTCTGCAGCCTGGTGCCTGCTTGGCAGACACCTCCAGGAGTTGCCTTTGGGAGGGGGCACCTTTCTCCTTGGTACCAAGGGCAAGGAGGGGTGTCCAGGCCTCTCTGTCCCCATGCAGTCTGGGCTGGGGAGACATGGGGGACGGTGTCCAGGGGCAGGACTGGGAGCAGGCCTTGAAGGCCATAGTGAGGGTGTGGACTTGACAATGGGTACAGAGAAGCAGTGGATGCCCTTTAGTTGGGGAACGTATGACAGATACATGGATGACATATATGATAGGTAGGTATATGCACACATAAGTGTGAGTGTGTTTGCACCTGGCTGTAGGTATAGATCTTACAGAAGCCATTTGGTGGCACAGAGGTCAGTGTGGGCCAGAGTGATGGCAAGGGTCAGGGGCTACCTCTCAAGGGGATGGCCAGCCTGTGGGCCTCCGTGCATGGTTAACTCCCATCTTTACCTGTGCTCACTGAGCCCCACCGTCTGACACACCATGTCATAGCTCGATTAGGTCCATGACTCCTCCTCCCTGAGTGTGACTGACACATGCACAGTCAGTGGTGAGCACTCACCGAATGAGTGGATGAATGAGCAGGTGAGTGATGGGTTCCATACAGGGATGGGCACTGAGAGGACCAAGGATTTGAAGGAGAGAAAAACGGGTAATGCCAGCGCCAAGCTGTCCCCTGATGCAACTCAGGGAAACCCATCAGAGCACTCCCTTATGTGGCCACAGCCTTTCAGGGCTCCAGAAGCATCACACGCCCTTGTTCCCATCTTGACTTCCCTGCCTCCTTTCATGGAAGACAGCTCAGCTGTGAGTCCAGTTTGATGTCCAGGGGGCAACATGAGTTTTCCAAGGCCCCAGAGTGGATCTGTGGACCAACCGGAGCACCCAACACCAGCACATCCTGGACAGAGGACGTCCCGCGTGCAGGCCTGGCCCAGCACCCACTGACCTGTCTTTCCTCATCCCAGCCATGGAGCATCTGTTTAATACCTTGATGTCTCTTTCTGAAGAGCTGTTGCTTGGCAATGGTTGCTAGGGAAAATTCATCATTAACTAAGAGTCAGGGCTCTTGATCGGAGGCCTTCAGGAACACTGTGAGCCTGTAGGATGTGGTGGGCAGAATCCTGAGATGGCCTGGAGATTCCTGCCCCAGGGGCACACGTCCTGTGTGATCCATCCACTAGAGCTTGGGCAGGACCTGTCAATAGGATGGGACAGCTGCTCCCTTGATGAGGTCACATTCAGTGGCCAAGGTGACGGACAGTCTAACGGAATCAGGCAGTATTAGATTAGACTCAGCAGTCCAGGGAGAGGAGCTCCTGCTGGCTGCTGATAGGCAAGTGCCACATTACTAGAGGGCCATGTGCCAGAACTGGCGGGCACTGTCCATGAGTTGGGAGTGGCCCCCCTCACCAGCAGGAAGACAGGACGTCAGTGCCACCACTGCAAGGAGCTGAGTACTGCCAACACCCGGCAAGCTCACGGGAGGGCCCAGGAGCCTCAGCTGAGATCCATGCCCTAGTGACCTGGAGATCCAGCCTAAAGACACCTGTGCCGAACCCCGGCCTGCATGGGCAAGGTTTTAAGTCACTTTCTTTTGTGGTAACTTGCTGTGTAGCATAGAAAACGAATACACAGGCCTGGGTGTGGGGAGAGGAGTCTGCTTTTAGGAGCAGCCTTGGTGCTGAGTTTGGCTGCTGGGACCAAGAAGGAGAAGAAAACAGGAGCCCGGAAGGATTGGGCCATGGCCCTGTGCCCAGTGTCTCACACACAGGTTCTCAGAAGGTCTCTGCAAGGTGGGAGTTCTTGTCCCCCTTCACATATGGGCCCTGGTGGGCCCTCACACATCCAGGCGGCGATGAGGCTGGGACCTGAGCCAGAGGGACCCCAACTGCTGCGGGGGTACCCACAGAGGTCAGTCTGTGAATAGAGTTTTCACAGGCCATGGGACTGACACATGAACTGTTGGGAGGCTGACGGCCCTGGTGCCCCCACCCACATCCCACCATGCCTGGGGAAGTACAGCTTCCTAACCACTCCTGCCCAGGCTTCCTCAGTGGAGCTTCCTGGGGTGCTCCTGGTTCTCGTGTTCAGTGTAGCTCTCACCAGGGAAGAGGATCTCCAGCTCTTCTATTGGTCCCTCTGGCTTCTAGGGCTGAGCCTGGAGTCCCATGGGTTCAGGCCTCTCTTCACAGGGTGTCAGCAGGTTCGGCCACCTGCCTCCTCGCCCCACGTGGCCTCTGAATGTGGGATAATGGGGTGGCCACTTCAGGTTGCGGCCAACTGCCCCTGGAGGCCTGGATGCAATGTCAGAGCCTCTTGGTCCTGGAAACCTGTGGTGCCACCCTCCGAGAGAGGGTGTCCTGGGCTCTCAGAGGATAAGCATCTCAAAGATCCTCAAGCAGCCCAGGAGAGCAGCAGGTAGAGCACATGGAGGTGAAAGGGTCCCGTCCCACCCATGTCGGGCCCCAGCTCACACTGCCCGCCTGCCAGCATGAGCCGCAGCGAAAGGCCTACCAGCAGGTGAGAAAGGGGATGCAGATGAGGGGGATCATCCCGGGAAGCTGCAGAGACAAAAATAGAGAATCAGGTATCACAGCGTAAGAAGTAATATTGTTACAGTGCATGACACAGGATCTAGAAACAAGAGAGTCACAGAAACCTAACAAAGATGAGAACTTTAGAATGTAAATGTAATAAGAGATAGGAAAATGAGATGCAGGATAAGGAGATAAAAGGCGAGAAACCAACGAGCTGCCAAGCAGAAGGCTGGAAACACAAAGGAGCGAACATTAAGAACAAGGGCGAAGCTCATCGCCACAAGGTAATTTATTAAGTAGATGAAACCATAGGTCGAAAATGAGAATTAAGGGCTAGGGAGTTATGGGTAAAAATGAATATAACAACCAAAGAGAAAGTATAATCACAGAGCAACATTTTAAACGATTCTCTCCTGTCCAAAAACGCACAAGTTACCCAACCTCCTTCCAAGTAAACAGGACCAGAAAGGAGAGAGGAAGGGGAGAGGGAGAGGCAGAAGGCAGGGAAGGTCAAGTTAACATACAAATCAATACAGTAACACGAGGGTCACCAACTGAATAGTTACTAGTAAAATCTGTTTCTTTCTTCAAAAAGCACAGACCCCATCCCCAAAGAGGAAACTTCTGTGGATAACCAGACCCTTCTGGCCAGCGGACTCCAGGAGCTGCTGCTGGTCCTCCAGTGCGGGCTGAGGGTGTCCCGAGCCCTGTGCCTGGCTCCTGAGCTCACAGCCTGTTGTGGATCACCTGCATGCTGGCCCTGGCTGGTCTTGGTCTAGTGCACAGGGCCCCTGGCGTGGCTGTCCACGTCTTCCTGGTTCCCACACTGTCTCACACTACCTGCCACTGCTCTGCCATCCTCCATCCTTGCTGCTCAGAACCCTGTAGCCCTGACACTGCCAACCCCCAAGCATGGAGGTGGCAGAAGTCCCCACCCACAGCCACCCTCAGGCTGTCCTGGTTATGGAGGGCAGAGGCTCTCAGACCTGAGCCTGCACAGAGCCTCAGGTCTGGGCTTGCTCCAGGGCAGGGCCCCGGTACGCGAGGCTGGGTAACTCCAACAAGCCCCCAGGTGACAAGCATGCCACCAGCTAGGACCATACTTTGAGTACTTTGGGAGTTGCTACTGAGGAAAGAAAACCTTAAAACCAGCTTCTAAGTGAGCCTGCTCCCACACTGCTTTGGCCGCGAGTCCCTGGCCCTGCCACACCATGGGACCCTCATCCTCACCATGAGAATTCCCTCAGCTGAGCCAAGGACTCTCATCTGCCCACTTCTGCCCCAGCACCCAGACAGAGCGAGCCAGTCAGGGGTGCAGATAACTGCCCCCACGGCCCCTCTCATCCACAGGGAAGACAGACACTGCCTTCCAGAAGGGACCCTGGCTTGTCCCTTACTGACTCAAAAGACCTGGAAAATTGTTTCCTAAAAGGAAAGACCCATCCTCGTTCTGCACCTATAAAGGCACGGCCTGCTTATAGCCAAGCTGGGAGAACTGGGAATGCCTGGGTTCCATCACTGCACAGCAAATCCTCCACCTCCACCTAGTGACACCAACTTGAGCCATTTTATTGCACTCATAGATGTTGTGGCTACAGTTTGGAGAGGGCAAGGCAGGTGATGGCTGGCTTGTACTCCAGGCCCAGCTGGGAAGACTCTGAGGCTGGAGGAGACAGAATGGGAGGTGAGTGGGGGCTCCTTTGCTTACATATCTGGTGCCAGGGCTGGGAGAACTGGAAGGCTAAGACTGGTGACTAGTGAATGGCCTTGGGGTGGTGGAGCCTCAGCTGCAGTGCTCCAGGGAACGAGAACAGGTGGTGTGGCTGTCCTGACCTCACCATGGCATCACACAGCACCACTTCCAGCACTTTCTGCTGGCTGCAAGCAAGGCTCCATCCTGCCCACATCCAAAGGGCAGTACGGGAGGATGGGAAGGCCACCCTGCAGAAGGGTGTCAAATGGAAAGTGTCATTGCAGTTGTCTCTGGAGAATCTGTACAGGTCCCTGCTGAGATGCTCAGAGAGCTTGGAGAACCCTCGAGGGAGCTGCAGTCATCCTGAGAAGGGACATTTAAGTTGGGGCTTGGAGGATGAAGGGGTCATCCTGGCAAGGGGTGAGGGCAGTGAGTAGAGGAAGTGCGGATGGGGCAGACTGTGGGGTGAGGACCAGGTGGCCCTGCAACAGTGGAAGCATCAGAAGGGGGTAGAAGATGCAACCTGGCAGGCCGGGGCGAGGAGGGGGAGGGAAAGCCTCATGAGGCTCCGGAGTAGAGACATGCCATGAGCTGAAGCAGGAAATATGTTGTAAAAGAGTGGCTGCCAGGAGATCTGCTTTGACACTCTTTCAATAGGCCAGACAAGAGAAGATGGTGGCAGGGACAGGGTGGGGCAGGTGGCAGCTGTGCAGAGGGAGAGGAATGAGTGATTCAAGAGAAAGGGGCTGAGCCAACAGAGCTCTGGCTGAAATGGGCCTGGGGTGCAGGAGGGGCGTGGTCACATGATTCCCAAGTATAATTGGGGGTGCAGGGGTGCCACTTAGAGCCCAGGCATTGGTGCCACTTGTGGACAGTGTGCCTGGGGCAGCAGTGTGTCCCTTGCCACTCCAGCAGATGTGGGTGTCGTCCAGAGGGGTCTGCTCCTTAGACAGCCAGCCACCCCAGAGTCCCTGAGCAGCCCCATGGAGGCTGAGTTGGCGCTTGTCCTCCAAGGGGGTTTCAAGCATGGTGGCTGGTGTGAGACAGGCCCAGTTTCAGCCCTGGCTCCACTCTTCACTAGCTGGGAGACCTCAGGCAAGTCACCTTGGCTCTTTAGGCCTTGGTTTTCTCATCTGTAAAAGGCAGTGCGGGTATGTGCCTTGCAGGGGTGTTGGCAGGATTAGTTAGTGCTGTTATGTGGCCAGAGCTGGGTAATGTTTGCCGAATTGGCACATGCAGGGTTCATCTGCTGCCCCACATGGGCTTAGCAGATCTGGGGCAGGAGGGGAGAGGAGGGAGGGCCCAGCGAGGCAGCCAGTGCAGATCCCCGGGGAGTGGCAGAAGTGTCTTCAAGGTAGGAGCTGAGATAGGCTCCCCCAACTGCCAAGAGCAACTGCCAAGACAGTGGGAGCTGCCATTGCAAGCTCTCAGTGGGCACAACTGCATGACCAAGTGTTTCAGGGAAGAGAAGGGGAGGCAGAAGCCACCAGAGCCCTGCGCAGAGTGTTGGCCCCAACCTGAAGGTCGCCAGAGCCGCTCAGCTTCATGCACACATGGCAGGGGGGAAGCACCAGCAACAGACCCCACATGTGACCCTCAGAGGTCTCTGGTGTCCCACGGGACTGAACCTTGGCCGCCTTCAGTGGCCACCCGCCTGTGATGAGCCCTTCCCGGCAGTTTCCCTTCCCCTTCTCATTTCTTCACGGTCGTCCAGGGGGTCCTGGGCTCAGCCCTCATGAACACTACTGGCACTGGAATCCTTGCATAGCCTTGAAGGAACTCATATGGAGATTGTGGGGCTGGGCAAGGCTAGGAGGTGTGGGCCTGCCTTCAAGCTGGGCGAGGGTCCCACTTGTGCAGAGTAGCCAGGCCCAGGCACGGGGTACCTCCCTTGTGTCGGATCACACACCTGTTCACTCACAGGAGAAATGGGAGAACTAAGAACAGGATTGGGAAGCACAGGGACTTTCCCAAGACAAAGGGAGGGTGGAGACAGGGCTGGAGCAGAGAGAGAAAGAAGAGAGACAGAGATGGATGGGGGAGAGTGACCCTCTGCTCTCCAGCACATACTGGGTGTGGAACATCCGGCAGGTAGGTGTGGCGCCCCTTCCTAGAAGGAGACGCAGGCCTGGCAGGTTGGGAGGGTGGGGACCAGACTCTGCCAGCCTCTGAGGACACAGGTAACTGGGAGCTGGCCCTCTGTCCACATCGTGGTGTGCTGCCCACATCGTGGTGGGCAGTGCAGACAGGGCAAGGATTGGGGAGAAGCCTCACTCTTGACCACTGCAGAGTGGAGACCAGTGGTCAGAGGGCCATGGCCAGCTGCTGTGAGAACAAGAGGTGCCTGCTCCCCTCCTAGGCCTTCCTCTCCTGCGTGGTATGGCCAGTGGGGGCGGGTGGAGGGCTGGGGTTTGCTGGTCTAACTTCACTGATACGGCCCCACCCCTACCCCAGCCCCTAGGCCCAGCCCTCGCATAGAAGTCATCCAGGGAGCTTCCCTCTCCACTCCCCACCCGACTCTTCCTCCTGAAAGATGCATGGAGTGTGAAAATTTCATCAAAGCAGCTTGCTTCCTGGGCTCACAGGCGGGGTGGGTGTCTGGAGCCCTGGGGCCTCAGGCCTCCCTGCTGCTCGGTCAGCCCTGGATGCCCCTCTGGGCTGCTGCAGAACTGGGACAGGCAGTCGGTGGATGGCTAGAGTCTCCTTGGTGTGTGTGTTAGGAGGGGCTGGGGAGGGACAGAGGAAGCGTCAGGCCAGCTCTGTGGGGTGGGGGCAGTGCTGACACCTGCAGGAGGGGCTGCAGCTGGACAGGCATCAGAGTGGGGTTCGGAGCGTTCCCAACGTCCCAGTGACCATGACTGGTTGCTCCACCAGCAAACATTCACTCATTGACTCTGCAGCTTTTCATTATTGTTATTTTTGTGAAACAGATAATGCATTTGCATGGTTTTAAAATGAGATGGGCATTTCAGGCTACTCCTGTTCTTTTGCTGCCAGGAACAATGTGATATGGGTAATCTTGCTCAGAGTCACTTGGAATGTGGGTAGGTACACCTGCAGGGCAAAATTCCGCAGGTGGGATTGCTGGGTTGATGGATAATATTGATGGGAATTGCCACACTGTCTTTCATAGAGGCCATGCCATGAACCCTCCCAGGAGCAAGGCAAGCAGTGTTCACTTTCCCGAGGTCTGGCCCACAGAGCAGACTGAAAACACTTGGAGTTTGGCCAATCAGATAGAGAAAACATATTTTGAAAAATATAAAAAAGCTGGATTTTTTTTTTGGCCTCTCTGAGTGGCTTTCTTAGAAAACAGCTATAGGGTAAATTGTCCTGTGGCCAAAGTATAATGAGCTTATTTTAACTGTGTATGTGGTGCATGTAGGAGCATATATGCATGCATATGTGTGTGGTCATGTGCAAGTGTTCATGTGTGTGCATGCATGTGCTAGCATGTGTGTGCTTATTTTACCTGGAGCATCCAATCCAGTCCTGGTCACTTGGCAGGAGGAAACTCAATCTGAACACAGCCAGGTAACCTCTGGGAAGACAAGGCTCATTCCCATGGCCCTGCTCCCAAAGAGCTGAAGTTAGTGAGGCCTGGCTGGTGAGTTAGTGACAGGGTCAGCTCCAGAGCAGGGCAGTGGGGGGCAATGACTGCAAGTTAGGGGAGCTTGGGGGTGAGGCAGCCTCAAGCAAAGGTTTGGCTGTGGCAGACAGCATGCTTCCATTGGGTGCTCCTAAATACTTGGAGACATTGGAGGGTAAAGGCAGAACCTACCAGGGCTCTGCAGAGAGCTGGGCTAGTGGGGGAGATGTCCCAGGACGCTGAGCTGTATACTAGCCACCTCTAAACACAGGGGCCTCAAACAATATCATATACTATTTTTAGAGTTTAAGTATTGGCAAGCTGAGCTGGGAAGTCTAGGCTGAGTGTGGCTGGTCTGGGCTGAGCTCTGTGGTCTGGGCTGTGCTTGACTGGACAGGGCTGAGCTCCATGGTCTGGGCTGTGCTTGGCTGGTCTGGGCTGAGCTCTGTGGTCTGGGCTGAACTCCATGGTCTGGGCTTGGCTAGTCTTGGCTGAGCTCTGTGGTCTGGGCTATACTTGGTTGGTCTGGGCTGAGCTCCATGGTCTGGGCTGTCCTTGGCTGTGCTGGGGGCTGTCTTTGGGCTATGCTCTGTTGAACTGGGCTGGAGGGCTCCTGGTCCAGGGGCTGATTTGCTTATGTGACCCCCGAGCAAATGCAGAGGAAAAGGCAGTAGCAAGGCAAAAAAACTTTTTACAAGGCCAATTGAAGAGGGAGCGAGGTTCACCGGTCTCTGGCCGGTGGAGGGCGAAAGAAGTCGCTCCGCGTTCTGGGCGAGGTTCCCAGTCGCACAGGAGCAGGGGGCCAAGGAGGTTCGCACCGGCGTTCTCGAGCGATGGTCCCTGGGCCCGCGTACGAGGGAGGGCGAGAAGCTCGGCCGCCCCGGCGCTCTCGACGAAGGTTTCTGGGTCCGCCAAGGAGGGGCCGAGGAAGCTCGCTCCGGCATTCTCGGACGAGGTCCCTGGGTCCCACGCAGGAGGAGGGGCCGAGGAAGCTCGCCCCGGCGCTCTCAGACGAGGTTCCTGGGTCCCGTGCACGAGGAGGGGCCGTGGAAGCTCAATCCGGCATTTTCGGACGAGGTTCCTGGGTCCCGCGCAGGAGGAGGGGCCAAGGAAGTTCGCTCCGCGCGCCCGCTGGGAGCGGCTTTTATGTCCTGGGCCCGGGAGTGGGCGGGCAGTGGGCGGGACATAGGCGGGTCGGGGGCGGGTCAGTAGGCGTGGCTAGGTGGGCTCCGGTTTCTCTCCGTCGGAGGTCAGGTTGCGCCTGCAGTCAACCCGTGTCTTTCCCGGGCGCGGGAAATTTGACGGTGAAGAACCCGGAACTGCGCCATCTTGCCTCCGTTTGTCCAAACACAGGCTATGTTTGGCTGGGCTGGGCTGAGCTCTGTGGTCTGAACTGAGCTCTATGGTCTGGGCTGTGCTCTGTTGCGCTGGGCTGAGCTCCGTGGTCTGGGCTATGCTTGGCTGGGCTGGGCTGAGCTCCATGGTTTGGGCTGAGCTCCATGGTCTGGGCTATGCTTGGCTGGGCTGTGCTGGGCTCCATGGTCTGAACTGAGCTCTATGGTCTGGGCTGAGTTCTGTGGTCTGGGATTGTTTAAGAGCCAGTGTCCCATTGAGGCTGGCTGCTCTAGAATGACCTCCACAGGGACCACCTGGCTCCATAGGGCCTCCCATCCTCTAGCAGCCTCCAGGCTGAGTTTGTGGTCAAGCAGAGGCAGGGCTCTGAAGGAGAGTGAAGTATAGGCTGAGCAGTGGCACATCACTCCCACCCATGCTAATGGTCAAAGCAAAATCAGGCCAGTCAGAATCACATGGTGGGGCAAGGGACTCCAGAAGAAGGATGGAGCCCTGTGACCAATTTTGCAATCCATCTTCTTCAGGAGGACAGAGGCCATGGGGGCCATGTCCCTGGGACCATCTGTGCAAAGCTGGCCTCCAACAACATTCAACCCGTAGCACCTAAGCTGGGGGCTGGGACCCAGCAATGGGCAGCAGGTAGCTCTGCTCCTGGAGAATGAGAGTCAGTCACACCAGTAGTGGGAGCACCATGAGTCGTAACAGGAAACATGGGAGAAGGACTCTTGGAGAAGCAGCCTGGGCCGGGGTTGAAGGGTACATAGGCATGCACCTGGGCGGTAGGGGTGAGGCGGGGCACTTTCTCCCTCCTGGTCCTCCCTCCTGGCCTGAAGGCAGAAGGCAGAGGAGACCCAGCCCTGGAGCTGAGGAGGGAGGGGATCCCAGCATTCGAGCTGCAGGCCCACAGCCCTACACGGGCTGTTCCTGCGTGGGCAGCCCAAGGATTAAACAGATTTTGTTGGGATTACTGCTGCCAATCAAGTTCAAGTGCATTTTTAAGAGCTTAATTTGCGGCCCTAGGTTTCGAATAAAATCATCAAGTCCAGTCGATTAAACTCATTAAGGCGGGTGGACTGGCTGGTGTTCACACTGCCATCAGATTTGGAGAATTAATTAGGGGCCTGTTATCCTTTGTTGGGATTAGCGGAGCCAGCCCAGAGGCCCAGGGTTTCTGCTAAAAGACAGGCCCGTAATCTCTTTAGTGGGGCCTTGGGAGACAGAGATCTGGGTGGCTTTTGAGCAGGAAGCGTCACACGGGTGTCTTTGATTCTGCGTGTGCAGACTGGCTGTGGGTTGGGGGTGTGGGCAGGCTCGAGGGCTTGGGCCGTCCTGAGGGTGGCTGGCCCAGACGACACTTCAGGCCACACGACCCTGCACACCATTCATGACCTATTCCCCCGTCTCACAACAACTTAGGAGGAGGGCCCTGAGAGGACTTCTGCTGGCTCCTCTGCCTTCAAAACCACCCCTGACCCCAACTGCTGGAGTCTCAAGGCTCTATCTCCTTGTGAACCAGGCTGTGTGAGCAAGCTGGCCACCAAGAGCATCCTAATCCCTTCGGGGACATTGATTGGTCTCTGAGTGGGTGGGTATGTGACCCAAGAAGAGCCAGTCAAGGCCATGTCAGGGGGTGGTTGGGGGTTCTGGTATAGCTGAGGGCAAAAACAGTAAGGCTGGAGCTGCCAGGTCCTGCAGGCCCTGCCTCAGGATGGAGAGAGAAAGACAGTTTCTAATGACACTGGGTGAGCTGCTGGATCTAGCCACACCTAAAGTTTATCCCTGGACTTTTTAGTGACATGAGCCAGTCCATTCCTCCTTGGAACAGGGTCTCTCTCACTTGCAACCAAGGGACAAATCAGCCCAGGTCTCAGGTCTCTTGCTTTCCAGAGCATTAGGGCTGAGAAAAAATTTAGAGGGTCTTTTTTCTTTTCCCACCCATTTTACAGAATGGGGAAACTAAGGCCCAGAGAGGAGAAGGACTTGCCTAAGGCTGCTGCAGATATTAATGGCTTCTGGTCTTCCAATGCCTCCCGGGAAAGAATCCTCCCTGCACCTCCCTGGTGGCTCTGGCCAGGCCAGTGCTGAGTGGGGTTTACCAGGTGTCCTTACCAAAGGCAGACTGTGGTCAGGGCAAGTGGATATGCTGTAGACATTTCCAGGAATTGGGGGGAGCAGAGCGCCCCACAGGGTCACCCACATGGGTCCCAGGTGATGGCTCTTACCCAGCCCAAGACCCTGGCTGGTATCTCTGGGCATGGCGCTGGGCACAGTCTTTTCTGGGGCCTGTCTATCCTGAGAGGTGGCACAGCAGGGGGGCAGAGGAGGGGCTCAGAGCCAGATTACCAGGGTTCAAATCCTTCCTGGTCAGTCGCTCGCCGTGTGACCCTGGATTGGTCGTTTGGCTTCCCCGAGTGCACGCTTTCTTCATCTGTCTGAGGGGGTAGTGGTGACAGTGGGGCTGCGGGAGGCCTGGGAGGCAATGCAAGTCTAGCAGGGAGCTTCGTGAGTGTTGTGGTCCACATTGTACCCTGCCCCTTGGTGCTGCCTACTGACCTCTCTGCCTCCACTCTTGTCCCTCCCCCATCAGTTCTCAGCACAGCAACCAAGGGCATCTTTTAAATATTAAAAGTCAAATCCTGCCACTTCCATGCTTAAAGTCTGTGAAGAAGCTTAGAATGCAGCTTAAATGCCTCGCTGTGTCACATGTCCTGGCAAATATGGACAGGTGACAAACCTTGAGTAGCTCCGTGGTGGAACATACCAACCATGTTGTTCTGCTCGGGCATTCTGTGTGCAAGGACTCCAGGTGGGACCTGAGCACATGGCTTGCTTCTGCTGTACCAGATCTGGCTCAGCGGAGCCTGTAGACTGGAGCGCCTGCCCACGTGTCCCTGAGGGACTCTAGCTTCCTCACAGCATGGTGGACAGGTGCTGAGAGGGGCTTCTGGAGAGCACAGGAGGAAGCAGGAGGAAGCTGCATGACCTTTTCTGACCTAGCCTGGCAAGTTACATAATGTCGCTTCCACTGGACTCTAGTGGTCCAGGAAGTCACAAGTGCGTGCCGTTTCAAGGCCAGGAGACATAGATGGGGAGTGGCTATGTCACTTGCAGAAGAGCATATGAAATGAGAGACACTGGTGAGGCCATTTCTGGAAACCATGGACCGCCCTAGAGAGGCTCTCCCTGACCCCTGGTCGAACCACTGCCCCCTCCAAGAATGCTCTAGCAAAGCCCCATCCAAGAGAAAGATTATGCAAGTCACAAATGTAATTTGAAATTTTGTAGTAGCCACATTAAACAAGAAATTAATTTAAATGTATGGATATATTTGCAAGTCTATTTATATTTACTTATCTTTCATGTATTTTTAACCTAATTTATCCAAAATATTATTATTCAACACATAATCAACATAAAAATGTCAGTGAGGTATTCTGTATTCTCACATTCTTTTTATTGTACTATCTTTGAAATTTCATGTACTTTACATGTATAACTCATGTCAATTCAGAAGCTAAATTTTTGTAGGAAATACTCGATCTGCTTTTAGGACTGATACAATGTACTGTTGAAAGAGACTACTTCCATAGTCACCTTGTTCCAAAATAACTGAACGGATTTGAGCATCCATTTTAGCATTTAAATGACTTAAAATTCAATACAATGAAAAACCCAGGTCCTCAACCTCAGCAACCACCTCACCTGTGCTCTGTAGTCACATTTACCTAGTAGAGACAGTTTCTGTCATTGTAGAAGGTTCTACCGGGTTGTGCTGCGCTAGGGCAGTCCCGGTCCCTGTCCACGTAGCACTCACCACTGTCTGCAAAGATCTCATGTTGCTTGTTCAGTTGTTCACCTCCTCTCCCTTCCTCTGGAGCATAAGGACGTTGTTCCTGCCCAGATAACCATGCCTGGCCCACAGAAGGCACCAGCGAATAACTTGGGAAATGAGTAAGTAAAAATCGAAACTAGGTGCCACGCTGCATCTTCTCAGTCAATCCTCAGCACAGCTTTGAGGGAGGAACTGGGGCCCAGAGAGCCACAGGTGCTACCCAAGGTCATATACCTGAAGGGCCAGTGCAGAACTGAGGTGTCTGCGTCCAGTGCAGAGCACTGCTCCACCTCCCCTGTCTGTACCCGAATACTTCAGCTTTAAAATCCATTTTAGAACTTCTTTTCTTTAATCTTAGAATATGGCCTTGAAATGTACTTTGAAATTCTTTGTTTCCCTCCCTTTCCCACCAGACCCTTCCTTGTGCCATGCATGCTCATCTAACTATGAATACATACTTGCTTAGAAACTTGGGCTAAGCTTGAAACAAGCCAGCATGCAGGTGCAGCTGCGGAATTCTCCCCCACCTAGAGATTACCTCAAGGTGGTAAATCTGCAGCCCGGCCGCCATTGAGATAGTGTCAACCGGTATCCAGAGGGACTCAAGATAACCCTTGGAAGAAGGAGTGCAGACCTGCGCCTTGCACCTCTCCGGCATGCTTCCTATACAAAGTTTCCTGTTTAAACCGCCTCAGTCAGCCCAAAGATTTGGGTTGGCTTCTTTGAGGCTGATGCCTGGCCAGCTCCTCATCTGCTGGTGTTTGAATAAGGCCACTTTCCTTCCATCACACCTGGCCTCTTGTATATTTGGCTTTTTGAGCAGCAAGCAGCCAAACTTGAGTTCCTTTCTAAGACCACAGGACTTCACAGCTGGAGGGGATGGGACCCCTGCCCTTGGGCAGCTTATGACCTGTCACAGGAGACGAACATGCAAGAAAAAGACATTAGCAGGACAGGGAACATGCTGTTGTGGGTGTGAGCAAAGCCTGCAGAGACGAACTTCATCCTGGCCATTGGCAGAGGCTCCACTGAAGATGTGGTGATGGTCCTGGGCAGCTGTGTTCACCAGAACTCTTCTGGTTCAACAGGCAGCAGGGACAGCATGCTGGCTCAAATGGGCCCAAGAAAAGAGGCATGTATGGGCACCCACGGCAGAAGAGGGCTGGGCCTTGGGTGCGGCTGGGCCCCAGCCCTTCAATGATGGCCTCAGGCCCGTCCCTCTCCAGCCCTTGGCTCTGCCTTCCTCTGTTTGGGCTCTGTTCTTGGGCAGGCTGTCTCCGTGGCATCACCACTCCAGGCTGTGGCCTCTCTTCAGCTACACCAGCGACAGAGATGTTTTCTTTCCAACAACTGCTACCAAAGTCCAGGATTTTGCCTTATTTGTGTCTGCCGAGATCATGTACCCATCACTGAACAAAGGAAAGAAATGCAGTGATTAGCCAGGCCAGGTCACCTCACCACCCTTGGACCTGGGGATGAAGGTAGCACCGAGAAAACTTCATGGCCTGAGAGTTGGGTGGTCCCCACAAAACATTGGCTGTTATTATGCACACCAGGCAAGCAGGACCACAGATCATGGGTGGGAAAGCACTCTGCAAACTGTCAAGTGCTCCTGCAATCTGCAGGTAAGACGCCTTCTTGTGGGAGGAGGAACCGAGACCCAGCATTAGGGGAAGGGCGCCCTGCGTCAGCCCTACCTGCCCAGTGCCCGCCTTGTCTGCTCTCTGGGCATAGATTCAACTCCAGTTTTGAGTCTGTCAGAACACGTGATCCTTCCAGGTGCGGGGACTGGCTCAGATATGGGCAGCCCAAGAGTTTCCCCAGCTTTTTTTTTTTTTTTTTTGAGACCGAGTTTCACTCTTGTTGCTTAGGCTGGAGGGCAATGGCACCATCTCCGCTCACTGCAACCTCCGCCTCCTGGGTTCAAGCGATTCTCCTGCTTCAGCCTCCCGAGTAGCTGGGACTATAGGCATGCACTAATTTTTTTATTTTTAGTAGAGATGGGGTTTTCTACTTGCCCAGTCTGGTCTCAAGCTCCTTACCTCAGGTGATCCACCTACCTTGGCCTCCCAAAGTGCTGGGATTATAGGCATGAGCCACCACGCCCGGCCCCAGCTTGTTTTAAGGGAAGGGATGAGAAATGTGCCTGCAGATGTTGAGGGCATCTTGTTGGCCACAAGGAGAAGCCACTGTGAAGGGTGAGGCTGACCCGGGAGGAGGGAGGTCGAGGTAAGAAGAGGGTGTGTGGTCGTGACAATGCTGCCGAGTCATACCTGAAGTTGATGTCCCCAATCCATGCCCCAGATGCATGAGCCAGTAGCGAAGGACCTGGCTCTGCCATGCAGGGTTAGTGTGGACTAGGCTGGGCCTCGAGTCTGGGATGGGATCTGGCACCAGGCTTACCTGTGTGAGCCTGGAACAGTGTCCCAGCTCCTTGCCCAGCACTGCATGCATGGAATCATGTATGTAATGTGCCAGGCCTGTGTCACATGTTCAGTAATGTGAATTCCCAGTCCCCACTTCTTCTGCAGGCAGCTTCCCACGGGGTCTGCCCTAATCTTCCTGCCCACATCACAGCACCAGAAATTCCACAATCTCCCTCATCTGTAAAGTGGGGATAACGATTCCTTCTGCACAGGCAGGAGGAAGTTTACATCAATGTACATATGGATGTTATGGAAGTCAGTGTGCTTGTTGTACATGTGTGTGTGTTGTATCTACATGTATGTTTGTGTGCTGCATATATATAGCGTGTGTTTTGCATATATGATATATGTGTGTGGTATATGTATACATGCATGTATGTATGTGTATGCATGTGTCATGCATGTCTGCATGTGTGATGCATTGTTTGCTTAGTGACGTGCACCTCACAGTGAGGAGTGATGGCACAGAACTTAGAATGACATAGTTTGGATTTGTAGTCCCTCCAAACCTCCAGTTGAAAATTGATCCTCAGTGTTGGAGTGGTGTGTGGGAGGTTCTGGAGTGTGGGGTCCTCCATGAGTGGCGTGGTGCTCCCCACGGTGATCGTGAGTTCTCAATTCCATGAGTTTCTGCCAGAATCTGTGTTTCAGAAGAAGCTCGGCACCTCTCTTCTACCTCTATCATTTCCTCTATCTCAGTGCACCTCTGCGCATGCATCCACTTTGCCTCTGCTGCGAGTGGAAAGCTCCTGAGGTCCTCCCCAGAAAGCAGAAGCTGCTGCTGTGCTTCCTGTGCAGCCTGCAAACATGGGCCAAACAAAACTCTTTTCTTTATCAAATTCCCCACCTCAGGTGTTTCTGTAATAGAGACGTCAAATGGTCCTGAGACCTACATGAGCTGTGCGTGTGAGTGCTTAGAAACCACACTACCAGCCGGGCATGGTGGCTCAACCGTAATCCCCAGCACTTTGGGAGGGCGAGACGGGCGGATCACGAGGTCAGGAGATGGAGACTTCCTGGCGAACACGGTGAAACCCATCTCTACTAAAAAAAAATACAAAAAACGAGCCGGGCGAGGTGGAGGCGCCTGTAGTCCCCAGCTAGCTCGGAGGCTGAGGCAGGAGAATGGCGGAAACCGGGAGGTGGAGCTTGCAGTGAGCTGAGATCCGCCACTGACTCCCAGCCCTGGGCGACAGGTGAGACTCTGTCTCAAAAACCAACAACAACAACAAACAAAACAAACAAAAAAAGAAACCAAAAAAAAAAAAAAAAAAAAAGAAACCACACTGACCACCAGCACCCATATGTGCACACTGTTCTAGTAGTGTGATCAGTATCCATGGCAAGGACACCGTGGCTCCACATGTCAGTAAGAGGCTGGCTTGGGGGCCACCCTGATCACCTGCACTGCCTTGATGCAGGAGACAGCCACCATTACCCTGTGGAGTAGCCTGCACTGCTCATCTGGGTGAAGCTGGCCTCGTGCCCCTTCTCTCTTTGTTCTCTCCGGGAAGTTCTCTCCCAGGTCCTTTCCTCTCTGCTGATCAATAGCATCTTGAGCAGACTCATCTTGGAAATTCTCATCCAATGGTTTCCTTAGCAACCAGCCCACAGGCAGCTGCCCTCGGTCAGCCTGCTTTCTGATCTGAAGCTCAACTTAGAACCCAAAGGCTTTCCTTAGATACTCTGTCCAGCACCTCCCCTTCCTGGCTGGGGGCTGTAGGGTCCCTGTCCATCCTCCCTTCAAGTAGGTGATGCTAATGGGGCTTCCTGCAGAGCCGGGTGAGCACAGTTAGGGCCCTAGGCAGGGCTGCAGGTAGACCTCAGTTCAGAGGCTTGGGCTGGGGTGTGTATGAGTGGAATGATGACTAGGCATCTGTTTTAGACCAGGGCAGGCACGTAGTCCCAGTTATGTGACCACAGATGTGACCTGGGCACTGGGCAACCAGAATAGCAGCCGACCATGCGCAGTGGGTGCTGGGCCACCTGTAACACCCTGGGAGTCAGGGTTCTTGTTATCCCCTGCAGAGAGGAGGAAGCTGACTGAGGGAGCAGGGCACACAAGGAGGGAGGCCAGAACGGGATGTGAATCCTGTTGTGTTCGAGCACAAAACTCAGGTCCTCCTGGAAGGGTGGCCTACAGTCAGTGGGCCCCAGAGGGTGTCTGGAGAGGCTGTGACATTGACAGACTCAGTGGACAATGCCTGGGACATGGGCTGGAGCTGGGAATTGCAGCCCCCAGCCTGGAGCTCCTTTGTGGCCACTACCCACCCCACGTGCATCCAAGCACTCCAGGCTGTGCACAACCTGAGCAATCCTGTGCAGAAGAGGCGCGGCACCCCAGCAGGGATGTGTCTACTGATACTTCAGGAAAAGCAGGGGTGAGGAGAACAGAATTCCTGATTCCCAGGAGCCACTGGAGGTGTTGCGTGGGTGCCTGGGATGAGCCACAGGGGCTCCCAGGACACACAGGCCATGTCAGAAGATAGGCAGCTGGGGCTCCAACCCCCATGTGCTTGGTCTGAGCTATGGTGTTTAAAAGCAAAGGCTCTGGATTCAGGCTGGAGATTGAATTCTGGATCTGTCCTGCCTCGCTGGCTGTGACCTCAGGTAAGCTACTTGCCCTCTCTGTGCTCTGGTTTCCTCACCGTTGGGAACATTAAGAAAGTTAATATTAGAAAAGCCTCTCAATAGTACTTGGCATACAGTAAGTGCTTCCCGGTGTTGGTTAAATAGAATGGGGCAGCCCCAGGGCCACGCTGGGTCACTCCAGCTCTGGACCTGGCCTTGTCCAAGCAGGCACCAGCAGTACTGTGTCCCAGCCCGTTTCTTCATGCATAGTTGTTCCCAGTACAGTCTCCTCTCAGAGCTTATAAACCCATGGGGGCTGTGCAGGGAGAAGGAGTCTGGAGACCAGGAACACTGGAAAGGACTCTTCCTGCTGCCTCCCTGGGCCCACCTTAAACACATACACACACACACACCTACGTGCACTTCCCTCAAGTGTGGGTGGGGACGTAGACTAGACTTACTGCAAACCCAGCAGTGCTGGGGGCTGACAGGCCAGGCATTGGAATGTCCACTAGAGACCCTTCGAGGGCCCTGATTTTCCTGTGTGTGGCTCTAGGACAGGACTGGCTGTCAAAGTCGTTTGGACCTTGGCATCCCACCCTTGCACCCTGCTGCACCAGGAGCCACTGCCCAGGTTGGAGAGATGGGGCTGCTAGTAGGGTCCACCTGTAGCTGGCTTTTCTTAGCTAAGCAGCAGTGGTGTGACTGCCTCCCCAACCACCGCCACCCCCCCACCAGGCAAATTAAAGTCACAAGATGACACTGATATTTCCCATTCATTAGTAAAGATTAAAAACCTGAGAGCACCCAACATGAGTGAAGGTGTATTCAGATGGGCATGCTTGGCCTTGGCAGGTGGGCATGTGAATTGGCCCAGCCTTTCTGGTGGTAATTTGGTTAATCTACCAATGCCTTAAAAACATTAAGGCTGGGTATGGTGGTGCACATTTGTAGTCCCAGCTACTCAGGAGGCTGAGGCGGGAGGATTGCTTGAGCCTAGGAGGTCAAGGCTGCAGTGAGCCATGATCAAGCCACTTAACTCCAGTCTGAGTGACAGAGTGAGACCCTGTCTCAAATAAA
Source organism: Rhinopithecus bieti (assembly GCF_001698545.2). Taxonomy (NCBI): domain Eukaryota; kingdom Metazoa; phylum Chordata; class Mammalia; order Primates; family Cercopithecidae; genus Rhinopithecus; species Rhinopithecus bieti. The sequence continues at coordinate 1,128,913 of NW_016804678.1, forward strand.
ATAAAATAAAATTAAAATAAAAATGTTTATATCCTTGAATCTAGAAATTCCACATCTGGGGATCAATCCTAAGGCAATCATTTTCTTTTTGTTTATTTATTTATTTAGGCAATCATTTTCTTATCCCACTCCTCCATACAAAAGGCTATCAGCCTTCTGGGCTAGAGCCAGCTCATTCTGGCTCTTGAGAGATGAATGTTAAGTATTCTGGACAATTCGCCAGCCAGTTGTTAGACTGTTGGTAGCTTGGCCCCGACACGGTGCAATATTTACACCATGGGCATCAGCAATGGCTACAACTCAGAGCTCTGCATTTTTCTGGAGAGCTGGCTTGTCAGCTCACCAGACGCTCATCTGCCATGCTATTCTGTAGCCACTCACTCATCTGGACATCCCAGTGAAGACAAGGTCCAGTGTGTATGTGAGGTGGACACAGTAGGCTGCATGCTGCGGATTGTGGAGAAAACGGAGCGAGTGTTGGAGTACGTGTGTTTAGATGTGTGTGGAAAGCCTCTTAGAGGAGACGCAGTGCCCAGGACCAGCTGCTGCCTCAGGATGCAAAGGCAGTGGGAATGAACGAGAGAAACTCACTTTTTCTACATATCCTTTTGTAGTCTTTGAATTGTTTCCATGTTCCAATTTTTTTTAATGCAAAAGACAGTAAAAAAGAAAAATCTTTTTTCACAATTATGTTCTTCTTGTTGTGAGTCGTTTGTGAATGTGAAAAATGAGACAACATAGCTGTCCGTGTAAAAGGGAAGGCTGAGTAAATCCTGCATGGTGGCTCCAGGCTGGGACACCATGGGCTTATTACAAGTGGGTGTTCACAATTATTATCACAATGGGGAAGCTGCTACTGAGTTTACTGCAATAAAGCCTATTAGATAGTTGTGTACACAGTATTATCTTGATTGCACACAAAAAAAACCCAAACACGTTGGTGGGAAATATTCCAAACCATATACAGTGTGTTTCTGGTTAGTATCGTTATGAACAATTTAAATTTTCTTTTGCAGTTTTTCCTGCACTTTTCTGATTTCCTGTGTTGAGTATGAGTTACTTTTGTGCCCACTCCCCCACAAAATTCTATGTTTTGGTACAAGGGCTGAGGCCAGGCAAATTGCATCCGCCACAATCCTGGCAGGTCGCACCACCCTTGCTGCTGGCCTGGGCCTTCCACAGCCTTCCTGATGCAAGGTCTATGTTTCTGTGTCCTTCCAACCACTGCGCCCTTGCCTGCCCTGACTGTGGTCCTGGCCCCCTCTCTCCCCTCTTGGTGTGCATGTGACCTTGGGGGCCATTCCTTCCGCCCTGGCTCAGCCCCTGGGAGCACCCTGGGCCTGAAGTGAGCCTCTGGGCTGGGATTCCCTCAGCTGCAGAGGGAATGATGACAAAGCCTCTCCTCCTGCGGTGCTGTGACAGTGAAGCACAGTGCGTGGGCCGTGCCATAGGACTGGACAGACACATGGCACAGTTCAACAAACCAAATGTAATCAGGCTTGGCCAGAGGTGGAAGGAAAATCCCATTTCAGGCATTTTTGGGGTCTCCCTCCCTAGTGTCACATGAATCCCAAGGAAGAGAGGCTGAGGGTCTCACAGTGACCCAAGGGTCTGCCAGGAGTTTTCTGGGACTTCTCCTTGCCTGCGCTGATGAGTCCTTTTAAATGGGAAGTCTCTGACGGGGGCTTGGAAGATGGCAATTCCATAGTGCAAAAAATCCACCACAAAACCCACAAAACACTGTCTTTCTGTTATGCCTGAGGCACATAACGGGGGGTAGTTCCTCCTTATCCACAGTTTCAGTTACCCCTGGCCAACCACCATCCAAAAATAGGTGAGGGTAGTTCAAGAAGATATTTGGAGAGAGCGAGGCCACATTGACATGATTATGCAATATTGTCATGATTGATCTGTTTTATTATTGGCTGTTGTTATTCATCTCTTACTGTGCCTAATTCAGAAACGAAATGTACGTGTAGTGGATGTGGGGTTTGGTGCTAGCCAGATGAGGGGGAACTACTGTATTTAGGAAAATTTGCTAGGCATGCTGTCCCTGGGATCTGGGGTTCAAGCCTGGCTTTACCAAGGCCACTGTGTGCCTCTGTGCCAGTGACTTCACCTCCTTGTGCCTTAGTTTCCTCACTGTGAAAGGGAACCTGGTGCACTCACCTCAGAGAGAAGTTGTTCAGATTAGAGGTTGTTCGGCACCCTGCCATGCAGCCGCCTGGGCCTGTGCCTTCCTGGCCTGGAGTCCACCTCTCCTGGGAGGGGTCACTGCTGCTGTGTGTGCCCTCGGAACCCCCCACTCCTGCACATCCCTTTTTCCCGAGCCCCCACTGTAGGCCCGGCATTGCTGCCCCTCCCACATGTTTTGTCTCTCATTTCTGGGGTAACATTTGAACATCTGTGTATTTCACATAAGAATCCTGATTTCTGGTTTCTCCTAAACTGTCACAGCCACCTGGCTGGACTTGGCTCCCAGGACGCTCACTAGGTTAGGGAGGGCCGCCTCCTTGTGGGTGAGGGAGCTGCAGACTGGCCTCCCGCCTGGCCCCTGGGGCCTCTGGGCAATCACCCGATAGCACTTCTCCTGAATGGAGTGGACTGGCTTCTGGATGAGGTGGGGACAAATACCTCACAGGTTTCTCCTCTTTCCTGACCCCACATCCAATGCCTAGGCTGAAATTGGCCTGGGGGCGATCTCAGGAGATGAAAGGCACACTTCTTAGAAGGGCAGTGGGGGTGGCCTCTGAACTCACTCCCTGCCACGGACAGGCCCAGCGTGTTGCCTGTGTGCGGAGAGGAGCAGATGTCCCCGGGCCACCGCTCTGAGTGTCCTGGAGCCCAACAGAGTGCTCTCACTGATCCCGCAATGAAGGGAGGGTTGGGGGGCAAGGCATGGACCTGGGGGTCATGAGCTTGCGCTTGGGATCCCAGGCTGGCAGGCAACCGGCAGGCCACCCCTCCCTGGCCTGGAGGGGACCATCTAGGTTCTCCCCTGCATCCCCCTGGAACCCAGGTCCCCAGCTCCTGCCTGCCCCACCCTCTGCCCACAGCTCCCTTGACCAGTACCTGACCTTGACATTCTGTCACCATCCTTTGCGTGTTAGTGGCATCATTTACATTGATTAATGACACCAGAGAAGTCCCTGTGTTTCTGTCTCACTCTAAAATCTTAATTACCCCTCTGGAGGTCCTACAATCTACATCTGTGATGGGGCTTCATTTCTGCCAAGGCCTGCAGGCAGCATCTGGCCAGTGGTCCACTGGGACCTCTGACTCATTCTTTCTGTTGTCTGCTCTGTACCAAGCTCCAGGCTGGGCTGAGGACACAGAGGTGAACACAAAGTTCTATGCCTGCACTCAAGGAACTCCCAGGGTGGTGGGGTTGGGGGAGACACACATGTGTACAAATAATTAGAATTCAGAGGGGGGTCGGGTCCTTGCTGTAAAAGAAAGAAGCCCAGGTCTGGGGGACCCTGGAGGAAGCACCTGGCTTGGGCAACAGAGCCAAGAAGGCTCCCTGGAGGAGGGGACACCTGGGCTGGGTGTTGAAAGACATGTTTTGCAGGCTACAGGGAAAGAGACGTGCAGCGGGCATAGCAGCTGTGAAGATAATGACTGGGGGCAGGGAGGAAGGGGCTGGGAGGTGAGGGTATGGAGGAGGGCTGAGGCTAGGTCCAGTTGCACAGATGGCCGGTTCCTCTTTCAAGTGCATTTATGGTGTTACCAGAGGCCAAGGCTGGCAGGGGTGGGACAGAGAGCCCGGCTCAGGGCTCTGTCAGACCAGGGCCATGATTCCAGCTCCTCATTTCCAGCCAAGTGACCCTGGCACATCACACACCTCTCTGGGCTGTGGCGTCCTCATCCGTGAAATGGAATCTATGAGAGTTTCAGGTGGGGGCTGTCCACACAGGGATGGCTGCAGGAGGGGGTCTCTCCTCTGTCCCCCAGCTGAACCCTGAAGGTGGTCCCCGTTGGTGCCCTCCTCCCTCTCAGGAGACTGTGTCAAATGCCACAGGGAGCTGAGTTTGGCCCTGTACCCTGGTTGAGGAGTTGTATGTATTTTTCACGGGTATTGCCTGCAGAGGCCCTGGCAGGTCTGCTCACCCTGGGCCCCCCAAGGGAGGAAGAAGGGAGATGCAAATAGCTGCCCTCTCCTCTGTCCACCCAGGGCCAGCCCAGCTCTGTCCCTGCACTGGGCCCCCAGGGAGGGCTGCTCCCATAGGAACCAGGTCATAGGGCATGGCAGGGGGCTGCGTGAGTGCCCAGGGCTGGGGGCCACCTTCTCAAGGGGCTCTTGAATCTGACTGAAGGCCATACCCAGTCCGCTTGGGTCGCTATTACCATAGAGCAAACTTCACAGTGTAAACCCAGATCATTTTGCTCCTGGATGTTCTGGTTCTAGGATTCCAGAAGGGTGCTTGGGGGCAGCTCATCCCTGTGTTATGACAGGGGACAGGGAGCATACCTGCAAACCCGAGATGTGGGTCAATGGTTCCGAGACAGGCTCTGAGGTCAGCTGACCCTGGCTATATTCACAGCCACAGCACGGGCCAGTTGTGGCATCAGTTATGCAGTAATGCTACGTCACAGCTGCCCCAAGCGCTGGGCCTCATAGTTGGCATTTACCCTCACCCCCGGCCCTGGCTGGGTGGCCCATCCTTCCTGCTTCTTGGACTGACAGCTCTTCTGGGCAATCCTCATGGCAGATTTTGGATGTTCCTTGAAGGTGCCTCTTAAAGCCTCAGCTTAGAACTCACACCTTCCACCTCTGACCATGTTCCAGTGGCCAGTGCAGGTCACACTGGTGAGCTCCGCATCACTGCGGTGGGGAGGAATGAAAATGATGAACAAAGGCTAATCCACCCCACTGTTTGTGTCACCTTGGCCAGCTGCCCACCCTGTCCGTGTCTCCGTTTCCTCTCGTATTAAGTGGGGACGTTAACCAGCCATGACAGACCATTGTGTGAAATTCGCCTCCAAACATTTCTCCTTTTTCCCATGGCTGGGAATTCAAACAGGGCAAGGCGAGCATGACTTGTCTCTGCTCTGTGATCTCTGGGACCTCAGCTGGAAGACCTGAAGGTGGGGGTTTGGGGGCCGAGGGGCAGAGCCATGTGAAGGCTTACATGCACACATGACTGGTAGCTGTGTTGGGCCAGAGGGGGCTTTTAGCTGGAACACCTGCATGTGGAGTCTTCATGGCCTGGGCCCCCTTGTAATAGGGTGGCTGGGTTCCCAGTGTGAAGGTCCCCAGGGACAGAGGAAGTCAGTGAGGCAGGAGGGCACCACAGGAGGCAGGAGGGTGCCACACCCTCCTTTTAGGACCTGGGTTTGGGTGATGCTCAGTGTCCTTCTGAGCCTTCTACTGTTCGCTGCTCCAGGCAGTTCCCTGTGGGTGTCGGGTGTAGGGTGGACTCCGGATGGGCTCTACTGCCATCTGCCACCACAAGGTTACCTTCCTTATAGGGTCGTTGTGAGGCATTAATCGGTTAGATGCTCCTCATAATGGACTTAAACCAGTGCCTCATATGCAGTAACTGTCTATTATGTTTACTATCATGATTATGAGAGACAGCTGGAAGGAGTGGTCCCTGGTACTGTGGGAGCTTAGTAAGGGAGCCGTCACCTCATCTTGGGGAGGGACTGTCAAGGAAGATTGACCTAAGGAGGGGCCATTTCAGCAGCAATCAAAGACAGAGTGCTGCGGAATGGACTCCAGGCAGAGGCACAGCACATGCAAAGGCCCTGAGGCTGGCAGGGTGTGAGAGAGACGGAGAGAGAGAGAGCAGAATGAACTGAACAGAAATCTGGGTTCCAAAGCTGGTTTTCTCAGGACTAAATTAAGAAATGAAGTTTTGTGTCATCTGGGGAGGGGCTACCAGACCATGATTTTGCTGTGGCTGGGGCCTAAAGTAGGTCAGCCAGCCTCGTATGGGGAGCAGCTAAGGAGGCCACACTGACCTGTTCCCTTCTGGTTAAGGGGGTAAGAGTGGAGGCTGCAGCTGAGAGAGGCCTCTCATCTGAGGAGCCTGCAGGCACTATGGCAACCCCACCCTGAACACCCCAGGTGAGGCTGAGGACTGGGGTCCCCTGCCCCCTAACCTAGAGGCCCTAGCCTCCTGAGCTGACCTTCCTCTGGGATGGCCTCTCGCCTCCTTAACTGTGACCAACCCCCAAGTCTGAGGGCGAAGTCCATCCCCGCCTTAGTTTGGGCTCCGGTTGCACAGGGAGTGGGGAGACCCCCATCTCTGAAGGCCTCCTCACAGAGCCCCAGACCTTCACCTGCTTTACCCTCAAGAAATACCCTGTCCAGTTCCATGGACAACCCCTAGGGGCTGGGGCACAGTAGCTCAGCCCCCATGGGTGGGAGTGGGTGACATGGAGCAGCCCCTCCCTGTCCCTCACACCACTGCCCAATGCAGCAGATGGGAAGGCTGCTCTGTGGCCTGCCTGGAGGGACAGCAGGAGAAAGATTTAATTGCAGCCTGGCCCATAGCCTCCTCTGCACTGACCTCCTGCCTCCTGCCGGCCACGCCCCAGGCTGGGCATGCTTTAATTAAAGACCAAGAGCTGCCAAGAGGAGGCCCTGCTGTCTGCCTCCTGCTGCCTGGTGCGGCTGCCACGTGATTACCAGCTGACCCTCTGCAGGGGCGAGGGGTCTGTGGCCTCGCAGAATCAATAGGGCAGTGGGCCGCACTCGGGCTGGTGGGGGCCACAGTTGCTGGGCTGTTCTCTGATCCATCGACCACAGACAGCAAGACACAAGCCCTGGAGTTGCCCTTTGTAGAAAACCAGACTTCCTGGGGGTACTCTGCTTCCTTTTCATCTCTGGGATGTCTGTGAGCCACATGGGTCAGGTGTAAGTCAGCCGTGCAATGAGACTGTGGCCAAATGATGCCAGAAGCCAGCATTAGTGGGGACACCCTTGGGTCTCCATCCATGGGAGCAGCACAGCATGGAAGCTAAGAGAACAGACTTGGAGCCACCACCTGGTTGCGCATCTGTGACTTCCTAACTGTGCAACCTTGGGCAAGTCACTCAACCTCTCTGAGTGAGGTTCTTCATCTGTACATTGGAGAGATCCACAGTCACCTTCTGTGAGGACTGAATGAGTGGGCAGAGTGCCAAGGGGGTGGGTAGGCCCTGTGAATGCCCACTGTGGGTCCTCAGCCACTTCTGCGAGGCCCCGGGCTGGGGTACATGTCCTGTACATGTGCACACAGACTGCTCACCTCTTCGAGTGCCTGCCAGAGGGGCTCAGCAGCCTGGGGACAGGGCAGGCTGGAAGTTCATGGATGGAATGCCCTGGAAAAAGTCCTTGGCCCATGAAGAACCGAGCTGGTGGATAAAGACCCCAGTCTCTCTGTCCTGTAGCCTCACAGGGGGCACTTCTTTTTTTTTTTTTTTTTTTAAGTGTTTGTATTGTTTTATTTTATTTTGCACAGTTCTTTTATCCTTAAGTTATATGTCATTAACGCTATAATATCTAATGCCTATTTTAAAATTTGATTGTGGCAAAATACATATAATATTTTTCATCTTAACCATTTTTATATTTGGTAGCTTTAAGTACATAAACATTGTTATGCAACCAAACTCCAGAGTTCTTTTCTTTTGAGACAGGGTCTTACTCTGTGACACCCAGGCCGAAGCACAGTGGCATGATCTCTGCTCACTACAGCCTCTGCCTCCCCGGTTCAAGCAATTCTCCCACCTCAGCCTCCCAAGAAGCTGGAATTACAGGCGTGTGCCACCACGCTTGGCTAATTTTTGTGTTTTTTGGTAGAGACAGGGTTTCACCATGTTGGTTAGGCTTGAACTCCTGGCCTCAAGTGATCTGCCCACCCTGGCCTCCCAAAGTATTGGGATTACAGGCGCAAGCCACTGTATGGCCGTAATTCTTTTTTTTTTTTTTTTTTTTTTGAGAAGGGAGTCTTGCTCTGTCGCCCAGGCTGGAGTGCAGTGGCGGATCTCAGCTCCTGCAAGCTCCGCCTCCCGGGTTTTACGCATTCTCCTGCCTCAGCCTCCCGAGTAGCTGGGACTACAGGTGCCCGCCCAACGCCGGCCTAGTTTTTTTTTTTATTTTTTTTTTTTTTTTTTTGGTATGTTTTTTAGTAGAGAGCGGGGTTTCACCGTGTTTAGGGCCAGGATGGTCTCGATCTCCTGACCTCGTGATCCGCCCGTCTCGGCCTCCCAAAGTGCTGGGATTACAGGCTTGAGCCACCGTGCCCGGCCTCCCGTAATTCTTTTTATCTTATAAAACTGAACCTCTGTGCCCATTAAACAATTTCCCATCCCCCTGCCCTAGCCCCTGACACCCCCAATCTACTTTGTGCCTCTATGAATTTGACCACTCTAGTACCCCATATAAGTGGTATCATACAGTGTTGGTCCTCCTGTGGCTGTCTAATTTTACCCAGCATGATGTCCTCAAGGTTCACCCATGCTGTAGCAGGGGTCAGGATTTCCTTTCTTTATAAGGCTGAATCAGTTTATTGTATGTATAGACCACATTTGGAAAAATAAATTCAGTCATCCATCAACACTTAGTTCAGTCATCCATCAACATTTTTGGCCATTGTGAAAATATGATTATGAAAAATACTGCTTTTGGATTGTGTACAAATATCCAATTGAATCCCTGTTTTCTTTTCTTTCTCTTTCTTTCTTTCCCTCCCTTCCTTCCTCCCTCCCTCCCTCCCTCTTTCTCTCTCTCTCTTTCTCTCTTTCTCTCTTTCTCTCTTTCCTTTCTTTCCTTTCTTTCCTTTCTTTCCTTCTTTCCTTCTTTCTTTCTTTTTTGAGACAGGGTCTCACTCTGTTGCCCAGGCTGGAGTTCAGTGGCATGATCTCCACTGATGGCAACCTCCACCTCCCAGGCTCAAGTGTTTCTCCTGCCTCAGCTTCCCAAGTAGCTGGAATTAGAGGTGCGTGCCACTACTGCCCGGCTAATTTTTGTATTTTTAGTAGAGACGGGGCTTCACCATGTTGGCCAGGCTGGTCTCAAATTCCTGATTTCAAATAATCCAGCCACCTCGACCTCCCAAAGTGCTGGGATTACAGGCATGAGCCACCATGCCCGGCCTGAATCCCTGTTTTCAATTCTTTTGATCACACACCCTGAATGGAGTTTCTGGGTCAAATAATAGTTCTATTTTTTGAGGAACCACTGTACTGTTTCCGTAGTGGTTGCACCATTTGACATTCCCACCAACAGTGCACAGGGGTTCCTATGTCTCCATATTCTCATCAACACCTGTTATTTTCTGCTTTTTTGATAGCAACTATCCTAATGGGTATGAAGTGGTGTTTTATTGTGGTTTTGATTTGTAGTTCCTCAATGATTAGTGATGTTGAGCATGTCTTCATGTGCTTTTTGGCCATTTATATATCTTCTTTGGGGAAATGTCTATTTGAATCCCTTACCCATTTTTGAATTGCGTGTGTGTGTGTGTGTGTGTGTTGTTGTTGTTGCTGTTGAGCTGTAGGAGTACTTTATATATTCTAGGTATTAACCCCTTGTCAGATACATGATTTGCAAATATTTTCTTCCATTCTGCTGGTTTCCTTCTCACTCTGTTGATTGTGTCCTTCGATTCACAGAATTTTTAAAACAATGTAGTCCAATTTATCAATTTTTGCTATTGTAGCCTGTACTTTTGGTGTCATATCTAAGAAATCATTGCCAAAGCCAATGTCATGAAGTTCTTCTCCTGTGTTTTCTTCTAAGAGTTTTACAATTTTAGCTCTTATGTTTATGTCTCCCATCTATTTTCAGTTAATTTTTATATATGGTGTGAGGTAAGGGCCCAAATATGTTCTTTTGCATGTGGAGATCCAGTTTTCCCAGCATCATCTGTTGAAAAGGTTCGCCATTGAGTAGTCTGGGCAACCTTGCTGAGGAGCACTGGACTGTATATGTGAGGGTCTGTTGCCATGGCAGGGGATCTGGGCATATGCTCCAAGGCTCATAAAGGCCCCAGCAGGATGGCCCTTGGCTGCCCACAGTGGTTGCTTGCTCAGATCAAACTCTGTGCTGCCTGCTTTCCTCTGCATTTCATTCCCCTTCCCTTACTTATGTTTCCTGGATCCTTTCGTTTCTCAAAAAACCACCTACACCCAAGCCCTTGCTCACTGTGTTGCCCAGGCTGATTTTGACCTCCTGGACTCAAGTGATCCTCCTGCCTTAGCCTCCCAAAGTGCTGAGATTACAAGTGTGAGCCACCCTGCCTGGCCCAAGAAATGTTTTTAAATTTGTTTCTTTACGATAGTAATCATGGATATTTTTAAGAATCTGGCATTTCTAAGGCCTCCAATTGGCTGCTTCCACACATTTTACATTCTTTATTCATCACATTTACTCTAAAAGATCCCTGTTACAATCTGTGCCTGATCAGAGAGAAGAGAGGGGCTTATGGAGGTTGAATGCCAGCCCAAGGTCATGGCTGGAAGTGGCTGAGGTGGGACTGCACTGGGACTGTCTGATCCCAGGTCTGGTCTCATTCCTGCCCTGCACCAGAACCCATGGAGCTCTTGCGAAGGCTGCTTAGCACTTCTGGACACATCAGGAACTGGATCGTGTGCCTACCCTCAAGGCACTGCTGCATCTGCAAGAGGGGGCCCGTCTTTCTCAGAGGGGGACAGTGCAGGCCCAGCCAGACATGGACACCAGGCACGCCCTCTCTGCAGGCAAGCAGGGTTTGGGGAAGGCTCAGAAGCTCAAGGAACCATGCTCTCTACTGTGACTGTCAGCAACAGAAGCTGTCATCCCCCAACCCTGAACACACTGCTGTTCCAGCCTTGCCCATCACTCCCTGTCTCCCACCCATAGAACCCAGGCCTGGTTTGGGCTCAAGGTTCTCCATAAGCAGGAGGTAGATAGATGGGGCCCATATTTGCTGCTGCAAGCCTCCCGCAGTAGGCTCCTTCTGTGCTAGCTGGATGGGCTACTATTCCCTTTTCACAACTGACAACTCCAGATGGATTTGGCACACACACTTCTCCACATCAGAGTGAGAGGTCACAAATGGGGTGGGAAGGGAATCCCTGACCAGCCGGTGGCTGTGGGAGGGCTCCCAGGGTAGCCAAGAATGTATGCACTTGACCTGCAAATGCAATCAGAAGATGAGTACTCCAAGCAAGGGGCTCAACATGTGCAGAGGCACAAACCAAATGCCCCTGGAGCAGCAGGGCCAGCCCTGCAAGGTTGCATTGTGGCAGCAGTGTAAGCATTAAGCAGTCATGCAGTTCCTGAGCTCAGCAGTGGCAGCTGCGAGGGGAGCCTGTCCACTTCCACAGGCTCAGTCAGCAAGGACACAGCGAGCCCACATGATTCAGTCTGTTACTTACACAGATGGCAAAGGCGAGATCAGCCTGGTGTCAGCCCCTGCAGCCCCAGTCCTCCAGCACGACACTGGGCCAGACGGCACAGTGGTGGGTTCCTAACTGCAGGCAAGCAGTCCTGTCATTTGCTGCTGCACCTGGAAGAGGGGGACCGAGGAAGACCCTGGCGTGGCTGGAACCAGGAGGAGGGTGAGAAATGGCCTTGTGATAGGTCTTCATAGTGCCATCTGTCTTCCCAGTTCTCAGGGAATTCCATCAGGGTGAGGGCAATACTGAAGTGGAGCCTCACCTGCACAGCCAGGGTGGGGACATGCAGGTGGGCTGTGGCCTCCCCTTGGCCCTAGTGACCTCAGCACCAGGGTAGCTGGCCCAGGTGGAGGCTGAGTTAGAAACTTTGGTGGCTCCGAGAGTGGCATCTTCATGGGAGTGTGAGTTGCCTGCCCTTAGCCCCACAAGGGGCTGGCTTGGGTGTGCCTGTCTTTGCCTGTTCAAAGGGGCCAGGCTGTCCAAACAGACACCGGATCAAGGACAAGTTAATCCGCAGCACAGTTTAAACCACTCTCCCGTCCCTGTAGAATCTCACTGCAGCTCAGGGTAACTTCCCCGGGTGCATTTCTTTCTCTATGTCTAGCTCATCATATGATATATAAAAGAGGAAAAGATACAAGCTGGTTATTGCTGAGTAACATATTCCCTGAAAACTCAGTCTTAAAACAACAATATTCCAGGCTAGGAATTGGGATAGGTACAGTTGAGAAATTCTCCTGTTCCATGTGGCACAGGGTGAGGTGCTTCACTGGTCTGCAGTTGCCGGCTGAGTGGTCTAGAGGGCTAAGGGCAGCTCCCTCCTCTGTGGCACTTGGCAGAGATGGCAGGACAGCAGGTCTCACTTGCATTCTCAGTCTCAGTGGGGCTCCTCTGTGTGACTTGGGCTTCCTGGTGTAGCAGCATGAGCCGTGGTACCTCTGTAAACACTGAAGCTGAGTTGCGTGGCTGCCCAGGGTGGTTGACTCTTACCTGGCCCTCAGGGCTCCTGGAGAGCAGGCAGCGGCTTGCAGTCTGTCTAGAGGCTGGGCTCAGCACTGGCCTCTTCTGTGGGCCCAGCAGGCCTCGGGGCCAGCCTGGATTCAGAGTGGAGTCAAGCTCTAGCTCTAATGGCAGGAAGAGCAAAGACTGTGCCACACACACAAAAAAATCACCCACATATCATTCGACCTTCCTTATTTAAGACTGCAACATATTTTCTTCAAGTCTTTTTTTAAAAACCATATTGTGGTCATATGTTCTGCTTTTTTAACTTAACATTCTACTTTGAACATTTTCCTAGGTCACCAAAACTTCTTCCTAAGTTCCATTTTTGATCTTTGTAGGTATGCACCGTGATATATGTAACTGCCTCCCGACAGCGAAACATTCAGGGTTTTCTCTTCTTCGATAGCAGAGACGCGGCTGCCTTAGCTATCTTTTATGGAAACCCTTGCTTCGCTTTGCTTGCCATGGTGCCGTCAGTCTCGCCTCCTGATGCTGCAGGGAGCCTGTCCCTGGCCTCCCCTCCCTGCCTGGGCCTAGGCCTGATGCTCCTCTCCTGTGACTTTTGTCTCCTTGAGCTGTTCCCCATGCACATGCTTGGCCTGTTCCCTGGGCTGGGACTCTGTTTCCTTGGTGTTTCCTATAAGGCTCCCCCTTCTCAGTGTTGGAGTCTGAAGCACCTCGTAGAGCTAATGGTGGAGTCTTCACCGTGGTCTGTGCCCAGCAGCCAGGGAAGCTGGAAAGTGGATGTTTGCAATTCTCATTTAGGGAGCCAGATTTCCACTCCAGGAAATTAATAGCAAATAAATGAATAAATGATAGTGAACGAATAGTGATAGTGAACCTCAAGCATTCCAAGAATTTGGGGCAGCCATGAGTGACAGGTGTCCATCACAAGTGGTAATGCCATTCCTCATTGCCAGTGATATCTAGCGGATGCAAAGGAAGAGGTTATGATTCTTGTCTGACAAGTAAGGCATGGTAAGAGGAAGTCATTTGCCCAAGGTCACACAGCCACTGCGAGGCTGAGCAGAGGCTCAGATTCCAGTCTGTCCATCTGCAAACCCAAGCTCTGGTGGGTACCTGGGGGTGTGACTGCCACAGAAGCTCAGCTGTGTAGTCAGAGCCATCAAAGGACAGGGGCAACCTGGGGAGGAACCACTGCATATTCTGCCTTGGCTTCCCTGATCCTGTTCTCAGTCGAGGCTGGGGCTAAGGAAGGGGCCCCCGCACCCTGACCTCCCAGCCAGCAACCAACTGGAGGGAAGTCTTCTTCTCCCAACTGCAGCCCACAAGCCAAATCAAACCTGCCACCTATTTTAGTGAATCAAGATTTATCAGAACACAGCCACACCTATTCTCTAAGGTTTCATGGCTGCTTTCAAACTGTGGCTGTAGAGTAAAGCAGTTTGACAGACACTGCATGGCCCCCAAGTCAAAGATACTTACTTTGCAGAAAAAGCTTTCCAACTCCTGGTCTGTCTTTGTCTTCAGGCCTAGACCTGTCATTCAGACTTTGGACCTTGAAAGTATTGTATCCCTCCAGAGTCCTTTAGGAACATGCAAACCATCCTGCACGCAGGGTAACTGTCAGGATTGTCCCGTTCCTGTGTCCTCACGCCTTCTTTTCAGATGTTTTCTCACTGTGACTCGATGGTCCTGATGGGTCATTGAGGGCAGGGTACAGTTGGAAATAGATGGCTTGGGATCAGCTTCTGGAATAACCACTTTTTCAGGACTGTTTGGATTGTAAGTGACAATCCNCACATGATTCAGTCTGTTACTTACACAGATGGCAAAGGCGAGATCAGCCTGGTGTCAGCCCCTGCAGCCCCAGTCCTCCAGCACGACACTGGGCCAGACGGCACAGTGGTGGGTTCCTAACTGCAGGCAAGCAGTCCTGTCATTTGCTGCTGCACCTGGAAGAGGGGACCGAGGAAGACCCTGGCGTGGCTGGAACCAGGAGGAGGGTGAGAAATGGCCTTGTGATAGGTCTTCATAGTGCCATCTGTCTTCCCAGTTCTCAGGGAATTCCATCAGGGTGAGGGCAATACTGAAGTGGAGCCTCACCTGCACAGCCAGGGTGGGGACATGCAGGTGGGCTGTGGCCTCCCCTTGGCCCTAGTGACCTCAGCACCAGGGTAGCTGGCCCAGGTGGAGGCTGAGTTAGAAACTTTGGTGGCTCCGAGAGTGGCATCTTCATGGGAGTGTGAGTTGCCTGCCCTTAGCCCCACAAGGGGCTGGCTTGGGTGTGCCTGTCTTTGCCTGTTCAAAGGGGCCAGGCTGTCCAAACAGACACCGGATCAAGGACAAGTTAATCCGCAGCACAGTTTAAACCACTCTCCCGTCCCTGTAGAATCTCACTGCAGCTCAGGGTAACTTCCCCGGGTGCATTTCTTTCTCTATGTCTAGCTCATCATATGATATATAAAAGAGGAAAAGATACAAGCTGGTTATTGCTGAGTAACATATTCCCTGAAAACTCAGTCTTAAAACAACAATATTCCAGGCTAGGAATTGGGATAGGTACAGTTGAGAAATTCTCCTGTTCCATGTGGCACAGGGTGAGGTGCTTCACTGGTCTGCAGTTGCCGGCTGAGTGGTCTAGAGGGCTAAGGGCAGCTCCCTCCTCTGTGGCACTTGGCAGAGATGGCAGGACAGCAGGTCTCACTTGCATTCTCAGTCTCAGTGGGGCTCCTCTGTGTGACTTGGGCTTCCTGGTGTAGCAGCATGAGCCGTGGTACCTCTGTAAACACTGAAGCTGAGTTGCGTGGCTGCCCAGGGTGGTTGACTCTTACCTGGCCCTCAGGGCTCCTGGAGAGCAGGCAGCGGCTTGCAGTCTGTCTAGAGGCTGGGCTCAGCACTGGCCTCTTCTGTGGGCCCAGCAGGCCTCGGGGCCAGCCTGGATTCAGAGTGGAGTCAAGCTCTAGCTCTAATGGCAGGAAGAGCAAAGACTGTGCCACACACACAAAAAAATCACCCACATATCATTCGACCTTCCTTATTTAAGACTGCAACATATTTTCTTCAAGTCTTTTTTTAAAACCATATTGTGGTCATATGTTCTGCTTTTTTAACTTAACATTCTACTTTGAACATTTTCCTAGGTCACCAAAACTTCTTCCTAAGTTCCATTTTGATCTTTGTAGGTATGCACCGTGATATATGTAACTGCCTCCCGACAGCGAAACATTCAGGGTTTTCTCTTCTTCGATAGCAGAGACGCGGCTGCCTTAGCTATCTTTTATGGAAACCCTTGCTTCGCTTTGCTTGCCATGGTGCCGTCAGTCTCGCCTCCTGATGCTGCAGGGAGCCTGTCCCTGGCCTCCCCTCCCTGCCTGGGCCTAGGCCTGATGCTCCTCTCCTGTGACTTTTGTCTCCTTGAGCTGTTCCCCATGCACATGCTTGGCCTGTTCCCTGGGCTGGGACTCTGTTTCCTTGGTGTTTCCTATAAGGCTCCCCTTCTCAGTGTTGGAGTCTGAAGCACCTCGTAGAGCTAATGGTGGAGTCTTCACCGTGGTCTGTGCCCAGCAGCCAGGGAAGCTGGAAAGTGGATGTTTGCAATTCTCATTTAGGGAGCCAGATTTCCACTCCAGGAAATTAATAGCAAATAAATGAATAAATGATAGTGAACGAATAGTGATAGTGAACCTCAAGCATTCCAAGAATTTGGGGCAGCCATGAGTGACAGGTGTCCATCACAAGTGGTAATGCCATTCCTCATTGCCAGTGATATCTAGCGGATGCAAAGGAAGAGGTTATGATTCTTGTCTGACAAGTAAGGCATGGTAAGAGGAAGTCATTTGCCCAAGGTCACACAGCCACTGCGAGGCTGAGCAGAGGCTCAGATTCCAGTCTGTCCATCTGCAAACCCAAGCTCTGGTGGGTACCTGGGGTGTGACTGCCACAGAAGCTCAGCTGTGTAGTCAGAGCCATCAAAGGACAGGGGCAACCTGGGGAGGAACCACTGCATATTCTGCCTTGGCTTCCCTGATCCTGTTCTCAGTCGAGGCTGGGGCTAAGGAAGGGGCCCCGCACCCTGACCTCCCAGCCAGCAACCAACTGGAGGGAAGTCTTCTTCTCCCAACTGCAGCCCACAAGCCAAATCAAACCTGCCACCTATTTTAGTGAATCAAGATTTATCAGAACACAGCCACACCTATTCTCTAAGGTTTCATGGCTGCTTTCAAACTGTGGCTGTAGAGTAAAGCAGTTTGACAGACACTGCATGGCCCCAAGTCAAAGATACTTACTTTGCAGAAAAGCTTTCCAACTCCTGGTCTGTCTTTGTCTTCAGGCCTAGACCTGTCATTCAGACTTTGGACCTTGAAAGTATTGTATCCCTCCAGAGTCCTTTAGGAACATGCAAACCATCCTGCACGCAGGGTAACTGTCAGGATTGTCCCGTTCCTGTGTCCTCACGCCTTCTTTTCAGATGTTTTCTCACTGTGACTCGATGGTCCTGATGGGTCATTGAGGGCAGGGTACAGTTGGAAATAGATGGCTTGGGATCAGCTTCTGGAATAACCACTTTTTCAGGACTGTTTGGATTGTAAGTGACAATCCCAGTTCAAACAAGCTCTGGCAAAAACAGAAACTTACAGGCTCATATAACACAAAGTCCCCAATTATTTTTGGCTTCAGGCATGGCTGGATCCAGGTGCTGAAAAGCTGTCTCTCCACCCTTTGGCTCTGTTTTCCTCTGCATTGACTTCATTCTCAGGCAGACTTTTGCTATGTGGTTAGACAAGAAGTCCACCAATGACTGAAGGCCGAAGCCTTCCACCAGACAGTGTCTTACCCCAGTAGCTTCTGTCAAAGTCCTTAGAAGGAGCTCCGGGGCTAAGTACTGACACCATCCACTGCTCACTATGGTTGGGGCTTGGATCAGTCTGGCTGCCCAGGCTTGGGTCAGGACCTGGGGCTGGGTCCATTCCATCTGGTCACAAGTGCAGAGAGTAGAGGTGGGAAGCCCCCCCGAGGATGCCCTTCTGTTAGTAGATGGGAGTGGGGCAGAAACACACTGGCACTGGAGCAGGCATCCTCTGCAGGCCAGCCCCATCCCTGGCCCACTGCTGACGGCAGCCCTGGTGCTGCCTTTCCTGCTCTTCTGGGCCTCGCTTTGCCATGTAGCCTTCGCTGCGTGTGGGGCCCCATCCGGGTCCTGAGCACACAGTGACTTGTGCTTATGACCTCTATACCTGCCTCTGCTCACGTTAATTTCCTGAGAGGCTCCTGTGGCTGCTGTCAGGATCTGGGAACTCAGAGGAGGCCCCAGACTGTGGAAGAGGCGGGGCTGGCATGCTGGGCTGATGGGACAGCCTGAGCAGGTTCAGGGTTGGTGTGACCTGGCAGGAGGGGGTGAGGGCAGGGCCACACATGGCCAAAACAGGAGGTAGATAGCTGAGTGGCCAAGATCCTTGCTGCCAGCTGGGGGAGATGAGGGCTTGTAGAGACCCTGAAGGGAGCCCAGGGCCAGCTCTAGAGGGGGGATTTGGGGCCATTTAAGAGGCTCTCTGTTGGACCCTGGGGTCAGAGAGGTAGAAACACCCAGACACCTCCAGGGGTTCCACCATGCCAGAGGAAGACGGATAATCAGGCAAGCAAGCTCAGGGCTCCTTGGAGAAAGGGACTCCTGAGAAGAGGATTGAGAGGCACCTGGCGACAGGGACAGGGCAGGCTGAGCAAACCACCTTGCAGTCCCACAGGATCCGAGATGCCCTTTGAGGGCCCCAGGGGATGGGGGCAGGAGAGGTGCTAGTGGAAGACTCCAGCCCTCCAGGGTTGGGCCAGTCCAGGCTGAGAATGCAGGGCTGGCGGACTCCATGCTTCCCACAGCCAGGGCCCCAGGGTGCCTGCCACAGCTGAGACCCTGCACAGCCACAGAAGAAGGGCATGAACTTAATTTTAATAATCAGAGTGAATTAGAAATAATATTGCATTGGGAATTCTCCTCTTCCAATTTTGCAAACTCTCTGGAGATAATTGGAGGCTCCCTGGTGTGTCAGAACCCAGGGCGGGGAGTCCTGGGGCGGGGGCGAGAATCGCTGCCGCTGAGCCATCTGCTCCTGCCCGGCTCTCCAGAGCGGCAGATTCTAAATGTGCTTATTTAATCGTTTCTCCCCCAAAGTCGTTGCGATTCCTAGAGATGTTTTTGAGATGGATGGCTTACCCCAGGAACCAGCTGGGCCGCTTTTGTTATTTTATATAGGGGAAACTGAGGGCCGGGAAGGGGAGAGAGTTGCTGGGAGCTGGTAGTTGGGTGCCGGGGAGGTGGAAAGGAAGAAGATGTCCCCGCAGGAGCTGACAGCAGGGCCTTTGCCACTCAGCAGCGTGGGGGCCCATGCTGGATGCCAGGGCGGGGAGGAGAGGTTGGTGAAGATTCTACATCTTCTTTAAGGTCACCTTCACCAAATGCCACCTGCCAAAACAAGCTCCCGACTCACACCAGCTGCTCCTGCCCTAGACTTGACTTCTCACCCACCAACATGCCCGCCCCCTCAGATGTTGGCTCTGGTAAGTGCCAGGGTGGAAAATGAAATTGCAAATTCAGTTAGGCCAGGGCTCAGTGGTAACAGCTTGATGTGTGGTTGCTTCACACACACACACACACACACACACACACACACACACACACACACAGTGCTTCGAGTGCATGCTGCCTGAATTCAGGACTTTCATACTCAAATGCCTACGGAGGCCAGTAGGTGAGACTACAAGGAGTGGTGGGGACTGTGGCAAACTGGAGTGTACCGCCCATCTAAAGGGGCAGCAGCTGCTTATCTCTAGGCAACGGTTGCCATGCAGGAATGCCAGCCCAGAGTGGCTAAATCTTGAGGGCTTTTTGAAAGAAGTTGAGAATTCTGATTTTTAAATGAAGACTTCACATTTTAAAATGTTGGCTACTTACTCAAATTTTATAAAACACTAAGTGGGCCATACAAAATAAGTCTGTCAGCTGGATTCATCCTGCAGGCTTCTTCATCTGAGAAAGGGACCTTGTGATGGCGATAAAAATACTGATTGGTGGGGGAGGAGGAATAAACGTTTAGTACTTGTCAGTTATTTATCAAGTGCATGTTGGCACTGGGAGTACTGCGACAAACCAGACCAACAGGGCTTCTCCTCTGGTAGGGAGACTGCCTGACACAAGTGATCCCATCAGTCATCACCGAACAACCATGCGGGCACAGCCCTTCGCGAGCCAGTGCTGCGTGGGGAAAGTCCATGCCCCGTGTTGGCCCCACCGCCCGACTGACCCATCGGAGAGGGTGAAGAGCCGCTTACCTGCAGATGGGCTCCCTGGGGCCTCTGTAGACAGAAAACTGGAAGGGGGAGTGGGTGGTGCCCTGGCAGCCTCTCCTGCTGCTGCACCAGCACCCCCAGCCAGAGCCTCAGAGCAGATGAGTAAGACTGAGCAGTCCTGAAGGCCCAGGTCTCATGGTCCTGCATTCTGGAAACTGGTCGACTTACACTATGAAGCAAGATGGAAAGAAATGCAAATACCTATGTCCCTTCGTGTAACTGTCTCCGGGAAGCCTGACCGACCTTGTTGCTGGTGTCTCTTGTCTATCTGCCTCTCACTCCCCTCTCTGAGGCCCCGAGGCAGGTACCAGGTTTTCATACAACACCACTATATTGGTCATGGTGGGTGTGGGGAGGGGCCGTCGGCTGAGCTGGCTGATTGCATGGCTTTCCTGGGAGTTTTTTGAACTGGAACTAAACAAGAATGGCAGAAGCCTTCAGCAGCCATTCTTTTCCCAGCAGGGGAGAAGCCGGCCTCAGCCAGAGAGGAGAAACCACTGATCAGAAGGAGCCGGGATGGGACTAGCTGGGGAGCATCCTAGTGGTATCACAATTGCAGTCCTGGTTCCCACAGTCCTGCGACTCCTCTTCTAATGAGATACCTGGATCTTTCTAAGAACTGCCTTCTTTTGTTTGTTTTTAAACCGATTTACTTTTATTTTTTATTTTTTTGAGACAGGATCTCACTTTGTCACCCAGGCTGAAGTGCAGTGGCATTATCATAGCTTACTGCGCCTTGACCTCCCAGGCTCAAGCCATCCTCCCATCTCAGCCTGTCGACTAGCTGGGACTACAGGCACGCACCATCATGCCCAGTTAATTTTTTGAAGAGATGGAGTCTCGCTATGTTGCCCAGGCTGGTCTTGAACTCCTGGGCTCAAGTGATCGTCCCTCCTTGGCCTCCCAAAGTGCTGGAATTATAGGTGTGAGCCACTGAACCTGGCCTTGTTTATTTTTTAATTTTTAAAAATTGTGATAGGCTGGGTGTGGTTGCTCACACCTGTAATCCCAGCACTTTGGGAGGCCAAGGCAGGTGGATTACCTGAGGTCAGGAGTTTGAGACCAGCCTGGCCAACATGGTGAAACTCTGTCTCTACTAAAAATATAAAAATTAGCTGGGTGTGGTTGTGGGTACTTGTAATCCCAGCCACTCGGGAGGCTGAGGCAAGAGAATCGCTTGAACTCACTAGGTGGAGTTTGCAGTGAGCCGAGAACGCACCATTGCATTCCAGCTTGGGTGACAGAGCAAGACTTCGTCTCAAAAAAAAAAATGTTTCACAAAATATATACATAAAATTCACCATCTTAATTTTTAAGTGCACAGTTCAGTGGCACTCAGTGCATTCACGCTGTTGTGCAAACATCACCACCATTTAGCTCCATAACTCTTTTCATCTTGCAAACCTGAAATTCTGTCCCCATTAAACTCCCCATGCCCTCTTGCCAGCTCCTGGCACCCACTCTTCCACTGTGTGTCCCCGTGAGTTTGGCTACGCTAGTGCTTCGTTTGGTGGACCTGGGCGTTGTTTGTCCTTTGGAAGCTGCCTCATTGCACTCAGCATAATGTCCTCAATCTAACAGCCATCCTCTTTCCTGAGCAAGTTCAAGTGGGGATTCTGTCACATGCAAACAAAATGACACTGACTAATTCAATCATTACAGCTTTTGAAAAAGCAATGTAATTTAAACCACAATATAGAAGAGTGTTGAAAGAAACACAAACATTGATGCTTAAGGTAAAAACCTTCTTTTAGTCACTAAACTCAACTGGCCTGACCACTGCCTGATGGAAACGATGAATTTTCTTTCACTTTTTTTCTTATGTAGGTGGCTGCTGCCCAGCCATCCCACCCGCAGTCCTGTGCCCGCTTTGCCCTGAACCCTCAGACACTGGCCACATGTGAGGGTACTGTGCCAGGTGGCCTCTCACCCATGCTGGGTGGTCATTGGTGGGTTCAGGTGCAGGTCAGAAAATGCTAGGGCCCGCCTCAGGCAGGTCAGGCTTTTCCGCTTCCCAGTTAGCAGCCCTCAACGGCAAAGCATTCTCCGCGTGGTCCCCACAGCCTTTGTGGGTCTACCATGGAGCTTTCCGTGGACACACACACTTCCCAGTGCCAGCAGGGCCAAATATTTAAACCACTGATTTGCTCTAACCCAATGACTGGTTATGCCCAGGCTGGGCGGGCTAGAGGGCTGCACTCCACCTTTGCCTGTCTTGGGTCCTTCTGCATGGAGGCTTTGTTCTGGGGCTGTCCCCAGCCTGCTCTTCTCGAGTATAAAACAGAAACCAAGGCTAAACAGCTCACACGTCAGGCTCCAGCCAGCACAGACCCCAAAGATGCCTGGGGCCAAAGTGGTGTCTGGACTCTGGGGGATGAAAGCGGAGGAGAGGTCAAGAAGGAGGCTTGGTAGGGTCAACTGGAGTAGGGGGACCACTGAGGACTGGGTGATGAGGCATTTTCGGGGATTGGCTGTTGTAACTCAGGGCAGTTCCTTTTCAGGAGAATGACACCCTAATGGCGTTTGCCCCAGCCCCAGGAGCCCCATGGCCAGTGACTGGTGAAGTGACCCTCATGGTAGGGACAGCTCGGTGCTGCAACTCAGAGGTCCCGGGAATCTCCAGTCTCCAGCCGATACCACATCTCTGCTTAGCTCCTTCTCAGCCCCACCTTAATCCTCTCCTTCCTTCTCCTGAGAGCCTCCCTCAGAAGACAGGTCTGCCTGAATCTTCCTCAGGCTCTGCCTCCAGGAAACCCTGCACGAGGCAGAGCTGGGGGCAGAATAAGATGGCAAACAAGAAACAAAGATAGGAGTTTTGGAAGTAAGAGGAGCTGGGACTGGAAGGCACTGGGTTTGGTGAGCAAGGCCAGGAGCCAGGCAGTAGGGCTGGGGAGATGTCATCTTAGAGAGGGGTGGGCTGGGCTCCACGTCAACAGCTCCTTCGAGCCCCCTGCCCTGCTCCCTGGAGGTTGGCAGGATCATTGTAGGGTGTACTTCTTGGGAACTCGGGGTGGTTTGGGGTGGACCCTGATGATCTATTTCAATAGCTCTGCATTAAGTTCATAGATCTCAGGGAATAGTGACTAACATTGTGAAGTTAGGGTTTCTGGGCTGTTGTTCCTCAGGTAAACAGAGAAGAAGAATGAGGAAGCTGATCGTGGTATGTGGATGTGTGGATGTGGCACGTGTCCCATTGGTAGTAGCTGGATGGCAGTGGCTTGAGAAACAGTTTTGTGGGATGGACTTAGGGTCGGGTGCGGTGGTTGGGATCAGGGCCTGAGGCTGTAACACCCCCATCCTGTGAGTAGGCATCCAGGGCTGCATGAAGTCCCCAGGGCAAGCAGTGCCTCTGGGCTCTAAGCACAGGCCTCGGGGGGCTCCAACTGCCCACAGTCACCTCAAGGCCCCAGCCTGAGTTCACCTGCCCAGTCTGTGCCCACCCCAGGCCCATGGGCCCTCCCTCTCTTGACAGGGCAGTTTAGAAACAAAAGACTGGGCGTGGCCCCAGATGTGGGGTCCCTGCTACATGTGTGCCGTGCCCTTGAGGGGATCACAATGTCCTTTTGCCAAAAACCAGCATCCATTCAATTTCAAGTGTTCAGAAGGCAGAACTTTGTACTGCTCCTGTAAGAAAAAGGAACAGGTCCCATTCGCAGAGCTCAGAGCTGCGACTCCTAGGTGGGAAAGCAGCTTGATTGTATGCCAATGTGTCCACCTGAGAGGAGGGGATGCGCCTGCCCAGGAGACAGGAGAGAAAAGCCACTAACAGAAGCCTCTCCAACCCAGCACCCTGCACCCCTGGAACCGGGGCTGCAGAGGAGCAGCAGAGATGGAAATGGGGAATCTGGAGCCACGAGTGCCCAGGAATCGTTCACCTTTCATTGCATCCCTGTGAGCCAGTGCCCCCCAGGCCTGCTGGGCACAAGGGAGGATCCCGGGCTGCCACCAGCCACGCTGAAACTGAGTCCTGCGGGCAGCCAGAGCTGGGATGCGCGGTGAGCGTTCAGTGCAGTCCCCATGTCAAAGGC
>NW_016804679.1:0-16762 GCF_001698545.2 Rhinopithecus bieti
TATATAAATACTTAATTTAGTTCAAATATGTGTCTTTCTCTAAACTCCAATTTGTTCCAATGATTTTTTGTCTATTTTTACACCAATACTATACTATTCTATTTATCACAGACATAAGTATTAATATCCAGTAGAGCAACTCCTCTTACCTTTTCCCTCCTATTCAAGAGTGTCTTGTCTATACCTGTTTCTCTTAATTTTTGTTCATATTTTAAAGAATTGAGTTTCAAACTCCTTTTCTCCCTGTGTCTCTCTCTCTCTCTCTCTCTCTCTCTCTCTCACACACACACACACACACAGACACACACACACACACACCCCACCTGGGATTTTGATTTGAATTTCTTTGGATCTAAAGCTCAGTTTCAGGAAAATTAACACTTTAAAAATGCTGAGTCTTTCAATATATAAATGTAGTATAGGTATTCATTGATTTGTGTTCTTTAATGTCTCTTGGGAATGTTTTATGTTTCTTTTACAACTGCTAAAATATTTATTTTAGGTTTTAAATATTTTGATCCTGTTATGATTATTTTCAGTTTTATTTTCTGTTGTTGCTTATCATAGAAACGAAATTTTTAAAATCTACAAGTCGAGATTAGAATTGAGTTTAACAAGGTTGCTGGGATACAATCTTATTAAACTCAATTCTAAGAACTATTGGTAGAGTCTTTGAGTTTTTTTACATATACAGTCATAGCAAATAATGACAGTTTTACTTGTTCTTTTACTTTTAGATGGAGTCTAACTCTGTTGCCAGGCTGGAGTGCAGTGATGCGACCTTGGCTCACTGCAACCTCTGACTCCCAGGTTCAAGCAATTCTACTGCCTCGGCCTCCCAAGTAGCTGGGACAACAGGAACGTGCCACCACACTCAGCTAATTTTTGTATTTTTAGTAGAGATGGGGTTTCACCATGTTGGCCAGGGTGGTCTCGATTCCCTGACTTCGTGATCTGCCTGCCTCTGCCTCCCAAAGTGCTGGGACTACAGGCGTGAGCCACTGTGCCCGGCCTACTTGTTCCTTTCGATTCTTCTTCCTTACCACACTGATTAGGACTTTCAGTAGTAGGTAGCCTAGAAATGTTGATAACTATTGATATGGTTCTGGGTCCCCACCCAGAACCTAATCTTGAATTGTAATCCGAAGTGTAATCCCCATATATTGGGGGGTTACCTCGTGGGAGGTGATTAGGTCATGGGGGCATTTCCCCCATGCTGTTCTCATGATAGTGAGTGAGTTCTCATGAGATCTGATGGTTTTATAAGGGGCTTTTCCCCACTTCGCAGTGCACTTTTCCTTGCTGTCGCCATGTGAAGAAGAATATGTTTGCTTTCCCCTCCACCATAATTGTAAATTTCATGAGGCCTCCCCAGCCCTGCAGAACTGTGAGTCAATTAAACCTCTTTCCTTTATAAATTACCCAGTCTTGGGTATTTCATCATGGCAGCAAGAGAATTAACTAATAAAACTATTATCTTATTCCTGATCATAGCAAGAAAGCTTTCAGTATTTCCATGGTGTTTATTATTGGTGTTTTGTAGATACCCTGTATTTGATTAAAGAAGCTCTCTTCTATTCTTCGTTTGCCCAAAGATATATTTTAATCATAAATAGATGCTTACTTTAACCAACTGCTTTTCTGCATCTAGTACAATGATCATATACTTTTTTTCTTTATTCTGTTAATGTCATAAATTCTCAGTTTTCTAATGTTAAAGTAAACTAACATTGCATAATTGCAACAAACTCAACTTGTGTCATTTCATATACACATGTTGTATGGTTATCTAATATTAAGAATTTAAGCATATCTGTTCATGATTGAGGTTGCCTGCAATTTTTTCCTCATTATTTAATGTTCATGTTCTCATATCAAAGTTGTGTTGACTTTATAAGCTAAGTTGGAGAACATCTTTGGTTTTCTGTTTTCTGAAAAGGCATATAATCAGGGTATTTGCTAGACTGGAATGTTTAAAATGAGTGATTCAGCTTTTTTGATTCATAAGGAGATTTTCATAATTTCTATTTCATCATGTTGAGATTTATGCAGTTGTATTTTTTGTATTTTTCTTATCCTACTAAGCTTATAATAAAATAATCAAAACATCAAATATATTTACTAGAAATACAGTTATTACCAAAATCGGTGGTAGCTGAGAATTGTATTTAAGGGTAGTTCTTTCTATTCTTGATTATTAAGAGTTTGCCTTATTAAAAATTGCTTTTTGGCATAATTGTCAAAAACATACGTAATACTAAAATGATTAAGAATGCATTTTGTTGGCTGGGCGTGGTGGCTCACGCCTGTAATCTCAGCACTTTGGGAGGCCGAGGCGGGTGGATCACAAGGTCAGGAGATTGAGACCATCCTGGCTAACATGGTGAAACCCCATATCTACTAAAAAAATACAAAAAAATTAGCTGGGTGTGGTGGCGGGCACCTGTAGTCCCAGCTACTCGGGAGGCTGAGGCAGGAGAATGGCGTGAACCTGGGAGGCGGAGCTTGCAGTGAGCCGAGGTCGCACCACTGCACTCCAGCCTGGGTGACACAGTGAGACTCCGTCTCAAAAAAAAAAAAAAAAAAAAGAATGCATTTTGTTTTGAGTTAAAATGAATAGATGCATGCAGTGGCATAGCTAGTGTACTTGATGCCTGAAAGGGATCATTTTTAATACCCCTTCCTCTGTATGATAAAAGTATTTTCAGTAATAATTTTGAAATGAAACAAATAATAATTATTTTGTCCAGAAAAAAAATGCAGAGAGTGAAAGTTTTCATTTATTCAATTTTGAATATATAATCATGCTAATAATAAATTGATAAAGTGCATATTTTAGTTGAAAATGCAAAAGTTAAGGTTTAATACTTTTAAGTACATTAGTATGGGCCGGGTGCAGTGGCTCATGCCTGTAATCCCAGCACTTTGGGAGGCCGAGGTGGGTGAATCACCTGAGGTCAGGAGTTCAAGGCCAGCCTGGCCAATGTGATGAAACCCTATCTTTACTGAAAATACAAAAAAATAGCTGGGCGTGGTGGTGGGCGCCTGTAATCCCAGCTACTCGGGAGGCTGAGGCAGGACAATCACTTGAATCTGGAAGGCGGAGGTTGTAGTGATCTGAGATCACGTCATTGCACTCCAGCCTGGGGGACAGAGCAAGACTCCGTCACAAAGAAAAGAAAAATATTTATACCTATATACTGGTTTGCCTCAGTGAAGAATAATCACTTTATGTTTTCTGACTTTGAGCATTAACTTTTGCAAATTTGTTAATGCTTTGTCAAATTAATCTTTATATAGTCATGGTCAGTAAAATCAATATGGTCAGATGTGTTGACTTATCTTCACTCATAGTTGATTGAAGAACATTTTTTATTTTAATTTCAAAAAGTTTCTTTCTTTTTTTTTTGAGACGGAGTCTCGCTCTGTCTCCCGGGCTGGAGTACTGTGGCTGGATCTCAGCTCACTGCAAGCTCCGCCTCCCGGGTTTACGCCATTCTCCTGCCTCAGCTTCCCGAGTAGCTGGGACTACAGGCGCCCGCCACCTCGCCCGGCTAGATTTTGTATTTTTTATTAGAGACGAGGTTTCACCGTGTTAGCCAGGATGGTCTGGATCTGCTGACCTCGTGATCCGCCCGTCTCGGCCTCCCAAAGTGCTGGGATTACAGGCTTCAGCCACCGCGCCCGGCCTCAAAAAGTTTCTTTCAGGTGAAATAACAGATATGCAAATAGTGATGAAATCTTTAAGAATAAATGTATCAGATTCATACAAATCTGACTTCACAATACATTCCAGAAATTATAGTACTGCCCATATCCTTTTTCCCTTGGGATCATTTCCAGCTGTTTTCAAATATTTCTGCTGTTGAAAAATTTCCACTAAAATAACTTCATCAGAAAATTCATCATAAATTTCTATCATATTTGATAAAATTCTCCAAAGCTTGTAATGATTGTGAATTATTTGAGCTTGCTTCAGGCTCAGGTCACATCTCCAGTCCCTGTGGTACTATGTAAGCCTGTATTTAAACATAGACTAAAAATAAACAATTATAGCAGAGTGATTATAAAAATGAAACAGAACTTGACTGCTTATTCTTGAAATAAACCAGTATAGCTGAGTCCATGTGCATTTGAGAGTTAGAATTACTTCCACATAGAATGCAATGTTTATTAAATAATACGTAATAATAAAAAAAGTGGTAATATTCAGCTTACATTTGTTTTGTTAAATTTCAGCAACTGCAGCAGCAGTTGTTGAGAACTTAGACCAACAAAAGCTTTTTTATTTTTCAAAGAGGAGTAGTATTGTTGATGTTGCTTGGAACTGCCAGGCATAGTGATAATAAAAAGCAGAACTGGCTTTTATTATTATTTTATTTTATTCCTTTTCAATTTTCTACACACAAAGCAGCCCTTATTGCCTGTACTAGAGGTGAACTGCTCGCCCTATCCCATCCTTGGTATCCCGCACCAGTGACTGGATGAGAAAAATAGTGAAGCAGGCTGAAAGGGAACACTCACTTCCTTTTAACCAGCAGGCCAAATAGTCTTCTGGAATTAAGAGATTCCAAGTAATTATAAGAAGAATAAAGTGGTTTGTTGATTTATTTCTGGAAACTTTCACAAAAATAGATATTACATTCCTTCTTGCTCCTTTACTGGGCTTGCTTGAATCATTACAATGTGTGTCATTTTTCATTATCTGCTGATACTGGCAGTGGAGTACTAGAACTTTCTTTGATGTAATGGAATGGATATACCAAGATTTTAAATTTTGGTCAGTCTCTACAGTGCCATTTGAGGTATTTCCTGGCTGTATCTGAAACTCTTCACACCCTATCACAAACTGAAGGGAAGCAAAATTTTTCTGCTCAATATGTGCACAGTCTTCTTGGTCCAGAAAGGAAATGTATGAGAAATTTGATTAAAATCTAAGTGACTCATAATGTCAATCTCAAAAGAGTGCAGCCAATGTTAATTAGTTTTAAATTCCAACACCCTAAGAACTTATTGTATAAATTGTAGTAAGTGAAATCACCAGAAAAAACCAGCATTGAATCCTTTTACAATCGGACTTTCCCCTAACCAAAATGACTGTGCCTTGTATGTTTTCTGTTTCATTGACAAATTTGGTTGAAGGAACTAAACTATGTCTTTGTAAACTATGTCTTTCTTAATAATGACAAAATAAACAGAAGAAATGCCCATTTGGTGCTTCCTGTTTGGTTCTGTTGATGGACTAATGTTCCCTCCTGCTGTAGCAATTGAGGATGTTTATATTCTTGACCCCTCTGCAGGGAAGCAGGAAAGAATCTGAACTCGGATGACTTGCTGTGCTTTTGGCTTTGATGTGCTCCTCTGGCCTCTGTGGCGGAAGCTCCATGTTAAGTAACAGACCTGAATTTACACTAAAAGTAGTGAAAATACTATGTCTCTAAATTTACTTGTGAGAACACAGTTTCTGTAGTAACACACATAATGGTTTCAACTGCCCTCAAAATTAGGCAGGTAAAATATATCATAGGCCGGGCGCGGTGGCTCAAGCCTGTAATCCCAGCACTTTGGGAGGCCGAGGCGGGCGGATCACGAGGTCAGGAGATCGAGACCATCCTGGCTAACACAGTGAAACCCCGTCTTACTTAAAAATACAAAAAACTAGCCGGCAAGGCGGCGGCGCCTGTAGTCCCAACTACTCGGGAGGCTGAGGCAGGAGAATGGCGTAAAACCCGGGAGGCGGAGCTTGCAGTGGCTGAGATCCGGCCACTGCATCCAGACTGGGTGACAGAGCCGAGACTCCGTCTCAAAAAAAAAATAAATAAATAAATAAAAATTTAAAAAAAAAAAAATATATATATAATATCATTAAAAACATTTTTCTAGAAACTATAATAGAATGGCCAGTGAGGTAGAAAGCATAAAATAATGGGCCCACCGATAACAGAAATATTTACCAAGAGCAGTTTGGATTCAAGTATTATGGATAATACTTTAAAGTTTTGACCTCCAAATATCCTGTAATACCAGTGACTTCTATCTAACAACCCCTGGACTCCAGCTGTGTGGTTCTTTCAGCATATCATTTGCCCAAGATCTTGACAAGAAAATCCATCCTCCTCCAATTCCACCTTTTCTGAAATCCCAACATCATAGGTGGTGGAAAGGCAGTTGAGGGTTAAAGTTATGATTATCCAGGTCATATCTAGGAGCTCAGAAGTTTATCCTAACCCTGTCCCTTCAACTTTCCTCTTCTTTTACTTACTGTTCACCTTATGATGGAAGAGATGGAGAAATCAATGAGATTTTATTTTAATTTTCTGCTAGGAAATAATCTTGTAAAGTCTTTGGCTCACTTCTTTTCTGTACCTCAAGGGTCAATAGCTTAGTCTCTCTGATGTGCTGTGTAACTAAGTAACTGAAGAAAACAGGGTTTGTTCTGGAGGAGAATGGAGCTCTATAAGCTGGAGATTCCAATCCTCGACTTTTTCCTGTTTTTCCCTTTTTACTGTATGCACTGTAAATATCTTTAGACCCCTTAATTTCCCTCTAGGAGAAAGCCATCTATTTCCCCTTGAGTTAGAAGGCTTCTATAGAGGGCCTGAATATTTGAAGATCATACAAATGACCCCAACAACAGCCTAATGAGTGAAGGTTAATAAATGTGAAGCATCACGAAAATCTGCCTGCCTGCCTAATCATTTTGAAGAGTCTACTTACAGTTATATTTTTAACTTAGGCATTCCCTCTTTATAGATTGTTCTACTAGAATGAAGTAAGAAAAATATTTTACATTCTTAATTTTTCTGCTTCATTTTGCCCTTACGCACTATTTTGCCCATTTAGAGATTTTGATACATTTTGCCTTTCTTTCCATTAAGTCTTCACCTAAATTCATGCTTTGTACCTCAGCAGTTAAGTTTCAGGGAGTGCCTAATATCCTTACATTTGACAGATGAAGAGAGAACCTAACAGTTTCCTTGGCCAAGCAAAAGAGACATGGTGTAGGACTGTAGTGAGTCAGGATTTGGCTGCCTCAGTATCCATTCAGAAGACAACGGTGGTGCTGCAACATGGAATAAATGCACAAAACAGTGAAAAGAGACAGATGGTCCAACAGCGTTATGTTGGCATCATTTAAATCTTATCAGCAAGATACCCTAAGGAGGTGAACTGGCACAAAGATCACAGTAACTGCCAAAAAATTTCATCACTCTTGGCATAAGCAGCTCCTAAGATATTTCAGAGTTTTTTTGTGGGGTGGGGAGTTAAAGAAAAGCTGAAAAGAACCCTTGCCTCAGATTTTCTTTCATCTCTAGAGGCTATGACTCCTCAGGACTCCCGGCCTCCTCCCCTCTGAACTCCTCTAGGATGAGGCCTGTCTTCTGGTTACTATAGTGATAGGCCAGGAAAATATCTGAATGCTTGCTGTAAGTCAGATAGCAAACTATACATGGGTTATGTATTTGAGAAGGCAGAGATGGTCCTTACGTGGAGGGCAGAAGAGAATTCCACAGCATGCATTAGTGTGGCAAACAGACGTTTTATAAACATCTTAACTTGGCAGGAGAACACCTACCTACTACTCCAGTTGCAACACAGGACATTAGATTTTATAAAAAATGGTGAAAGTTACAAGAAATCTGGGGATGAAGGCAAGATAGAAGATAAAAACAAATCATTTTATACAATTTAATCCAAAAGGGAAAGAGCCCATATGTTTACAATGATACCTACCTCAAGAACTAAAGAGCTGATGGGACCTTGGAGATTATGTATTATTATGCAGTACTCACCCTGGAGTGCACATCACAACTTGTGGTGGACATTTTTCAAAAATCAAGCATGGTTTCACCCCAGACATGGGGAAGAAACATCTGAAAGTGAGGTCTCGGGACTTACAAAGTTTAGGCAACCATGAGTCTCACTCGCCAGGGTTTTTCTTTGGCAGAAAATCCAACTTTTCCCAGTGACTTGTGGGTTTGGAGGCTTTGATGTCAGAAGGACTCCTATGATGCCACCAAACATGATTCAGGGCTAGTAGCCACGTGGTTCCAGCCTTTCCTAGAAGGATTGTTTCCACCCTGGGTGAACCAGTTAAACTCTGCTGCTTCCAAAAACACACATAACCCCAGAGTGGGTGGTATGTGTCTCTAGCTCATCTCCAATTGTCATGCAAATGAGTCATTAGCACTTCTTATTAGTGCCTCATAGTACAAATATAAAATGGGACAAATTGAGAGAAAACTTAAAAGCACAGACATAGGAGAGTGCACACAGGCAGAAATGAACTGCATGCATCCCCAAAAGGGTGAAACTCGCCCCCTATAAGATTCTACTCATTATAGGGAACAGAGAAGTGCAGTGAACATCAATGCAACGGAAACAAGTAGTTGAAATGAAAGCCTGTTCTTTCCTTAAGCTAACTCAGGATCGTTGAGCTACCAATGAGAGGGGATAATGAACTTCTGGGTCACCTGGGTTGTTCTACCACTGCTGTTTAACAAAGCCAGCTCTCTTTGTATTTTACATATACCCCTGCATACAATCCTCAGAATCTCATGTAGGTTCCAAAGCTACATAAGCTGCAACTAACCTATTCTAAGGCAATTGTGCTTTCCCCGTCTTTTGTGCTGATGAAGATCTAAAACTCATGGAGTCAATTCAAACAGCTACAAGGCGGTGGGGGGTGGGGAGGGGGGGTTGGAGTTGGGATTTCACCTGTGACTATTTGACTTCCAAACTCACATTCTTGTCAATAATCTAAACTGCTGCCTCCCAGCAGGTTACTTGTCCTAAGCTATTAAAGCAAACTGGGAAAAATAGTCAAAATACCTTTGCATCCCTGGATCTTGCCTGCTGTTGCATCTATCTTGGAGTCAGGCCAAAAACTGGGGAAAATCTGCCCACCTGCCAATGGCAAGCTGATGAAGTAAGATATAAGTGAAGTCTAATAAAATGATGGTGAAATTAGCAGGAAAGCCTACTAGCGGACATAGCTTTGGGACTTGTGTTACCCATATGTTAATACGAAGAAAACCCCTTTGGAACCTGGGGTGAGGGGTAAGAGGGGGACCTACTAACTGCTGAATTCAGATCCCACAGGTGGGCACTTCCTTTTCTCTTTTGTCCTCTTGCTTTGCCTCTGAGGGGTGTTAATGAGTTGTAGTTTGACTGTGTGGGGCAGGTTTGACTATGCGGCCCAGAAAAAAAGAGAAGAGCTGGATAAATCAGTCATTAAAAACGTATCCTGGCTGAAGAAGGATGGTAGTTAGAGGTGGAGAGAAGATAAAGGAAGAGGGAATGGGAAGAAACGTATCATGAAAGATGCACACGATCAAGCTAAGGACCTGTTTTTCCCTTATAGAAACCATGTACAAAATTAACTATAACTTATTGCCAACTTAATTTTTTCTCTCAGTATATATTTTATACCTGAAATGCTGTGCTATTAAACATGTTTCTTATTTTATGTTAGATTTAAATTTCAAAACTTTCTTCAGAATATTCAAAATCTTTGTGTTGTTCATTACAAATGAAATGACATGAAATTCCATTACTCTTAGAACTAAAATGAGTAAAATAGATCATAATAATATAAAGGCTTTTCCTGGACACACTTTTGGATAAGAACATTTAAAAGCACATTTGTAGACAAAGCACACTATAGCACCTGGCTGCTAAACTAATGTCCAAGAAATAATTATTATCTGCATTGCTGCCATTGAAATGTTTTTTATTTTTCTGGCAAGTCAAATGTGAATCTCACTACTCAATAAAAAATAGAAATCCAAATTAATTATTAGCTTAACAGTAGAAGAATCTAATAAGATTGAGTACAGTCCTGAAGAAACACAGTGAAAGATGTTCAACTCTTATATTTCTCAGTTTAGGATTTCTTACACGGTAAATGACATGACATTGCTACAACTGAAAAAAATATATAGTTTAAAGAAATCTGTTTAAAAGCTGGCTTACAACTGATGTGTAATTTTCACTTTACAAGGGAACTGGGAGGGAAATGTTTTCACTGACATCTTAAAGAACAACATTAACAAAACCAGACTTCAAACAATTGTTGTAAATCTGGGATTCCATAATCACAGACCAGTAAAGTGCAAAATACTCTTCTGCTCCCTGCATGGATAAATTGTTTTCTGCAGGTGGTTAGGGGAGGACTTCCCACAGCCAGGAAGCAAAAAAATGCCCTCTACACTAACACTCCAACTTGTACTACATGGAGTGCAGTGTCAGATCAGGGAAGTTAGCCTTCTGAAACATCTTTCTGCAGTCTCTTCTCTCCTGCCTCTTCTCTCTCTTCTCTCCATATTTAAACAGGAGGAAATCTTGGTTGAGAGTCATTTGTATGTGCATAAGGGCTGATTACATTTCAACAAATTGAAATCTCAGCTTCAATCACAGGTTTGCATTTAAATCTTTTATCACTGGTCGAGGAAAGAAATACTTTATCTTGTATTTACTTCAAGCATCAATGAAATGATGTGTTTTAGGAAGAAGGCAATCAGAAACCTAAAAAATCACTCCAGGTTTATTCAACAGGCCCCAAAGGTAAATCTGATTTAATTGGGGTGGAGGGACAGTAGTAATTTTGGGGATGGTGAGGAAGGAAAGGTTTGTCTAAGGACTCTATGGCAGAGGCTCTGCTCCCTCTGGGAGTCTGGCTGAGGCCTATAGACCCCTGGGAACATCCAGGACTTCATCTCTTTTATTTAACATCATATTCCACTTTTTCTATAATGTGAAAAAATTGTGGCACATTGATTGTCAGGTACTACACGTACAGTAGTGAACAAAAAAGACAAAGTTCCTGCCCTTATGACACAGTATAGGGGAGAAGGCAGACACTACTTAAGGAGCTGTAAATATTTGTTTGTTTGTTTATTTATTTGAGATGGAGTCTCGCACTGTCACCTGGGCTGGAGTGCAGTGGTGCGATCACGGCTCACTGCAACCTCCACCTCCCGGGTTCAAGCGATTCTCCTGCCTCAGCCTCCTGAGTAGCTGGGATTACAGGCGCCCACCACCACGCCCAGCTAATTTTTTGTATTTTTAGTAGAGACGGGGTTTCACTATGTTTGCTGGGCTGGTCTCCAATGCCTGACCTTGTGATCCACCTGTCTCGGCCTCCCAAAGTGCTGGGATTACAGGCGTGAGCCACTGTGCCTGGACAGGAACTGTAAATATAAAAAGGTTTTGTGGGCTGGGTGCAGTAGCTCATACTTGTAATCTTGGTGCTTTGGGAGGCTGAGGCAAGAGGATTGCATGAGGCCAGGAGTTTCAGACCAGCCTGGCTAAGATAGCAAGACCCCCATCCCTAAAAAAAAAAATGAAAAATTAGCTACAAATGGTGGCACACAGGTTTAGTCACAGCTACTCAGGAGGAGAATCACACACCTTTAGTCCCAGCTACTCACAAGGAGAATCACACCCATGTAGCACACACCTTTAGTCCCAGCTACTCAAGAGGAGGATCACTTGAGTGCAGGAGTTCAAGACTGCAGTGAGCTATGCTTGCATGACTGCACTCCAGCCCGGGCAACAGGGTGAGACCTTGTCTCTAAAATAAATAAATAAGTAAATAAATAAACAGATTATTTTAAAAATATGGATTTGAAAGTGTGACCTGGGGAGCAATACCAGGAGGATGGAACAGAGACAGGAGAGTTGCAGAACTGCTTTTCTAAGGAAGTCATGTTTCAGTGACCCATTCAGCAATCTCACATAGCACAAACCAGCCTGCCGACATGTGCAGCCTATCTCCACCTCTCCATCGCCTTTGCACGCTCCTTCCTTGCCTTCTGTTATGAGCTTAGTTGTGTATTCCTTAAAATGCATATATTGAAATGCTAAGCCCTAGTACCTTAGAATGTTTCAGTATAGTTGGATATAGGGCCTCTAAAGTGGTAATTAAGTTAAAATTAGGTCGTTAGGGTAGACTCTAATCCAATATCACTGGTGTCCTTATAAGAACAGAAAATTGGAACACAGGAAAGGGACACCAGGGATGTGCATGCACAGAGAAAAGGCCATGTGAAGAGGCAGCAATAGAGTGGCTCTCTCAAGCAAAGGAGAGGAAACCAGTACTGCTGGTACCTTGATCTTGACTTCCAGCCTTCAGATGTGAGAAAATAAATTTTTGCTGTTTAATTCATTCAGTCTATGGTATTTTGTTATGGCAGTGCAAGCAAACTAATACACCTCCTTCCCCGAAGGAGGACCCCTTCACCTGCCCCAACCTGCACTGTTCTCTCCTTTGTTTGTTTTATTCTCCCCAAAGCATAGTTTATATTTTCTGACTTATCTAGTATCTAATAAGTTATTTATCTAGAAATACATCCTAGACTCTTGAAGGAGGATAAAAAAATTGACATATTCTTGCTAGGAAATCTCACTTTTACAAAAATAGAAAACAAGATTCAGAAAGTCCCACAAGTAGAACTAAGCGGGAACACATTCTGATGTTGAGAGTAACCTTTGCAATAAAATATATACCTAAGAGGCATCTGGCTATACATCCTCTTATGTAAGCAATCCTGGTATCGGTCCCTTTCCTAACAGCTCTGCTGGTAAAGCTG
The DNA here is from genome assembly GCF_001698545.2 of Rhinopithecus bieti. Classification (NCBI taxonomy): domain Eukaryota; kingdom Metazoa; phylum Chordata; class Mammalia; order Primates; family Cercopithecidae; genus Rhinopithecus; species Rhinopithecus bieti. Next base: position 12,594 of record NW_016804679.1, read on the forward strand.
TCTATTCTTTCTGTGAAATCTGGTAATGTAATCTTTGGGCACTAATCCAAAACCCATATTTGGCCAACAAATATTTGAGTATTTGATTATGTGCTGGGTATTGTGCTGTGGGTGGTGAGTTAAACAGACACAGTTTATATCTGAGAAAATGTATCAGGTGCTATGAGAACACATAACAGGGGATCTTTTCCTAGAAAGTCAGGGACATTTACCAAGAGTAAGTCATATTTAAACTGAGTTGTAAGGGTGGGGGTAGGATTCAGCTTATGGAATAGTGGGTAGACTGAATAGAAGTACAAAGATGTGTAAACAGGAGGGAGAAAAACATATTTATGAAAACAACATGTTGGATGAGTTGACCAACGTGATTGTGGTGACGAGTTGATGGGTGCTGACGAGTTGATGGGTGCAGCACACCAACATGGCACAAGTATACATATGTAACAAACCTGCACGTTATGCACATGTACCCTAGAACTTAAAGTATAATAATAATAAAATAATAATTTAAAAAAAGCGAAAAGGGAAGAATCAAAAGCTGAAGTTTTTTTTTTTTTTTTTTTTTGAGACGGAGTCTCGCTCTGTCACCCAGGCTGGAGTGCAGTGGCCGGATCTCAGCTCACTGCAAGCTCCGTCTCCTGGGTTTACTCCATTCTCCTGCCCCAGCCTCCCGAGTAGCTGGAACTACAGGCGCTCGCCACCTCGCCCGGCTAGTTTTTTTGTATTTTTTAGTAGAGACGGGGCTTCACCGTGTTAACTAGGATGGTCTTGATCTCTTGACCTCGTGATCCGCCCGTCTCGGCCTCCCAAAGAGCTGGGATTACAAGCTTCACCGCCAAAAGCTGAAGTTTTGAAGGTGAGTGTCAGATAAACAGAGCCTCAAGGGCCGTGTCAAAGATCATATTTACCCCAAGGGCCATTGTAAGGCACTATAGTATAGGATTTTAAGTAAGACCAGAATATGACCAGATTCTCATCCCACACTGTATTAGTTTTATGACATCCATTAGGGTTTTTCAACAAATACGTTCACTTCAGACCTCTTCTAAGTTGTACTTCCCTGCCTCTTCTTTCCATATGAGATGTGACCATGTGATTTGCTTTGGTCAATGGAACGTAAGCAGAGGCTTTAAGGGTAAGTGTTAGATTCACCGTATTTCCTCATTCCCTGTAGTACAAGAATTGGTAAACTTGAATAGCTTGGCTGCTTGTTAGCATGGGTCTCTGAATAACTATAAAAACAGAGTTCCCCTGCTTACAGTGAATATGTATAATTAGCTAAAAATACGCTTTGGTTGTCTTATATCACTGAGCATTAAGGGTTTGTTTGTTACTACAGCATAACCTATCTACTCCGACTAATACAAGGATATATGTTAACTAATCTGTGAGAAATCCTCTAAGTAATTAGCCATGTTTATTCATCTATCTCCTATAATATTTATTTTTCAATGAACATCTTGAGAATAAATGGATAGTACTATGTCAAAGTGCTTAGAAAAATTAAAGAATAAAGAACCTGAGAACTGAAGGGAGTTTAGGGATGACCTAGCCTATTCCCCTCAATTTCTAGAAGACAGTACTGAAGCATTTTTTTCAATGGTTTCATCCTAAACAGAAAAAGAGCATTTTGGGTATTCTGTCCTCTATTTTAGTCATCTTTAAATCACTATGTACACAGTTTTCTCAGACATTTCTGCTATGTGCTTTGTAGGATATGTTAGCATGATTAAAGCAAGTAGAGAAGAAGATGATTTAATTCATTTTACTCTTTGGGTATTTCCCTCCAAAAAATATTTTTAAATTTCTCATTTTCTATTTACTCTTAACCCTTCATTTCTAAACTAGCCAGGTAATTTGATGCTGAAATTTAATTTCCTTCATTTTTTAAAAGACACATATAGCTGAGAAACACACACTGGAGCTTTGGTGTCCGTCAGATAGTTGTAAGGTTGCTAGTTTTGCCACTTGCTAGTTGAGAGCCATGGGGCAAGTGAGTTTTAGCTTTGCTTTTTCAGTCTCCTTCTCCACCTTTCTTTTTTTCTTTTCTGTTTTGGGACGGAGTCTCGCTCTGTCACCCAGGCTGGAGTGCAGTGGCGCAATCTCGGCTCACTGCAAGCTCGGCCTCCTGGGTCCACGCCATTCTCCTGCCTCAGCCTCCCGAGTAGCTGGGACTACAGGCACCCACCACCATGCCCAGTTCATTTTTTGTATTTTTAGTAGAGATGGGGTTTCACCGTGTTAGCCAGGATGGTCTCGATCTCCTGATCTGTCCGCCTCAGCCTCCCGAAGTTTCGGGATTACAAGCATGAGCCACCACGCCTGGCCCCCACATTTCAAATGTACATAATGACACCTAGCCCACTGGCTTGTTGTGAAGCATAATAATTATAATGCTACAAAAAAGGAAATCATGAATGTCAAATGCCTCAGCATGGCATACAGCAAGTGCTCAATATATATTTGTCCACCCCTTGTTTGATCAGAGAAAAACAATGAATAAAACTTGGTTTGATTATACTATTTGAGGTTTAAAAAACCCTCAAGTAGTTGTTCTGATGGTGTATAATTTCCAAGGAAATAATAAAAAACCAAATTGACCAATAATAGTAAATGACAATTATTCTTGTTTTCCTGATATCTGCTACCAGTTTCTACCACCTCTGAGCTTTGAGTGAACAACTATTATTTCAAGAGGTAGAAATCAAAAAGGACCTATATTGAGGTAAAAGTCCAAGTGAGAAACTCACAACACTCACAAGCACAGAGTACACAAACCCAAACAACTGTACACTTTATTTAGATATGGCAATACAATTCCTTTCATGGTCTATAATAACCAGTTGAGTAAATTTATGTTACTCAATACCCAGTGTATGTGTGCATGTGTGTGTACATATACATGATACAAACACACACACACACACACACACACACACACCCCTTTTGTTTAGCATTAAACTTTTTTTTTTTTTTTTTTTTTTTTTTTGAGACGGGGTCTCGCTCTGTCGCCCGAGCTGGAGTGCAGTGGCCAGATCTCAGCTCACTGCAAGCTCCGCCTCCAGGGTTTACGCCATTCTCCTGCCTCAGCCTCCCGAGTAGCTGGGACTACAGGCGCCCACCACCTCGCCCGACTAGTTTTTTGTATTTTTTAGTAGAGACGGGGTTTCACAGTGTTAGCCAGGATGGTCTTGATCTCCTGACCTCGTGATCCGCCCGTCTCGGCCTCCCAAAGTGCTGGGATTACAGGCTTGAGCCACCGCGCCCGGCCTTAAACTTTATGTAGAAGATTTGGAGACTAGCAGTGTGGATTTTATGTTTTGAAATTACTTAGTATCCTTACTAAAAATTATCCACATGGGTTATTATCAGCACAAGACTAATAATAACCAGGTTAAAGAATGTGTAAAGAGAAATTATTCTGGAAAGGACACATCTTGGACACATAGCTAAGAGTAACTTCCCGGAATCTCTAGAACATAATGTCTAAATATGAGGATATTGGCTATAACAATATGCCTCCTAGATTTTGACTGCAGGGAGTAGAACTGACTGAAAGCCCCAGCTGCTCTACTCTGAAATCCACTGAGGTCCACATTTTCCCACATGCTGCTCCTGACCAATGACTGTATACAACAGAAATACAAAGGCAGGCCCAATCCCATGAGACAAAGGACTCCTCTAATCGTTGGCTTTGGCTTGAGGATTCCCCAACAGCCTTGCTAAGTTTTCATGGAACTGAACAGCAGTCTGAAATGCTTACACCATTCTTCCCTTTCTCTTTCTATCTTTTCCTCAGGGTCAGACTTGCATTAAGAGCTCTTCTAGCCTCTCTGGGATCCCTTCACATTTTTTTCTCACAGGCATTTATTCTAATAAATTTCTTGCACATTTAATGCTGAATCAGCATCTGCTTCTTGGATAATCCATGCTAACATAAGCTCACAGAATTTGAGTTAAGGTACCTGCACAGCACATTAAAAGTAGTAGTAGTAGCAGTAATAATAATAGCAGTAGTAGTATTAGTAGTATTAGTAGTAGTAGTAGTAGCAGCAATAATAATAGCAGTAGTAGTATTAGTAGTATTAGTAGTAGTAGTAGTAGCAGTAATGGCAGTAGTAGTATTAGTAGTAGTAGTAGTAGCAGTAATAATAATAGCAGTAGTAGCC
>NW_016804679.1:17176-35341 GCF_001698545.2 Rhinopithecus bieti
TTAGTAGTATTAGTAGTAGTAGTAGTAGCAGTAATAATAGCAGTAGTAGTATTAGTAGTAGTAGTAGTAGTAGCAGTAATAATAATAGCAGCAGTAGTAGTATTAGTAGTATTAGTAGTAGTAGTATTAGTAGTAGTATTAGTAGTAGTAGTAGCAGTAATAATAATAGCAGTAGTAGTATTAGTAGTAGTAGTAGTAGTAGCAGTAATAATAGCAGCAGTAGTATTAGTAGTAGTAGTAGTAGCAGTAATAATAATAGCAGTAGTAGTAGTAGTAGCAGCAGCAGTAATAATAATAGCAGTAGTAGTAGTAGTAGTAGTAGTAGTAGTAGTAGAAGAAGAAGAAATAAGGAAAAAGAAGAATAAGCTTAATCAATTTCCAAGGCATTTGTTAAATATCTTCCTTTCTGTAATTAGTTTCAGGATAAGGAAGTAATCTACAACACAACCAAATACCAATGTTTCTGGGCTAGCTGTCATTTCAGGTCATTGTGCACCAAGTCCCATTATTGCCCTAGTAAAGATTATTTCATGACTTGAGGGGATAATGCTTTGACAAAATTATTTAAATCTTATTCATCTAGTATAATGTGGTTCATTAATTGAAAACTGGAACTAGTTCCCAAGGTCCAGTCCCAGGGTAGGTTTAGACTATCCACCTGTTAAACACCAATGTCTGAAAGGGAAGTATACTCTTGAAATTACACTGTGGTTAAACAATTGATTTTAAATCATATAGATTATTATGAGTTTACTGCCAGTCTATAGTAAGGTCTGTAGATCTCAGTCACAGGCCAATCCTATTTAACATTTAGAATCAGATGGAAAATCATTACAGAAAGATCCATGAACTCAACCATAAACCCAACCATGAATCAATGTCAGAAGGAAACTCTGCTCCTACTATCTTCCATCTGCCCCTTTAAACAAAAGGTTCAATCTGAACTCCTTTTAGAATATATTTTAAAGATTTATAAAATTAAGGGTGTTATTGAGATAAACTTAAGCTATGTTTTTTAACTTTATCTCAGTTTAGGTGCAAACTAAGTTCACTTGGGAATTTTAGGACAAAATGTTGTGACTCCAAACTCACTAAATTCCTTCAGAGTAGGTAATGGGGAAGAGTAGAGAGCAGCAGGCATTTGTAGTTGGTTTTCGTTTTTTGTTTCAGATGGAATCTCATTCTGTCACCCAGGCTGGAGTGCAGTGGCACGATCTTTGCTCACTGCAACCTCTGCCTCCCGGGTGCAAGCAATTCTACTGCCTCAGGTTCCTGAGTAGCTGGGATTACAGACATGCACCACCATGCCTGACTAATTTTTGTATTTTTAGTAGAGATGGGGTTTCACCATGTTGGTCAGGCTGGTCTCGAACTCCTGACCTCGTGATCTGCCCACCTCAGCCTCCCAAAGTGCTGGGATTACAGGCATGAGCCACCGCGCCCGCCCCACCATTTGTAGCTTTTAAAACACCACATATAATTCTGATGTGAAACCAGCATGATGTACCATGGCTTGAAAGCCATTGGTTGCCTAATTTTAGTCAGTATAACATGGTGCTTTAGAGTATGGGATCTGGAGATAAACAACCTGGGACCAGTTCCCACCTCTGCCCCATTACTATCTTGGTGAACATTAATAAATTACTTAATCTCTGTACTTCATTCAGCATTGATTTTATAATTATTGCTTGCCAGACTCTGTTTTAGAGGTATACTAGTAAAGGAAACAAATGGAAATTCCTGCCCTTATGACATTTACATTCTAGAGCAAGGAGACTGACAAAACAACAAAAATATAATGCATATATATATCTCTCTCTCAGAAGGTGATGAGACAATAGGAGGGAAAAGCAGGATAAGAGAATCGAGAGAGTACGTGTGTGTTGACTTTTCACCCTCACAGAGTTTTGAAGATTTAACAAATTTCACATGCAAAGTACTTGGAGCCGTGCCTGGCACATAATGTTCAGTAAGTGGTAGTGGCTATTCCCTCATTGTACTGATGAGGAAACTGACTTCTAGAGAACTGGAGGAAGCTGCCCAAACAACCCAAAGAGTTAGGAGGTGAATCAGGCCCAGGACTTCCCCCATCTCTCCCCACTCAACTTCCTCCTACAAGAATTTCACTCTGGGGCTGGAAGACAGAAGGTAAAACAATGGGTCCAGAGCCCACCTCCAGACACAGATTCCTGTACCTGAATGTAACTCTTGCTGGTGCCATACATCAGAAGCAAATGCTGCTAAATGGAGCTTTTATTTAGCATCCCTGAGGGCATGGATAAGTTAAAAGGCTAAAGAAACTCACTTTGCTTGTAGCTCCAGCCAACTCCTTGAATACATTTCCAGAATGTTCACATAACGGGTTATCTACTGGTCTCCACTTATATCATGAATAAGTAAGCAATGGCTAAGGAAAAATGTAAAAGAAACTATAAAATAAATCTTTGACATAATTTAATATGTAATAATTTCCCTCAAAATAACACTATCTGATGAATAAAGCAAATCTGACAATTTCCTCAAATATATTTAGTCCAGAGCATTATTTTAAAGCATTTTAGAGTCAGATGAAACTTAGAAAACTTACAGGAGACCAGAAGTCAGGAAAGCAAAAATGAAGGCATTTTCTTGAGAAAATGTATTAATGGAATAATTTCTCTGAGCCAAAGTCCTATGAGATGTCCAAACCATTCTTCTAATCCTTTATCAGAATGACTAATGTTTGTTTGGGTTACAAGATAACTATAAAGGTTAAAACCCATATGATGTGACTAACCTCAAACTTGTTCCCATGACCCTCAAGTAGAAGAAAAAAGAAAAACTGAGTTAATTAAGAATTAAGTTTGAGATTGAGTAAAGGAATGGGGAGCAATCAATTTAAACATGTTGCAAACCATACTAGAAATGATTTTTAAAAATATGATTTTCTCTATTTATAGTCCTGCCATATGATAACAAAGCAAAATCTCTTATCCTTATTGTGAAAGCACATGGACCAGAAAAGAAAAAGACAAAACATTAGATATTGGTTTAAGAGACAGCACTGACAGAAAAAAAAAAAAAAAAAGTAGGGGAAAGGAAACCATCAAGGCAGTGGCTGAGAGCTTTGAAAACAAAGATTAGTAAAATGTAAACCTGATGTAAGTTGATTTTCTCTCTGTAAACAACAGAGAACAGCTATCTGCCTAGGTGGTTTAAGTTTACATATAATTCATTTCTCTATGAATTTTCTTTCTGATTCAGGACATAAGTTAGCAAGATTATTGGCACAGTGAGTCCTAAATCTCTTGTTACACTTAAATAGGCATAATAAATGACTATATGATAGGCATGTTCATGAACTTAAAACCAAAAAAGTTAAAAATCTGTTCTTTATTCTTATATGAACAGATTCACCCAATGATTGTTAATCATGTGATTAAAATTAAATATACATAGGAATGAATGCTTTCTCTAAAATCAGAGAAAAAGAATGCCTGTTGAAGACTGAGTTTTAAGATACAAAATGAAAACAAAAGATCTATGTGTGATTCTACTAGTGATTCACTCAGTTTGTGGCTTGAGTTACTCCAGCTTATGCTTGCAATTACTTTACAAAGGACTTATGTACATAGAATTTAATGGTGCTTGCATTTATAGGTATTATGTAACCAATCATTATTACTAAATCAACAAAAACATATACAAAGTTCTAATCAAATTTACCAAACGTTCCATAAACCCAGTTACAAAGCAAGTGATGGTTTTCTTCTGTTTGGCTTCATTTCAACATTGGGTTGTAAAAGCAGAGTTTCTGCATTAGTTTCCTAAGGTGCTGTAATAAAATACCATAAACTGCATGGCTTAAAATAACAGAAATTTATTGTCTCGCAGTTCTGGAAGCTAAAAGTTAGAATTCAAGCTATTGGCAGGGCCATACTCCCTCTGAAGCCTACAGGGGAGGTTCCTTCCTTGCCTCTTTCAGCTTCTGATAGACCCAGGCATTCCTTGGGTTAAGGAGCATAACTCCAATAGCAGCCTGTATCTTTACATGGCGTTCTTCCTGTTTAGCTCTGTCTTTACATGGGATCTTCTTATAAGGATACCAGTCATATTGGATTAGGGGCCCACCTCTCCAGTGTGACTTCATCTTAAGTAATTATATCTGCAATGACTTTACCACCAACTAAGATCACATTCTGAGGGACTAGAGAGGATATATATACACATATATATATATACATTTACACCCCTCACTCATTAATCTCTTGCCTTGCTCCATTTTTCTGCATAGTAGTAATCGCCATCCCAAATTACATTAACTCATATGTAAATGTAAGGCAGGGACTTGGCAGTCTTATTTCCTGCTACATTCCCAGGGTCTACATATTTATATATAGAAATAAAAATAAAAAAATATATATATATATTATGCAACTCAATCCATAACGATGTGTAATTACTGTTTCACTTACATTATCTGTCTATAGAGAAAATAATATCTTTAAAACAATACTTTTTAAGAAAGTAAGTCTTTCCATTATAGGCCCTAAGGATTATAGACTGATGTTCCAGTTCCTATTTCCAGGGCTAACTATATTATGGGTAACAATTAATTTCTTGTTAAGCCCTTATAGGTTTCTCCTTCAAGGTCTCCCTCCTATACCTGGACCTCTCCCACCAACTGTTAACTGCTGCAAAGCTTTCCTGAAATGCTCCTTATCCTTCCTCACCGTTAAATTCCTTCTGTTCTTCAAGGGCCAGCTGATGTCCTCCTTCAGGAAGCCTGCTCTGATTAATGACTGTATCCACAGTGACTTAAAAGTAACTTATCTTCCTCCAAACCCCTGAGTGCTTGTGCCTGAATTATTTAACTGGCTACCATCTCACTGATATTTTTCAAAATATATTTGTGGAGGTTATTTTTAAATTAAGTAGCACATTACATAACTCAAAGCTCAAAAGCATAAAAGTCATCCTGTCACCACTGACTTCCATATTCACTGGACCTTCACATATCACCTAACACCCTTCTCAATCTACTCTTTTGCAAAATCATGGCTTGGACTAGATGACCTCTAAGGTCCCTATCAGCCTAAAAACACAAAGGTCCTAACACTGAGTTTTTAAAGATGAGGGGTAGCATATGGTGGTAATTTACTCTCTTATCCAAAAGAACCTGATTGGAAAACCAGATATATCTCTCTCTTTTTACTTCTCATTGTTGTTCTCAACCTTACTCCAGGCACTGTTGTAGGCCCTGGGAATGCAGTGGCAAATAAGACTGTCAAGTCCCTGCCTTACATTTACATATGAGTGAATGTAATTTTGGATGGTGATCATGCAGAAGAATAGAGCAAGGCAAGAACTTAGTGAATGAAAGGGGTAGAAGATACTTTAAACACGGGGTTGGAACATTCTCTGGGAGGTGTTATTTGAGAGAGACCTGAAAGATCTGGAGAAGAGCATTCCATACACAAGGAATAGCAAGTGCAAAGGCCCAGAGCAGGAAAGCAGATGGTTGGAGCACAACGTTCTGCAACAGGCCTTTTCACTTTATTTTAGAGCTAGTACATTTTGATCCTCTTCATTCGTTGTTATCGGTGCATTTTATTCTATTATATGTAGGCTTTATGATTTATTAATAGTTCTCTATTGAAGACATGTAGTTTGTTGCCAATTTTTTGTTGTTACAAACAAAACGTTACACACAATGAAGAGTCAGCATAGCCTGGTGGAATCAAACAGAATTAGAACTGGAAGCAACTCACTTTCTTTCTTTCCTTGTGTTATTCTTTATTTCTACTATATTTCACTGATTGTTTTCAGCACTAGAGATACAGAAGTGAACTAGGTGGTTCATCTTCCTGTCCTCAGGATGCTTATATTCTGGTGGGAGAGACAGGCAATCTGAAAACGAACATGTATATTAAAAGATATAATTTTGCATAGTGACGAATGATGTAAAGAATACTAAAGAAGGACAAGGTCTTCCTAGGACCTTGGGCAGAGCTGTGGGTGCTGTTTTAGATATGTTGGTCAAAGACAGCGTTTGAGGAGGTGGCATTTGAGCAAAATATGAATGATGTGAGAGCAAGCTATATAAAAGTCTGAGGAAGTGCATTTCAGACAGAAGTGCAGCATGTGTGAAGAGCTGAGATGAGGAGTAACATGGAACACGGGAAACAAAGCAAGAAAGCAGAATGGTCAGAGCACACCTAGCCAGATATTAGGAAACGAGTTGAGGCTGGACGCACAGGCAAGACAGGGCTCAGAGACCTTGTGGCCATACAAGACATTCTGATTTATTTTAAGTGTAATGGGAAACCGTTAGATAGGGCGTTTGAAAAAGAAAATTACATGTTCCGATTTTATGTTTAGAAAGCTTGCTCTGTCTGTATGCAGAGAGGAGACTATGAGGAGGATCAGTGGAACCAGGGATATGAGTCTTGCTGTAGTCCAGGTGAGATCTGATGGTGGCATATACTAGAGTGGACATGATAAATATGCTGAAAAGTGTGCAGATTTGGGATATATTTTGAAGGCAGAGCCAAAAGGAGTTGTTGGTAGACTGAACATAGAAAAAAAAAAAAAAAAAGGAAAAAGAGGGAAATGAAGGATAACTCTAAGGTTTTTGTCCTGAACTGAATGAATAGTGGAGCCATGGATCAAGATGAGGAAAACTGGAGTAGGAGCACAGTGAGTGGTTATGGGAGAAGATGTCAAGAAGGACATAGTAAGAGTTGAAAACCTGTTAGGCATCTGGATGGAGATTATCGTGAATGGCTGGATAAGCAAAAGATACAACCAGCAATTGAATAAAAATGAAATATTTTGCCTACACATAATTTATCAGTATATTTAAAAACCAATTGATTAGGTTTAACAACCTAAGGAGGGAGCATACACAGAGAAAAGGAGAGGACCACAGTCACACCCTTCCACATGTAGAGACTGATAAAAAAAGGACTAAGTAAAAGAGATGAGAAATAGGTGGAACAAATAAAGAACGTAGGGTTCCAAAGTTACCTACAAGTCATAGGACCCAGACTTTGAGCTCTGGCTTCCTCAACTGTAAAACAGTACTTTCATGTAAGAATTTGTAGGGATTAAATAGGATTATATATGTGAGATGCCTATCAGAAAACCTGGCCACAATAAATATTCAATAAACTCTAATAGTTGGCAAAATTTTGAATGTTCATTATGTGCATGCATGCTATGGTTTAAATGCTTCTTTTTTTTTCTTTCCAAAATTTATATGGAAACTTAATCCTCAATACAACAGTACTGGAAGATGAGGGCTTTGAGAAGTGATTGAGTCATGAGGACTTTACCCTCACGATTTGGATTAGGTGCCCTTTTAAAAGGGCTTTATAGAGGGAGTTTGCTCCCTTTTTGTCCTTCTGCCTCCTGCCATATGAAGACACAGCATTCCTCCCTTCAGGAGAACACGGTGTTCAAGGCACCATCTTGAACCATCTTGCAGTTCTAGGCCACATCTTCACTGGATAATCAACCTGCTAGTGCCTTGATCTTGGACTTCCCAGCCTTCAGAACTGTAAAATAAATATCTGCTCTTTATAAATTACCTAGTCTCAGATATTTTGTTATAGCAGCACAAACAGACAATAACTATTGTGTTATTTTTATATTTGGGTTAATATAAGCAAAGATGAATAATTCATGTATATCTAAAAACAGATATATCTACTAATATATAAATACTATCCTCATCCATGTATGAACAAAAGTTAATACCATCATAGTTAAACACGTAAAGGAGCAATAATAGAACCCATGCTAGACAAATAGATAATAGGTAATTGACGTTTTTCATTTTAGAGTGGTGTGTGTGTGTGTATGTATGTATGTATGTATGTATGTATGTGTATTCCAAATATATAATGACTAAGTTTAAAAAAATTATTTTCTAGACCATCTGGGAAGAAATCCACCTAAAAAGTAGACTTGTGTGTATACAGGTTGAGGAAGAGGGAATAAAATGAGCACATTGCCTGCTTACTGTGTGTCATCTGGTACAACAGATGATTTTAATTTTATTTAATTTACTCTTCATAAAAACATCATGAGATAATATTAATAAGTTCAATTTACTAATGGCTGTTCTAAACAAAATAACATTTAGTAAAAGTAATAATCAATTAGAAAATTTAATTGATCTTATTTGTCCTCTTGATTTAAAAAATATTAACCATAAGAGCCACTATTTATTAGAATATCTATTATGAGTATCTATTATGCTCAAGGCACTGTAACTCATAATTTATATACCTTTTTTATTCATTTTCAAAAGAATGCAACAAGGCCAGGTGCGGTAGTTTATGCCTGTAATCCCAGCACTTTGGGAGGCTGAGGTGGGCGAATCATGAGGTCAGGAGATCGAGACCACCCTGGCTAATATGGTGAAACCCATCTCTAGTAAAACTACAAAAAATTAGCTGGGCATGGTGGTGGGCGCCTGTTGTCTCAGCTACTCGGGAGGCTGAGGCAGGAGAATGGCGTGAACCCGGGAGGCAGAGCTTGCAGTGAGGTTGCGCCACTGCACTCCAGCCTGGGTGACAGAACGAGACTCTATCTCAAAAAAGCAAAACAAAACAAACAAACAAAAAATGCAACAAAAGATGGGTGTTATTATCACCCTTTTATGGAAGGTATACTTGAGGCTCAAGAGTTTATGTAAATTGCTTTAAAAATATAGCTAGTAAGTCGCAAAACAAGAATGTGGACCCTGATCTTTCTCATTAAAAAGCCCTCATTCCATCTATTATGCCAGGCCATCATCATAATACTTTGACATTTAGTCTCCATGTTCAATATTCCTGATGTTTCCATTCATATTTATGAACAAATATTTTCTGTCTAAACAGCTCATATCAAAATATATAAGGGTAAACAAGGTCACATCAGGTTCTATGTTACCTTATACATTTATGAGATTTACAAATCTCTTACAAGATTGAAGCCAAGCTTAAAACCAAAACAAAAACACTCCCAGAATTTCTGAGTCTAATGATTACCAGGAAACAACTTGCCTCCAACTCTTACAACATACAATATAACAGGCAGTGTTAGTTGAATAAATAGTAAGTGGAAGCAGCCAGGTTGTCTGATAGCCAACAGGAGAAATAAATCCACTCCATGACATAGTTAACACAGAGCTATAGTAATATGTGGTTCAGGACATTCAAAATCAGGCCAGCTGGTTATCCAAAGAACACAGGATGGTGATGGTAGATTCTGCAGTTACCATAAATTGTCACTGAATGGTCAAGGCCTTGTACAGAATGAAATAAAAAACAAAACAAAAAAAAAAACAAGCAAAAGCAATCTCTGAGTTGACAGAGATTGCTATTGAATGACTTGGAACTAAGGAATATATTCACTGTTCACACTTTTCCAGTAATTTCTCCTAATTTTACCTGAACTTGACTAAACAGTTCATATTTACATAACCCTCCAATTTTTAACTGGAAACATGTATTACCCTTTGGAATGATATTGTACACACTTCTTTCATTGTGCAGCATGGGCTGCACAGTGTTTTGCTTTGTTTTCAATAAAATATCTGCTGAAATGCCTCTGCTTGAGAGGGTAGAGAGGGGACTGCATAAGAAAAATATTTGTAATGAAAGATGAGTTGGAGTAAAGAAACAAACAGAGACCAAGATTCCTACCATTGTTTAACTTCATACTACCTCTAGAGAAAGAATTAATCATAATTTATAGTAACAGCATCTCATTTTTAAAAACTTCTCAATTATTATAAACATACATTATTGTCTAGTTCGTATCCATATACAATGTATGAAGAAAAGTTTCTTTTCAGAATGTTTTCAACCAAATGCATTCAAAATTCTTATTATGATATTCTCTTGAGGTCACTGAATCCATCACTGAAGATATAGGAATAGGCAAATAGGAGCATATACAATGCTTCTGCTTGACTAGAAACTAGCTATCTGTCAACTGCTGAAATTATCTTGTCACAAATTCAAACAAAGTAATGATCAATCCACACCCAAACAGTAAGGTTAATGAATGATTGGAGTGGTCAGGTTCAGATTATGCCGCATTCATTCAGCAAGCCTGGGATTAAGGTCTCCATGGGTCAGGCAGTGTGTTAGGGACAGAAAGATGAAACACATAGCTGCTGTCTTCAGGACTCACATGCCTGTGTGAGAGAAAGGTTCATCAACAACTCAATATAAGATAAAGTTCTAACTGCTATATTTTACCTCTGTGTAAATTATATGAATACACAGAGGAGGTATATTAATCTGCTCATGCTGCCCTAACAAAATAACATAGACTGAATAGATTTAAAAAACAGAAATGTATTTTTTATTTTCTCAAAGTTCTGGATGCTGGGAAGTCCAAGATCAAGGTGCTAGTCGATTTGGCTCCTGGGGAGGGCTCCCCTTCTGTCTTGTAGACAGCAGCCTTCTTGCTGTATTTTCCCAAGACAAAGAGAGCACTTAGGGCATAAATCCCATCATTAGGGTCCTGCCCCATAACTTAATCTAACCCTAATTCCTCCCAAAGGCCCCATCTCTAAAGAGTATCACATTGAGGGTTATGGCTTCAACATACAAATTTTGGGGGAACACAACATTCAGTTCACAAAAAGAGGGAAGAGTTGTATCCGCCTAGTGCTGTAGAGAAGGGTACTATAGAAGCAACATTTGAGCTTGGTCTCAAAGCAGGCACAGGAGGTCACCAATGGAAAAGCTGGGAGGGTTTACCTTGTAGAGTGAACAACAAGAACAAAAACACAGAACGAGAAACAAACATAATCATTTCAGCATATATAGAGTAAGGAGTGCCTTAGAGAAAGGAAAAAGTGAGGCAGGAAATTAGGATGAGACCTGATTGTAGAAACTCCCTGAGCATAATGTTTATGAGCTTAAAATTTCTTTATATGGGCAGTGGGGAGTTTATGAAATTGTATGTGTATGCACCTGTGTGTGTATGTATGTTATAATAAAGTTTGTTGTTTGGATAACAGATATAAGTTCAATATCTAAAAGTTGAGTTTTTAAAAGTTTCTATGTCGAAATAATTTTAAACTTATAGAAAGGTTGCAAGAATAGTACAAAGAACTTCTGTGTACTTTTTACCCAGATTTACCAATTATTACTCTCTTGCCATATTTATAATTCTCTTTTTACATATATATGCATATATTATTTATATAAATATATGGATGTGTATGTGTATCTATACACACATACACATACTCACATGTATATACATACATTTTTTTCTGAACTAGTTGAGAATGGGTTCAAACATGAATCCCTTTATCTCTTAATAATTCAGTGTGTACTTTACAGAAATAAAGATACTCTATGCTGGGCACAGTGGCTCACACTTGTAATCCCAGCACTTTGGGAGACTGAAGTGGGTGGATCACCTGAGGTCAGGAGTTCAAGACCACCCTGACCAACATAGTGAAACCCCATCTCTACTAAAAATACAAAAATTAAATGGGTGTGGTGAAACATGCTACACTGTAATCCCAGCTACTCAGGAGGCTGAGGCAGGAGAATCACTTGAACCTGGGAGGCAGAGATTGCAGTGAGCCGAGGTTGCACCATTGCACTCCAGCCTGGGCAACAGGAGCAAAACTCCATCTCAAAAAAAAAAAGGATACTCTATAGCCATGGTATAATTATCAAACTCAGGACATTTAACACTGATATAATAATTTTATCTATTCCAATTTTATCAATTGCGTTAATAGTGACCTGTATACTATGTCAATTGCTTTTCTTGTATAGGACCTAATCCAGGATCATGTATTGCATTTCACTTTCTTGCTTCTTTTGTCTCCCTCAATCTGGAACAGTTCCTCAGCCTTTTTGTATTTTTCAGGAAACTAACCTTTTTTTAATAGTGAGGACTTTTAAAGCAACAATATGTTTAAAAATCTTTATTACTGAAAAATAACTAAGGTCTTCAAGAAAGAAATGGATAGACAAGACAGTAATAAATATGGGGCAGGGAGGAGCCTTGGGAGATCAATCCAGCTAAGATGCTGTTGGGATGGGAGAGGAGGAAGGACACTTATATGGGAGACCCAACAGGATTCAGTGCAGGTTATATGCAAAAAGGAAAAAAAAGGAAAGTTTGATTCCAGTTTGGGCCATTTCGTGAATAGTGACAAGGATTATAGGATAAGCAGCAGATTTTGGTTTTGTTTGATTCTAGGTTGAAGGAGATGACCAGTTTTGATTTTGACTGTTAAGTGGATCTGTGTACTAGGCAGCTGGAAATAAGACATGGAGCTCAAGTGAGATATCTAGGATAGAGATGGATTACCTAAAGGAGGATAAACCTAAACAACCCAGCTTCTGCTTATCTCTCTATTTCCCAACTGAACTCTGAACACAGCAAATACTTAATAAAGATAGCAGAATGACAACCATTTCACAGTAGCCTAAGAAAAAGGCAAGGGGTGGCAGAGTTTCATTCTAGGCAGATGAGGGCTGGGGGGACTCTGGGGATTTCCCTGAAGAATTGAGGAACCCCTGAGTCAGTCAACCAGGGCAGCTCCTCCCCTGTGCTGGGAATCAGTCAAACAAGAATTAACAGGGCACCAGAAGCACACAATGCTTTGTACCAGTGCCACAATCCCCCAACCAGAATTTCCAAACCCCAAAACCTCTTCTAAGCAAAAAGCATTCTGGTATCTCATTTGGCAGCAAAACCTGACCTGAAATGATGTGAGGCTATTGATAGTTTACGTATCCCACACACTGTAAATATTCACGTTTCACTGCATGGCTACTAATGTGTTTCATAACAAATGCTGCCTCAGAACCCACTGGGGATGGTAGTTTATTCATGGTAAAAGTATTCTGGGTTGGCACTCTATCTCCTGTCTAAAATCCAAAAAAATCTGAATTTCGAATTCATGTGACGAAAAATTTCAGATATAGAAATGTATTTGAAAAGTGGGCTAAATACTTTGCAACCTAGACTGGTCCCTTTAAATGAATATTTTGCTCATGAAAATGTGAGTGGCACTCAAAGAAGCTTCCCCAGTCTTTGACACTTCATATCTGGAACTACTAAGGAGACCTTCCTTTCACCTCCTCTGACCCACTTTTTTTTTTTTCTTTTTTCTTTTTGAAACAGAGTCTTGCTCTGTCACCCAGGCTGGAGTGCAGTGGCGCAACCTCGGTTCACTGCAAGCTCCACCTCCTGGGTTCACATCATTCTCCTGCCTCAGCCTCCTGAGTAGTTGGGACTGCAGGTGCCCGCCACCACGCCTGGCTAATATTTCGTATTTTTAGTAGAGACGGGGTTTCATCATTTTAGCCAGGATGGTCTCGATTTCCTGACCTCGTGATTCGCCCACGTCGGCCTCCCAAAGTGTCCGGATTACAGGCATGAGCCATCGCGCAGGGCCCCCACTGTTTCTTATTGCAGGATATTTGGCTGTTTCTGTCCCTAGGCAATCATTACAGGACTGGCTCACCATTCTGATCCAAAGTCTTCATTCTTCAGGATATGGTTTTTGCTATTTTATCTGTGACCCTTCTGAATTGTAACTACCTTTAAGAACAGGGCTTACCAGCCCCCTTCCTTGACCAGCCCTCCCTTACCCCTATGGTCACCTGTCTCTTGCTTTCCTGCCCTGAGTTGTTGGGGGAAGGGGGAGTGGATGGCCATTCACCTATCCTGTTGGTCATTTGTTTGCTTCATTTATTCATTCAAGAAATATATATCGTCCCCATTGCCTGCTGCGCACCCGTACTATCTGCTCCCCTCGGCTTCCTCGCCATGGACGCGGACGACTCCCGGGCCCCCAAGGGCTCCTTGCGGAAGTTCCTGGAGCACCTCTCCGGGGCCGGCAAGGCCATCGGCGTGCTGACCAGCGGCGGGGATGCTCAAGAGAGTGTCACCACTGTATGTCAGCCACTGGGGGACAGGCTTCAGCTTACACCCACCTTCCAAATTCCAGCCTCTCACCTTGGCTGTGAAGTTTTGCCTCATCTGCCATATTCATCTGACCTCTCGCCAAGCAACTACTACTTCTTTAAGCATCTTGACAACTTTTTGCAGGGAAAACACTTACACAACCAGCAGGATGCAGAAAATGCTTTCCAAGAGTTCATCGAACCCTGAAAGCATGGAATAAACAAGTTTATTTCTCATTGGCAAAAAAAAAAAAAAAAAAAAAAAAAAAATATATATCGATCATCTACAACATGCCAGATTTGTAGATGTCTTTTCCTTAACTACACTAGGTACTTGACATACAGTAATTAACAGACATATTTGGTGTCATTATTGAGCTTATAATCTGACAAGGGGAAAGGTTATTAAATATCTACAATTGTATTAAGTGCGGCAAATGGGGATTGCAGAGTGCAACAAGAGTGTGTAAGGGGGTAGAAGTGGCCTAACTTTGTGTAAAGATTCAAGAAGTCTTCCTGAAGGAAGTGACTTTTGCGTTGAAAAGAGAATGACGAGAAGGAGGTAGCCAGATTAAGAGGGTAAAGTTGAGGGGAAGGGTGCAGGTAAAGAGAAATTCAGGCAAAGCACATAGCATAAAAAGAAGCCAAGGCAGGAAGGAATTTGTACTAAAGGCAGAAAAGAAAAATGTAACTGTGGCCAGAGAAGAGAAAGAGAGAGCACACTGGATGAGATAAAAGAATGCTGATTTTGCATGGTACAGGTACCAAAACAAAACAGAGGCCTCAGAAATAATGCCACACATCTACATTCATCTGATCTTTGACAAACCTGACAAAAACAAGAAATGGGGAAAGGATTCCTTATCTAACAAATGGTATTGGGAAAACTGGCTAGCCATATGCAGAAAACTGCAACTGGACCCCTTCATTACACCTTATACAAAAATTAACTCAAGATGGATTAAAGACTTAAATGTAAGACCTAAAACCATAAAACCCTAGAAGAAAACCAAGGCAATATCATTCAGGACATAGGCATGGTCAAAGACTTCATGACTAAAACACCAAAAGCAACTGTAACAAAAGTCAAAATAGACAAATGGGATCTAATTAAACTAAAAATTAAACTATGCACAGCCAAGGAAACTATCATCAGAGTGAACAGGCAACCTACAGAATGACAGAAAATTTTTGCAATCTATCCGTCTGACAAAGGGCTAATATCCAGAATCTACAAGAAATTTAAATTAAACAAATTTACAAGAAAAAAACAACCCCATCAAAAAGTGGGCAAAGGATATGAACAGACACTTCTCAAAAGAAGACATTTATGCAGCCAACAAACATGAAAAAAAGCTCATCATCACTGGTCATTAGAGAAATGCGAATCAAAACCATGCCAGTTAGAATGGCGATCATTAAAAAGTCAGTAAACAACAAATGCTGGAGAGGATGTGGAGAAACAGGAATGTTTTACACTGTTGGTGGGAGTGTAAATTAGTTCTATCATTGTTGTAGACAGTGTGGTGATTCCTCAAGGATCTAGAACCAGAAATATCATTTGACCCAGCAATCCCATTACTGGGTATATACCCAAAGGATTATAAATCATTCTACTATAAAGACACATGGACACATATGTTTATTGCAGCACTATTCTCAATAGCAAAGACTTGGAACCAACTCAAATGCCCTTCAATGATAGACTAGATTAAGAAAATGTGGCACATATACATCATGGAATACTATGCAGCCATAAAAAAGGATGACTTCATGTCCTTTGCAGGGACATGGATGAAGCTGGAAACCATCATTCTCTGCAAACTAACACAGGAAGAGAAAACCAAACACTGCATGTTCTCACTCATAAGTGGGAGTTCAACAATGAGAACACATGGACACAGGGAGGGGAACATCACACACTGGGGCCTGTGGGGGGTTGGGGAGCTAGGGGAGGGAGAGCATTAGGAGAAATACCTAATGCAGATGACGGGTTGATGGGTGCAACAAACCACCATAGCACGTGTATACCTATGTAACAAACCTGCACATTCTGCACATGTACCCCAGAACTTAAAGTATTTTTAAAAATGCTGATTTTTATCCTAAGAGTACTGCTCAGCCATTGAGGCAGTTTAAGTAAGGATGTGACATAATCAGATACTACTCAGCAGATCACTCTGGCTGTAGTGTGGAGGAGGCATTGGAAGATGAAGACTGAATGTAGGAAGAATCAATAAAAGATAAAATGGTTTTTCCCTCTTAAGACACATACACATCTAATAGAAGAGAGAATACAGAAACATACCCAAGGAGAATGACTCTGAGCAGACAGAACCTCCCTGCTCTAGGGAGGATCACACAGCCTAGTTGCACATGGGTAAGGCCAAGGTTTCCAGGAAGTCCCCGTCATCTCCAAGGAGGAAGAGAAACAAAACTGTCTCTCCAGATGGGTCCTCAGAACTGCCCTTCACCTCTGAAGGAGAAGCCCTGAGGGAGGTTGTACTCTTGCATGTGCATAAATGCCTATGTTTGTGTGCTTTCTGGCTCTCTCTCTGTCTCTCTCTCTGTCTCTCTCTCTGTCTCTCTCTCCCTCCTTCCCTCTCTCACTACTCTGCCCACATAACCACTCTAAAATCTTTCAGGCTGACCACCTCAGAAGTCCACCCACTGTGCTACAACCAAAGAATTCTCTATCTCTTAGGACCTTCTTCCATGTTTTGTATATGAATAATATCTTATTGGGATAAAAAACACAGTAAGATGATTTCACCCCTAAGTTTGCTGTCCATAAATACTGATCATTTAAGCTCTTAAGATGGCCATGAAGTTTGCATTAAGAATCATAATCATATGTTATCATATATAAATGACTTCACTCAAATTGAGAAGAATTTATTCTGGCTTACTTCCACACTCCAAGACCTTTATGCTGCCTGCTGGCATTGGGAACACTGCTGGAATTCATTCTTGAACAGAACTTTCCCTGAACTGAAACTTTACACCAAAAAGCAGTGAAGAGAACTTGTTACCATTCATTTATTTTGGACTGAGATTCAAAGGGTGAAAGAAAGGGGGGAAGGACAATAGTTCTTTGACACCAGCACTGGTAACTTAGCAAAAGGCCAAAAATGTCCCCATTAGACTTGATTGCCTGAGGCAGAAGTCAGGAAAATAGTTATGCAAAGTAGAGCTTGAGTAGAAGGAGAAAGATAACATATGTCATGAAGCACATCAAGCCATTACCAAATATTATGCATGGTCCCTGTGAATTCTAAAAATTCCCAGCTCTTCAATACTGTGGAATTTTATCAACAAGCAGGATAAAATGATATATTCAGAAATTTAAGGAACTTGTCCATTTGAAGCAAGGCTTTTCTTCTTTCATTTTTGCATTTGTATGAAAAAATACTCAAATATGGAAGGAAATGAGTATTGTACTCATCAGAACTATTTAGTATTCCAATAGTAACTATCACCTAAAATGTACTATTTGAAACTTACTATTCGGACATGACTCTGTTAGTTCCTATTATTCCTCTCATCGTGACTTTGGGTCCTAAAGTACTATGGCAGACTCTGAAAGTACAAATTCAGTAGGTTGGGGCAAAATAAAATCTCTTTCTGGAAGATGTGAAGGCCTGTCTTTTCTTTATTCTCTTACTCCTATACACATCTTCCTAAGAAAAGTTGACACTTTTTTCTGGACTGAGATTTATTAATAACTGCCAAATTTAAAAATGGTTTGAATAAAAGCAAATTATTGGCAGACCAACAGTTTATTAAAATTCCACAACTATGTTTCCATCTAATGTTGCATGTTATCCTTGCCCACAGCCAGTCACTGCCAAAACACCAGCAACGTCAGAAAACAGTAAAATGTGTTAGGTAACATTCTTTTGGACCATATTGATTTTACTTTCTCAGTTTCAATTCAGAGTACACTGTAGAATTAACTATTTCAACATTAATAACTGTTAAAGATGTGCCCTAAAAAGTCATCTTGGCCTCTTAGGTGACAAAATAAAAAGCTGTGAATAGTATTGTTCAAACATTAGAGATTCTATGTGGTACAAGTTGAGTGCAGAGGAATGTCCATCATCTATCTCTATCTCTTTATCTATACCTATACTTATACCTACCTACATACATACACATACATATATATTATATATAATATATAATATATAATATATACCTATACCTATATATTTATATATAATATATAATCTATACC
>NW_016804679.1:37187-51781 GCF_001698545.2 Rhinopithecus bieti
TATATAATATATAATCTATACCTATACTTATACCTACATACATACATATACACACATATATAATATATATAAAAATATCTTGAATTATATATATAATATATATATATTTGAACCTGTAGGCATTGTGTGCATATCTATTATGATACAATATATATATATATATGTAAAATTCAAGAAGCCTTTCAGGATGAGAATTTACTTACATTTCTAGTTCACCATACCTTTGGGGCACTTTCTTCCCTTATAACTTTCTAAACTCATAATTAACTATAGATAACTTCTAATTGGTTCAAATTATTCTTAAAACCATTTGACAGAGAGACTGCTCGTTGTTCTTCAACATTCAGTCCTCCCTTTTTTTCCCCAGAATTTTAGGTAAGCACAAAACCATGTTAACTAGAGACAAATTTCCCTCTGTTTCTCTTGCAAACCAAGTTTTGCCAGTGGCATGAGAGTGGACAAAACTGTGCAGTTTCTAAGTCACATCAGAAAACTGCTTGCCTTCACTTCCTCTTTTCCCATACTTATTACTTAACAATATTTAATGTACATTGGCTACTTTATGCAAATTGATAACATCCGGAGAATAGAAAAGTGAGTAAAAATTGTTTCCATGTTCAACTTGTTTATAAACTAAGAGAGATAAGTAAAATCACAAATAGCTAGAAACAAAGTAAAACAAATATCGTAATAGATATGCACACAATGCCTACCGGTTCAAAAGAACAAGATAATATATCTAGCCTGAGGTATCCAAAATAATTTTTTATTTAGGAGTTAATTATTAAGAAGTGTGTTAATGAATGACTTGCATAGGAGAGGATGGCTCCTTTTTTCATGTCCCACCTATCAGAACGCAGAAAAGACAAAGGCTTCCTGTGAGTTTCAACACTGGAGCTGAGTTAACTGACAGTATTACATGAACACTATATGTCAGATAATGTGTTAATGCTTTATATGTTGAGTTTTCTATAGCCGCTGTAAAACATCACACATTTAGTGACTTTAAAGGGCACAAATTTATTATCTTACAGTTCTGGAAATGAGAAGTCTAAAATGTGTTTCATGGGGTTAAACTGAAGGTATCAGAGGGGCTACATTCCTTTCTGGAACCTCTAGGGGGATAATCCATTTCCTTGACCTTTCCAGCTTCTAGATGCTGCCCATATTGCTTGGCTAGTGGTTCCTTCCTCTGTCTTCAAAATTAACAGTGGCTGGTTGACATCTTCACACATTGTGTCACTCTGATCTCTTCTGCCTCCCTTTTTTACTTTAAAGAACGCTTGTGATTACATTGGGCCCACTTGACTAATCTAGGACAATATCCCTATCTCAAGGTCAGCTGATGAGAAACCTTAATTCCACCTGCAACCTTAATTCTCCCTTGCTATGTAACAGCATATTCACAGGTTATAAAGACTAGAACATGGACATCTTTGCTGGGGGGAGGGCATTATTCTGCCTACCACATATGGATAGCCTCATTTAATCTTCACAATAGATTTATAGATTTGGTACTAGCATTAACTCTACAGATAAGCAGTGAGGACATATAAATGTTAATCCATTTGACTATAATCACCAAGTCAATAAATGATAATTCAAGAATTAGAACTCAAATATTTCTTACCCCAGGGCCTAAACTCTGACAGGGTGACCAACAATCCTGGTTTGCTTGAGACTGGCCAGTTTTAACACTGAATTTTGCAAGCCAGGAAAACACTAGCCCCAGGCAAACCATGATGGTTAGTCATTATGTCTGAACCTTTAACCCAAATCCTGGTAACAATAGTTTAACAAGATTTTATTTAGAGCCTAGTGATCATAGGTCACAGCTAAATTCCAGAGAGCTCTATTGTCGTGGCAGACATTGCCTAACATGGCAAAGAGATGCTAGAGAAATGCCACCTCTTTCTACAAATCACTTTTTCCTGGTTTGACAAAAGTGAATTTGCTGAAAATGGTCAAGATAATTTATCCTCAGGAGATTCATAAGCAGAACCTTGGAAGTAGATAAAAGAATGAATTTGAAGTGGAAATGCAGTTTTGTCTTCTTGTAGTATATCTAACAAATCAAATAATCCCAAACCATTACCTATTATAGGTCCTATTATAGCCCCTGCTAATTAATTACTTAGAATTCACTAAAATTAGTGTTTCAGATTGCATTTCCCTAGAAGCTGATGTTGGGTCAGGAATTGGAGTGTAAGTTGCTTCTTTAGGAGG
Source organism: Rhinopithecus bieti (assembly GCF_001698545.2). Lineage (NCBI taxonomy): Eukaryota > Metazoa > Chordata > Mammalia > Primates > Cercopithecidae > Rhinopithecus > Rhinopithecus bieti. The sequence continues at coordinate 39,414 of NW_016804679.1, forward strand.
TGATCCTGGGAGGCACTCATGTGGAGGTAGGGAAAGGAGAAAGGAAGGAAGGGAACCAAGTACAAAGTGTGAGGATGAGCAGGTTACCGACGGGGGCCAGCTGGGACCTTTGAGAGATGGTGTAGAACATGTATTGGAGTTGTTCTCCCGCCAAGAGGAGAGGAAGCTGGAATGTTCCTCCTCCAACTCCCATCTGACTTTGGCTAAGGATGGCTCCTAGAGTTGACTTTGGCTAAGGACGGCTCCTAGGGTATCAATTCCCTAGCATTCTGGACTGGCAGTAGGAAGCCTTCAGCACACATTGAAACAGTACATGCAAAGGGATATGGACAGAGCACCAACAGCTCTGCTATACTTTGCCTATCCAAATCATATCCTGAATCTTACCACTTCTCAGAGTGTCTACAGCTACAACCCTAGTTCAAGCCACTTTTTCTGGACCACTGCAGCAACTACTTCAGCAGTTTTCCTGCCTCAACTCTTCCTCCCTATCTAATCCCCACAAAACAGCACAAATGATTTTTCCAAAACATGAATTCAATTACGTCGAATCCACCCTACCAAAAATTCAGATTCTCGCCCTACCAAAACTCACCCTACCCTCACCCTTCCAAAATCCAAACAGATCCTCATTGTAACTATAATAAAATCCAGCTTCCTTTTAGCTTTTAAAGCCTCACATGATCTGACCACCTTCATCTTTTTTTTTTTTTTTGAGACGGAGTCTCGCTCTGTCGTCTGGGCTGGAGTGCAGTGGCCGGATCTCAGCTCACTGCAAGCTCCGCCTCCCGGGTTCACACTATTCTCCTGTCTCAGCCTCCCGAGTAGCTGGGACTACAGGCGCCCGCCACCTCGCCCGGCTAGTTTTTTGTATCTTTTAGTAGAGACGGGGTTTCACCATGTTAGCCAGGATGGTCTCGATCTCCTGACCTCGTGATCCGTCCATCTCGGCCTCCCAAAGTGCTGGGATTACAGGCTTGAGCCACCGCGCCCGGCCCCCACTTTCATCTTTCTGACCTCATTTCCAAAATAAGGATGTTCACTACTCAGCCACACTACTCTTCTTTTTTGTTAACTAAACCTGTCTCAGGGTCTTTGCTCCTTTGTTCATTCTGTTTATAACGCTATTCCTAGTGGATCTTTACATCTGACACCTTCTCACCACTCAGGTCTAACTTAAATATCACCTCCACACAAAAGCCTCTCCCACCACCTTAGCCCCAGTCACACTTTTAAATTACTTTCTTTGGAGCATTTCTTGGGTCCTTCAAATTATTTTTTTACATGTTTTCATATTTATTATCTTTCTCCCCACATCAAAATATAAACTCCTAATAGGCAGAGATTTAGCATGTCTTGTTCAACCCTACAGTCCACCCTTCATATCCAAGGGTTCTGCATCTGTGGATTTAACCAACCATGAATTGAAAATATTTCAAGAAAATATGCAACAGTAAAAAATAATACAAATTAAAAAAGAATACAGTATAACATTGTTTACATAGCATTTACATTGTATTAGATATGATGAATAATGTAGAGATGATTTGACGTATGGGGAGGATGTGTGTATATTATACACAAATACTACATCATTTTCTATCAAGGACTTCAGCATCCATGGATTTTGGTATCTGAAGGGGTACTGGAACCAATCCCCCTGGATACCAAGAGACAACTATATATCCCCAGTACGTAGAATGCCAAACACATTTTAGGTATTTCAGAAATATTGATTTAATGAAAAAATAGGTTTCCAAGATTGATGAGGTTGAATGAAAAGTGCCATCTTTCATATTGTAAATATAATTACAATATGTCTAGTTTATTATTGGTTTATGATAACCATAAAATGATGGTTTGCTAAGCAAAGGCAAAACTGATGAGATTATGGAAAAATTTTCCTCAGTGGAGTCCCAATTAATGAAGTTCTACTTTCATAGAGGTGTCTATGATAATGTTATACCTACTTTTGGAATGGAAGTAAAACAACATTTTGCAATTTTCTTTTTCCCCTTAAATAAACCTACTTAAACTATAAATTAAGACTGTTCTCTTCGAGGGTTTAGTGATGCCTTGAAAAATAACTGAAACTAACAGTGTCAAAAAATGTATCAGTCAGTTTCCAGGAGATAAATTATTGCTTTCTGAAAATCTAGACAGCTCCACTTTAAATATTTAAATTAAGGCTGTTTTATTTTATTTTCTGTATTGTGATTTCTGCCTTGTCATTGCACATGTGGGCTAGTATAGTTGTTGGATCACATCTCATCTTACATAAAGACCTTGAAATTAAAAAATATTTGGGATGAAATATTTTAAATAGGAAATTTTAAATAGGAAAAAAATCAATAGATGTAGTCAGGGTTTAATAGGATGATCACAGCAGAACATAATACTCCACTGAAAGTCCTTCAAATGTAAGCCTGAAAGTATGAGTCTGAAAGTCCTTCAAATATAAGCCTGAAAGTATGAGTCTGAAAGTCCTTCAAATATAAGCCAAGCCACATTCAAGCCTTCTTTCCTCATCTACTCTCCCCCTCTCTCCCCACACCCCTCCATACCTTTGCCTAGGCTGTTCCCTGAACCTATCTCCTCCCATCCTCTCTGCTCCCACCTTTCTTCTGCCTTCAAGTCCCAGTTCAAGTGTACATTCTCCTTCTAGGAAGCTCCTCCAACTGCCACAGCAATCAGTAGGTCTTTTGTTCTGCGTTCAGCTTGTACTTGGTAGAATATACCTAATATTCCTGTTTTCACACTGCAGTATGATTTATTTCCAAATCACCCTCCACCCCACTGTGAGCAGTCTCTCAAGGGCATGAACAGTGTCTTTTACCCTTAAATCCTCATCACTTATCATACTTACTATAGGAAGTGCTCAGTAAGGAGTTGTGAGCAGTCTACTCATTTAACCCCCTTTAGGGCTTTGAGATGGTGTGTTCTGCATATATCATTTTGCTTTCCACTGGTAATTGGTAATACAGATGGGGTGGGAGGAAATTGGCAGGAAGACTTGTTATTCACATCTCCTCTTTTTCCTTATGTTCTTTCCGGCTTCGGGATGGGACCAGAGACTAGATGGTGAAACTCTGGGCTGAGGTTCTCATATGCTAAACCACTGGTAATGCCACGATTCAGGTACCCACTTGCAGGACTTTCCTGACATCTTCTCACTTCCCTTTATAAATACCTCCCCTATCTACCCTTCATTCCATGCGTTCTTGTGCCCACAAGCTTCAAGAACCCTGTTTATAGCTTTCCTATCTTCCCTGACCCTTCTGTTAAACTGCCTTGACCTCAGAATTCAATCTAAGAAAGTTGGTTTACAGATTATTTAACTTACTTAAACTAATGTATGAATATAGGAACATTTCTATTTTACAATGAATCTGTTACTGTCAATACAATTCTGATTACTAAACTACTTTTAACTTGAAAACTGTTTTTTGCTAATTCCAGCACCCTGCTTCTGAGTGTTCCATATCAAATCATTTTTGGCCAGGCACAGTGGTTCACTCCTGTAATCCCAACACTTTGGGAGGCTGAGCCTAAAGGATCCCTTGAGCCCAGGAGTTCAAGACCAGCCTGGGCAGCATAGCAAGACTTCATCTCTACAAAAAATTAAAAAATTAACTGGAATGGTGGCACATGCCTGTAGTCCTAGCTACTTGGGAAGCTGAGGTGGGAGGATTGCTTGAGCCCAGGAGGTCGAGGCTGCAGTGAGCTGTGATTATGCCACTGCACTCTAGCTCGGGTCACAGAGTGAGACCCTGTCTAAAAAATAGACAATAAAATAATAAATTTTTCTAAAAATAGCCATTTATTAACTATTAGTTACTAACTAGTATATATTTTTTACAAACATACTTTAGACAAAAGAAATATTACCAGATAGATCACCAAGGTCACTCCTAGCTCTTTTTATTTCTTTTTGAGGCAAGGTCTCATTCTGTTACCCAGGCTGGAGTGCAGTGGCGTGATCATAGCTCACTGCAGCCTTAATCTCCCTGGTTCAGGTGATCCTCCCAGGTCAGCCTCCAGACACCATCACGCCTAACTAATTTGTTTTTGTTAGTACAGTCAAAGACTCACTATGTTTCCTAGGCTGATCTTCAACGCCTGAGCTCAAGCAATCTTGTTGCCTTGGTATCCGAAAGTGTTGAGATTATTGATGTGAGCTACCATGCCTGGCCTCTAGCTCATTTAAAAAGCAACCAATACTTCATAATAAGGAGGTACAACCCAGTAAATTAAGTTTTTTTTCTGAATTTCAGCTATTTTAAATCACTCTTTAAACAAATATTGGCCTCATCTTCCAGAATTAAGAAAAACAAACCTTCATGGTGAAACCCTGTCTCTACCAAAAGTACAAAAATTAGCTGGGCGTAGTGGTGCACGCCTGTAGTCCCAATTACTCCGGAGTTTGAGGCAGGAGAATAGCTTGAACCCGGGAGGCAGAGCTTGTAGTGAGCTGAGATCATGCCACTGCACTCCAGCCTGACGACAGAGCGAGATTCCGTCTCAAATGTTTCTTCGTCTTCATTATATATAAAATAAAATAATTATTAAAAAAAAAAGAAAGAAAAGAAAAACCTTTAATTCACCTTGAACTCAATATCACATCTGAGCAAATGTTTTGCTTCAGCCTTTAAATACAAGCCCAGAAAGTTATTAAAGCAAATGTTTTCATTTATGTTATTTTCTTCTTTGAACTCTGTAGTTAATTATATAAAGTTAAATTATCTCATCATTGTACGAGAGGGTTTCCTTTAGTTTGCCTGAAAAATATTTTAAATCCAAAGTGTAAAAGTCATTCCTGATGTCACCACCTCTCTTTAAAATTGTAAGAAGCAATAAGGTAAAGTCCCCTTCCCATCCTCATGCCCTGGAGATCACCACTGTTGGCAACTGGGTACACATCCTTTCTTAACATTTCCTGCATTTATATAGATACATGGGTGTCAGTTAATATTTATTAAAATACAATCAGCATATACTTATTGGTCTGCAATGTTCTTTTACATCTTTCTAATTAACATGGATGCTTTTCCAGGTCACTACTTTGGATCCAATGTATTCCTTTTAAAGGTTATGTAATATTCAGTTGTATAAACATGCCATAATTTATTCCACCTTTCTTTTACTTACTGACATTCCATTTGTTTTCTTTGTCTTCTTTTTTTTTGTTTGTTTGCTTCCTCAACACTCCCAGTGTAATAACTGGATCCTTACTCTGCTCCCAACAATGCTGCTCCCTGCAAACATTCTTCCCTCAACCCTGCATCTCCCTGAACTTGTCACCTGGTCTTTCCAAAAGAACTGGCCTCACACACTATCTATATATTCATTTATCAATCATTTTTCAACTCTGCAGTTTTTCTGTCTTGCCACTCTTCTGAAATTGCTCTCAGTAAAGACATCCATGCTGTATAGCTGCTGCCCAATTCAGAAACTTTTCTTCCCAGTCTTCATCTCACTCAATATGACTGCTTCTCTTGAACCTTAGCTTCCTGAAGTCCATTCTTCCCTTGCATGCTGAAACAACACTCTTCTGGTTCTTTCCCTACCTCTAATGGCTATTTCTCAGTTTCCTCTACTTGTGCCACCTCACCTGTTTCTTTCATGTCAGTGTTCCTCAGAGTTCTACTTTTGGCCTTCCTTTCTTCTTCCTCTGCATGTCTTCCTGGTGTTCTCGTCCATTCTGATGATGTCAACTACCACCTAAGCACTAAAGATTTCCAAGTCTAACTGTAAACCCCACTCTTCTCCTGCTCTACAAATACCCAAATCTATCTGATCTACAAATACCCAACATCTCCCTAGAGTCACATGAAACTCTCCTTGTCTGTAGCTGAACTGTTGATCTCTCCCCTCCCACTATAACCCAATCTTCTTCCTGTATTCCATAACTCAATCACATTTCCACCCATCCTTGTCACCCAAACTAAACAAATCAGTCTTCTTTAACTTCTTGCCTACTTTCATATCTAGTTTTTCAATCGGTTCTACAATTTATCTGAAAAATTCTGTTGTCACTTACCACATTCCTAAAGATATCCTCATCTACCCTTGCCTGCATTTTTATAATACTTCACAACTGATATCCCAGCCTTTAATCATATAACCTTCATATCATTTTCCATATGGCAATTAATATTATTTTCTGACACAGTCCATGTCAATCCCCTGTTTAAAAGCCTCCATTATCCTCTAATACCCATAGGATTAACAAATATTTATATATAATTATATTTAATATATCATAAACATATAATAATGTATAAGAAGAAGCCTTTAACTATCAGATTCCATTTTACCTAACCATTACCCCCAACTAATCTCCCTATCTTTCAGCCATATCCCTATGCTGGCTGGACTTCCACTTGTATTTGAGTCTTTGTTCAGGGTATTTTAGTCAACCTGGAATTTTCACCCAATCTCTCATTACAGTTTTATTTTTCTTATTAGGACTCATCTCAAAATTATCACCTCTGAATTCTTACCCAGCTCTCTTACCAATTATAGGAATACATATTTCCTATTCTGTGCAGCCAAAGCCCTTTGTCCACATCTCTCTTGCTGGGACAACACTCTCCTAGTATTATGATTATTGGTATCATCTGGTATTACAATTGTTTCATCTGGTATTATCCGTTTCTGTGTCTATCTTCTCCACAACACTGTGGTACCTAATGAACAAAGTCCATGTCTTTCAGATTTTTGTATGTCATCACACAACTCTTGTGTCCTGCATGTAATAAACACCAACAAATGTTTTGAATTTAGAGAGTTTGGAAAGAACAGACGAAGTGGTCTGGTCTCAGGTCTATGTCTCCAATCTTCTGTGCTACAGATGATGTTGCAGAGCACAGTGGTGGCTAGAAAATTGAGCAAACTTAGATGGGTGCTTTGTTTACTTTTTTGCATTCATAATGAAGTTCTAGGATCAGCATTCAGTCAACGATTTCACTGAGGCTGACTGGAAAAAGTTTCTCCCTTTGGGAGAGAAGTTAGCAGTTAAGAGGATTCCTTTCGGCTTTTGGAATTAGGGAAATATTTCCAATTATGAGAGACCACAAATGGGTAGATGATATACTAAGTGGGAAGGACACAGACTGTCTCTTCTCAGGATGAGTTTTAAGGAATTATTCCCAAATAGGACTTCATGTATTTCCTGATAACAAATCTTAATTTTCAATAATTGCTCCTGAGTGTAGAACAGTACAAATTAATAAAATATTTATTTGCTAGAGTTCTTATATCCTTGAATTAATCAACAAGCGAAATCTCTGAACCCCAAGTATGAGAATCTAGAAATACTGTTAATTTAGAAATATCAGCAGTAGCAGGATATATTATTTTTTAAATCTGCCCTACATTTAGTAAATGCCTCCCCTGAGGGCACTTATCTCCTAAAAATCATATGTCCTGTTTAGATTAACACATTATAATTAAAGTTTCCATGGCTGTTTAAGCTAGCCATCTGTGTGGAATCATTCAATCAATGCAGCCAACACTGCCTAAGAATCTTCTAGGTGCTAGGCACTAATGATACAGATCCAAGAAAATGAAGTTATTAGAAAATAGGTGGCAGTAACCCTTGAGTTTCCTGGTTACTATCAAAGATTTCAAGAAATCAGAAAAGCAACATGGCATAGTAGAAAGAGCTTTGAAGCCAATAAACTGGGTTTATATCCCTATTCCATTACTTATTAGTCATGTAACTTTAGGCAAGTCGCCTGATATCTCTGGGATTTCTTAATCTTCACAATAGGGTGAATACTACCTATGTCATGGAGGGGTGAGGCAATTAATATATGAAAAGCATTTAACACAGTATCTCTTACATAGTAAATACTCAATAAATATAAATATTTCTATTTATGATGATGAATGAATGACGGTATTTTTCAAATCAGCTTTTCACATTTTTAAAACAGATGTGCATAGAATGGCTTGCTTACAAACCAAGTGAAGTTATGATATAGTCTTAGAGCCAAAGAATTCACAAGGCAGAGTTCTCAGCTAACGGATGAAGTGTTATGACAACCAAAGTATTAAGTTGGATACCGTAATACGAACTTTTCATATTGAATTAATTTGTATGTGGAAAGTCGTAAATGACCTTGATGAAATTTTGTCTTAAAACGAGACCTGGTTTTCTTTATTTTTTATTTTTTTATTTTTTTTTATCATGAAGGTCTAGTTGTTCTGAAAAGGTTCTTTGACCCTAGGACTATATTTCCATTTAAAAAAGACATTTCTGGTATTTTTGTAAGATGATACATGAGCTCTGGAGTTTTAAATGAATGGCAACTAACAAAATGTTTAAAGAGTTTTAGCTGCAGATCTAAATATCATACTACCTAAAAAATACACAGAAATATTTCCTTTGTATGAAATTGCTTAATCTTAGGATACTGAGATGCTTTCACATATAACAGTCATGTTTATTAAATGGCTTGACTGTCAATTTTTGGTATAGTAAGAAACAAATCACTATGATTCATAGTGACTTTTGAAAATCTATGCAAGCATTTTCATTGTTTCATGTACATTATTTTTAAATTTTCTTTTATATTATTATACCTTTGCCATTTTACCTTGCTAAAAATACAGTAGGGGTTTGTCCCACCAAGCACACACTTTATTGACTATTTAAATAACTAATTTAATTACATATATTTTTCAACTAACACTTCCTGAATTTGACCCATTTAGCTTCATTCCTCTCTCTCTCAGATGCTTTTGTAACTTATTTTAAATATGTAAGTTTTATAGTGAAGGAACATAATACTTGGATTAGCCTTTTTATGTTATGTGAGCCAGTGGATAAGTACTTCTACTTATTTACTCCCAATTATAAACACACAAAATTTTTGTTCAAAAAATGCTGCTAGCATGAATTTCAAAAAGCATTTTTTCCCCTTCAGACTCTTATAAAGTGTGTGCCTGCTACCTCTGTGGTATGGCATTTTAGTTCCAGCAACTACACCTTTTTCCACCACTTGAAGATACTATATGTCTAGAATAATATTGTCCAACAAACTTTTTGCCATGATGAAATGTTGCATGAGATCCAGTATAGCAGCCACTAGCCAGATGCTGCTAATAAGTACTTGAAATGTAATTAGTGTGACTAATAAACTGAATTTTTTACTTTACTTAATTTTAATTAATTTAAATCAAAATAGACATATATGGCTAGTGGCTATAGTATTGGACAGAACTGAATTTTTTACTTAATTTTAATTAATTTAAATCAAAATAGGCCGGGCGCGGTGGCTCAAGCCTGTAATCCCAGCACTTTGGGAGGCCGAGACGGGCGGATCACGAGGTCAGGAGATCGAGACCATCCTGGCTAACATGGTGAAACCCCGTCTCTACTAAAAAATACAAAAAATTAGCCGGGCGAGGTGACGGGCGCCTGTAGTCCCAGCTACTCGGGAGGCTGAGGCAGGAGAATGGCGTAAACCCGGGAGGCGGAGCTTGCAGTGAGCTGAGATCCGGCCACTGCACTCCAGCCTGGGCGACAGAGCGAGTCTCCGTCTCAAAAAAAAAAAAAAAAAAAAAAAACCCAAAATAGACATATATGGCTAGTGGCTATAGTATTGGACAGTGCATGTCTTGAATGCATGTTGAAATAGCTGGAGCAGTGGATAAGTGTGGTCACTATGTCCTCACGCCCCGCTTCTTTCTCAAGCTATTCAATGCTCACCCATAGCAGAATATAAATCAAGGCTCATTTCTACCACTGATCACTCTAATCCACAGGGATTATATTCAATGAAATTCTACATAGTTAGCTGTGTACAGGAAATTGAAAATTTAGTGCCAGATTATACCTTGCACAATAGTCTAACTTTCATATGCCTAAGTTTTAGCAGAGTATAAATAATACTACCATCTTCTGTTCATTGAAAGCTTATAATACTAAACACTTTATACACATCTTATTTCATTGTCATAATAGGCTTGTGAAGTATGTATTATAATCTCCATTTTTACCTATGAGGAAATTGTGGCTCAGAAAGATGAAGTGACTAGCTCCAGTCAAACAGCTAGTGAGTAGGAGAGCTGGAACTTGAAATCTGATTTATGACTGGGTAGCGACCTTGTAGGCAGGCTCCTATGAGATACGTAAACACAATTTGAGTATTGGAGCCATCATAATAAACCTAAACCTGTCTGAGAAAAATACATTGTAACAATTACAACTTAGTGGGAATAAAAGTTTGTGATTCAATTTAAATTAAAAAGTATATAATTTATAGTGAAAGATCATTCCATAGTTCTTCCATCACAGACTAGATACATCACTTTCTTAAAGACCAGTTGCTCCCTCTAGTGAGCATCAATAGGAATGACATGCCTAGCATGTATTTAAAAGTGACAATCTCAGCAGGAGCTGTACCTTCCTTAAGGATCTCTTGGCAGTTTGTAGACGCGAATTTTAGTAATCACAAACAATGAGAGTTTCTCGTTTTATTAGGTGGGGTCATGGATGCTAGATATCATACTATCCAAGGGAAGTCTCCTTCAACAAAAAATGTCCTCCTTCCCAGAGGGAAAACCTATTTATATTTATCTGGGCCTGGAATTTAACATCATTTTACATATAAACACTAAATATGTTTACACTGATTTAATGTGCAATAAGCTTTCCAGGAAGGAAATTATGGTATTTCATCTAATTTGAGACATCAATTGTAAAACATAGTATTATTTAAGTATCACCAAGAAAGGAAGACAAGGAGAAAAAACACTGCCAATTAAACTGTGACATGATGCATTCTTATACATAATTATTTTATGTTTTAAAAAAGAACTCTTTTAGGCTTAGACAGAAATAAAATATCATACTTGGAAATATATGGAAGGAAAGAGAAAAGCAAAATAAACTGTTAAGGTATTCTTAAAACTTCTTCATATTCAGAAAATTTACTGAAAGTTTGGCTCAGAGTTGTCAAATTCCATATTTTTTTCCAAACAATACTATCCTCTTTGCTATCAAGTGTTTTAATGATGCAATATTTCCTAAAACAGTGCTCAACTCTTCTGTCTAGAAGAGTTTTCATTCAAGCCACAAATTATGTGAGTTTTGATGTCAGTACTCTTTTGAGTCTTCCAAGGAGATTAATGGAAAGTTTTAAGACAACAAACAGCGCATATTCTTTCTTCAGATGGTCTTTAGTTTGTCCAGAAATGAAATTGGTAACAATAACCAGGTTCACACATGCTCAGGCAGTGATGATGGCAATGATGTAATGACTGACACATGGCTGACTGTGCTTCTAAGACATATCCTGATTTAAGAAATGTGAAATGTATTTCCTATAATGGAAGAAATACATTAACATGTACCAAGGGGAGCTTTTCCTTTTTCTTTTACAGAACTTAACAAAGATTGGGTCACCATTTCAGAAAACCTCATCACCAAGGTATTTGAATCACAAGTAGAACATACCCATACTCCATCCATGGTGATTATATCAACGAGTATAACTTTCTAGTGACTTTGCTATTTCTTACAGTGTAGGCAATGTTAATGTCCTTACATATCAAAATAGGCACTATTATAAATTGCTTTTATTTCTCTTTTATGATGTCATTATATTGATGTTTTTTCTATTTACATGTGTAGGCGGGTTATATTGTCTATTAATTTCATTTCAGGAAAGTAAAGACTCTTTTAGAAGATATCTGTTACAAAAAGATGGCATTCAGTCTGATAAAGATAATACTGAATTTGGGGATCATCAATAACTGCCTCTCCTCTGAAAATAAATAAAATATTTGGGTACTTTCCTTACAAATATTATATTAATATGCTTGTGGATAGGGGAAAGAGGGAAGAAAGAAGAAAATTGTGAATCAATTTAACATCAAGGATCGTTACTCATTTTAAGAAAGTGAGTTCACCTCCCATTCACAATTGCTTCAAAGAGAATAAAATACCTAGGAATCCAACTTACAAAGGATGTGAAGGACCTCTTCAAGGAGAACTACAAACCACTGCTCAGTGAAATAAAAGAGGACACAAACAAATGGAAGAACATTCCATGCTCATGGATAGGAAGAATCAATATCATGAAAATGGCCATACTGCCCAAGGTAATTTATAGATTCAATGCCATCCCCATCAAAGTACCAATGACTTTCTTCACAGAATTGGAAAAAACTACTCTAAAGTTCATATGGAACAAAAAAAGAGCCTGCATTGCCAAGACAGTCCTAAGCAAAAAGAACAAAGCTGGAGGCATTACGCTACCTGACTTCAAACTATACTACAAGGCTACAGTAACCAAAACAGCATGGTACTGGTACCAAAACAGAGATATAGACCAATGGAACAGAACAGAACAGAT
>NW_016804679.1:52800-70105 GCF_001698545.2 Rhinopithecus bieti
AACAGGTGCTGGAGAGGATATGGAGAAATAGGAACACTTTTACATTGTTGGTGGGACTGTAAACAACTTCACCTATTGTGGAAGACAGTGTGGCAATTCCTCAAGGATCTAGAGCTAGAAGGACCATTTGACCCAGTCATCCCATTACTGGGTATATACCCAAAGGATTGTAAATCATGCTGCTATAAAGACACATGCACACGTATGTTTATTGCAGCAGTATTCACAATAGCAAAGACTTGGAACCAATCCAAATGTCCATCAATGATAGACTGGATTAAGAAAATGTGGCATATATACACCATGGAATACTACACAGTCATAAAGAAGGATGAGTTCATTTCCTTTATAGGGACATGGATGAAGCTGGAAACCATCATTCTCAGCAAACTATCACAAGGACAGAAAACCAAACACCGCATATTCTCACTCATAGGTGGGAATTGAACAATGAGAACACTTGGACACAGGGCGCGGAACATCACACACCAGGGCCTGTATAGGGTGGGGGGAGGGGTAGGGATAGCATTAGGAGATACACCTAATGTAAATGACAAGTCTATGAGTTAACAGGTGCAGCACACCAACATGGCACATGTATACATATGTAACAAACCTGCACATTGAGCACATGTACCCTAGAACTTAAAGTATAATAATAATTTTTTAAAAAGTGAGTTCACACTTGTTCAGAGAGTACAGGCTTTTGAGACAAACTTTCTGGGTTCGAATGATGGATCTATTACTTTCTGTATCATTTTGGCCAAGTGACAGTCTCTCTTTGCCTCGGTCTCCTATTGAGTAAAATGAAGGTCATAAATGCATTACCTCATGGTGTTCTTATGACAACTAAAAGATGTGACACACTGGATGTTGTTTATAAAAGTGGCTGGTACATCAGGAGCAGTAAATAAGTGAAAGCTATTATTAATTATAATGGTAAAATCTACCTTTCTGCAAAACAAAAATGTCTGAACTTCTGCTAAACTCCTTGCTACCCGAGAAATCATTCCCAAAGAATCTATGATTCCTTGATATTATGGAGAAAAACCTCAGGGCTTTTGCAGATGTTTTCCCATAGAACCGTATTAGAAAAGATTCAACTATCTTTGGGGGTAGTGAAGTTTCTTGTCAATTGCCACAGAAATGCTCTGTCACGGACCAATTTATCCTATATTTTAAAGTGCAAAAAGGTGATATATGAAGCATAGTCAAAATATATTTCCTCTGCAAATAAAATATAATGCCGGTACAGATACACTGTTAGTTTTTGTAAGGCAATTTAAGGTTTATTTTATTCAAATCAACAAATATTGTTAAGAATCTACCCAAATCTATCCGAGTGTGGTGGCTCACACCTGTAATCCCAGCACGTTGGGAGGCTGAGGCAGGCGGATCACCTGAGGTCAGAAATTTGAGACCAGCCTGATCAACATGGTGAAACCCCGTCTCTACTAAAAATACAAAATTTAGCCGTGCGTGGTGGCCAGCATCTGTAGTCCCAGCTACATGGGAAGCTGAGGCAGGAGCATTGCTTGAAACTGGGAGGTGGAGGTTGCAGTGAGCCAAGATTGTGCCACTGCACTCCAGCCTGGGCGACAGAGCAAGACTCCATCTCAAAAAAAAAAAAAAAAAAGAATCTACCCAAATCCGAGCCCCATGCTACGATGAATAAAGGCAAAAGAAGCTGCAACTGTGCTCTCATCCCATGAGATGATGCTGGAATGCTGGGATGATGAGACTGACACATGTAAATCAACTAGTCACTAAGAGGAAAAGCATAATTAAGTGCTAAATTGCATGGTGCAGCTCATAAAAGAGTTGCAGGAATTCAGGTGAGGAAGATTAAGCAGCATAGGGTACTTAGGAAAGAGGCACCCAGGAGAAGGGAGAATTTACCAGTTACTGAATGTATGACTTGTTAGTTAGCCTCTCAGTGTTACTGTTTCCTCTTTTATGAAATTTGATAATTTAATGCACGTAAAATGCCTAGCACATTCTAAAGTAAGACAAGTTTTTGGTAAGCCTTAGAGAATGTGTCATATCTACCTAGAAAGAGAATTCTCAGATAGCAGGATAACCTGCGTCATGTAAAAGAAGCAGATATCCTTTTTAAGCCTTTTAGATACAAAAAGGTAAACAAAAAATCCACAAGTAATAGTCCTGCTCTAATAAGTACAATCTTCTGTGTTGAATAGCAACCACAGCTTTGCCTGCATGGCAGAATCACTCCCTGAGCACGTGAGCCTTGGTGCATGTTGACATTCCTAGAGAGTTCCTCCTTCCAAGCAAAGATTCTTTCTTTAAAAAAAATAGGACATAAAGTATGCATATGTGCTTTTCCCTCTAAAATCGTTGCCCTTTACTGACCCTTCTCCTGAGCACTTGTCCAAAAGCAATCGTAACCTGAGCTTTCCATTACCTACAAGGAATAGTTTTAATCATAATCACTTCTCTAATGTGGTTTTCTTCTAGTATATAGAGAACATGAGATATATTACTTCTAATTTTATCTCACGTTCTCTGGATATTCAAATATTCCCTATCACAGCTTTACAAATGTTCTGACAAGAAGAGAAGGAAGAGTTTTTAAAGAGTCTCAATGCTATTTGGGGGAAATTACATTCAGCAGAGTCCTGATTATACTTACATGATCCTAATTAGAGTTTTCCTAGCATTATTGGTAAGAGTGTTAATTACACTAATTACATAATGGCTTCTTTGACAAAGTCATATACATTCCAGGATTGGTCCAAGCCTGACACTCTTTTCTGCTGAAAAAACTATAAGGCTTATTGGAATAATAAAAGTTTCCACTTTAGGCCGAATGAAATTATACCCGTTCAATATAGAAGATGATTTCACGGCAATTAGAAACAGGCTTTGTGAAAAGTTCCATTATTCCTTTTTATTTATACCAAAAGTAATTTCAGCCATGCATAACAGGCTCCATCACTTGTAGAGAAGAAAGCATTCTATATTTCTGTAGACAGAAAAGAAGTAAGGCCTGAAATGATTACCTTGACTTTTCCAGAAAGGAGAGAAGAATTGGAAATACAGTATTGGTAGTCCAAGGTTTTGATATGTAAACTCACCTAAATATGCTGGTCTTTTCAGAGTTTGTTTGTCACACAGTGTGACTACAGACAAATTATTTGTAAAATAAAATTGTTTTCTCTGTGATTTTCTTATCCTTTTAGAGCCTTTGAAGCATATATAGAAATTTATTCTCCTGAGTAAGAATGTTACTATATACAGGAGAGCCGCCCTCTGGTTTGCCAGTGGCAGATAGGAAGGAGAGCAGGTGACAACCCATATGCCCCTTACTTCTCTTCTGCAAGCAGCAAGTTGTAAGCAAGAGAAACTGTTTTCTGCTCATTTGCTCCTTTATTTAACATTTTAATAATCTATGGGATACTGTGCAAGGTAGTGTGCTAGGGAAACAAAACCATGATCTTGTCCTCTTGCAGTTTACAGTCTCCTCAGATATCGTTTGTGGTATGTTTAGGCTTTAATTTTGTCTTCCTGTGTATTGCCTAGGTATATTTCTGGTCTTGATATTGAAAGACAGCTTCAAGCTGTAATACATCACAGCTGTTGGGCAGGAACTCATGGAAAGCAATGAGCAAGGTAGAAGGGGCAAATTAGAAACAATTTGAGGCACCCATAGATGCAACCAAACCTTAATGCAAGGTGTATTCATTTAATATTGCTTCTGTAACAAATTATCACAAATTTAATAGCTTAAAATACACAAATTCATTATCTTATAGTGCTGGAGGTTAGAGGTAATAACCTCAAGGTGTTGTCATTCCTTTGGAGGCTCTAGGATAGAATCTATTTCCTTACCTTTCAAGCTTCTAGAGGCTGCCTTTATTCCTACGATCCTGGCTCCTTCCTCCATCTTCAAAGCCAGCAACATAGCGATTTCCCTTTCCTCCCTCCCCCTCCTTTTCTCCACCATTCTTTCCCTCTCTCTGTGCTTTCGTCCTCTCATCTTCTCTGACCCTCCTGCCTCCTTCTTATAAGAAATGTAATTCCATAGGGCCCATCTTTGTAATCCAGAATCATCTTCTCATCTCCAAACTTTTAACTTAATCATATCTGCGAAGTCCCTTTAGCCACATAACTAAGACTGGTACATCTTTGAGGCCCATCAGCTTACTACCACACAAAGCAAATTAAGTAGAAAATAACGTTTGCCTCTTTTACACCTTGAGTCAACCAGCTGCATGTTGCCCTTTGCAAGTTTGTTTTCAGCTTCAAGGCCATCTTTGTTATCCATTTTAACTAGCCTTTCCTCACAAAATGGTGGTATGTGGCTCCCCCTACTGATATTTCTCTGAGGCCTTGTAACTCTCTAAGATAGCACCAGTTTAACTCACAAGTCAAAAAACTGGAACACTTCGACCAGAGACATTGACATTCCGCTCTAATGAACTCTTAGCTGATTGCTAAAGACAGATGCTTCATTAGAGCCAAACATTCCTATCTTACATAACTAAATATAACAAATTAAGTTCATGGGGCTGGAAATAGTTATTATTTCCTCTTTCTTGCAGTGAGGAGGCATGAAACAACATTTAGCAAACTGATCCTGGCTTAATTCCTACAGATATTATGCAGCATAAACTCTTATTTGATGCAGATTATACATAAAAAATTAGCAATGAATAATATGCATCGCTTTAGTGGTAAGAAGCTGAGTAGCTTTTTTTCCCCCAGTAATCGTAGAGGCTAGACTTGACATTTTTATGTCACTTTTACTAAGAAGGGGGGAAATATTAGTTACTCCACGTAACTAGGAGCAAAAGACTTCTTTTTAAGATTAATAGCCTCAAAAAAGTGAAGACCAGAAAAACATTTGTTTTCAGACACTGGAGAGCAGGCACTGTTATGGCTGTGATTTTACAACTGCCCTTACATGCTGGGGGCAGTCTCCAGATGCATCTCAAGGTGGATCGTCAGTGCTTTCAGACTCAGCACAATCTACATTTATTTACGTAGTTAAAATTACTGTTGCTATGGGTAAATTCACATAAGTCAAGCCCAGAGAATCCGGTTGGCTGTCAGGGAGCGGCGGAACCAATCCCGGGCTCAGCAAGTTCTCGCGATACCGGGAGATCTGCATCCCTGACGACACCGCCGCCAAGATGTTAGTGAGACTGGAGGGTGGGCGGTGCGAGCGGCGGTTATCTCCGAGCTCGGCTTCTCTGAGGAAAACGGGCGTTCACCTGCGGTTGGTCCGACTGTTACCAACATGAGCGGCGTGGATGGGGTCGAGAGGACCCGTCCCCTCCAAACCCACAGCTTCATTATTTCTGACCACGTCCCGAGCGACCCGGACGCACACCAGTGCCTGAAGCTCCGCGACCAAAGCGAGGCGACACAGGTGATGGCGGAGCCGGGTGAGGGAGGCTCGGAGACCATCGCGCTCCCGCCTCCACAGCCTTCAGAGGAGGGGGGCGTACCTCAGGATCCCGCGGGCCGTGGCAGTACTCCCCAGATCCGAGTTATTGGGGGTCGCGGTCATGTGGCGATCAAAGCCGGGCAGGAAGAGGGCCAGCCTCCCGCTGAGGGCCTTGTAGCCGCTTCTTTGGTGGTGGCAGTGGACCGCAGCTTGAAAAAGGGCGTTCGGGGTGGAGAGAAGGCCCTAGAAATCTGTGGCGCCGAGAGATCTGCGTCTGAGCTGCCGGCGGGGGCGGGGGCCGAGAACGACACCGAGGAGGTGAAGACAGGAAAGTGCGCCACTGTCTCAGCAACCGTGGCGGAGGGGGAGAGCGCTGAGGTGGTGGTGAAGGAAGGCCTGGCGGAGAAGGAGGTAGTGGAGGAGCAGATGGAGGTAGAGGAGCAGCTGCCGGAAGGTGAAGAAATAGAAGTGGCGGAGGAAGATAGAGTGGAGGAGGAGGCGAGGGAGGAGGAAGGGCCCTGGCCTCTGCATGAGGCTCTCCGCATGGACCCTCTGGAGGCCATCCAGCTGGAACTGGACACTGTGAATGCTCAGGCCGACAGGGCCTTCCAACAGCTGGAGCACAAGTTTGGGCGGATGCGTCGACACTACCTGGAGCGGAGGAACTACATCATTCAGAATATCCCGGGCTTCTGGATGACAGCTTTTCGAAACCATCCCCAGTTGTCCGCCATGATTAGGGGCCAAGATGCAGAGATGTTAAGGTACATAACCAATTTAGAGGTGAAGGAACTCAGACACCCTAGAACCGGCTGCAAGTTCAAGTTCTTCTTTAGAAGAAACCCCTACTTCAGAAACAAGCTGATTGTCAAGGAGTATGAGGTGAGATCCTCCGGCCGAGTGGTGTCTCTTTCTACTCCAATTATATGGCGCAGGGGGCATGAACCCCAGTCCTTCATTCGCAGAAACCAAGACCTCATCTGCAGCTTCTTCACCTGGTTTTCAGACCACAGCCTTCCAGAGTCCGACAAAATTGCTGAGATTATTAAAGAGGATCTGTGGCCAAATCCACTGCAATACTACCTGTTGCGTGAAGGAGTCCGTAGAGCCAGACGTCGCCCACTAAGGGAGCCAGTAGAGATCCCGAGGCCCTTTGGGTTCCAGTCTGGTTAACATTTGCCCTTGGGAATACTCCTGCACAAGGTCTCCTACCACCTTCTGCTGGACTTGTGCTTGGGCATCAGCAATGGGTATGCCTTCTACTGTGTTTTGTTTTTGCTGACTTTTCTGCACCCTCTTTCCTTTGGATATTCAGTTCTCTCAACCTCAAGATTGAGACGGTGGTGGGTATGCTTCTACACTTGCATATAACCTTCATGCTGTTCTGGAATATCACATGCTACGAGGCCATCCTTCACGCTACTTGTAAGCCAAGCAAATGATACTGTAGATTGTACTGCCTGTATCTGCACTGCTTGGACCCTGTTTATTCCCAGGGCCTCTGAACTGGTTGCCATCACCTGGATTTCTAGCTTTGGGAGCCTATTCCACCTACTCAGCTCTGCATCGAGAAGTAAGGGCACATGCCCTGTGGACAGTTACTGGACGTTAACGAACTCAGAGGAGAAAAGCAGTGAGCCGCTTGTTCTGTGTGGTTTATGCTACTTTATTGCTCTTCCTTCACCTCTAGTCACTTTCTATTGCTACTTGCCCTGCATTGGCTCCTGCCAAGGTCCGACTCTCCCTCTTTTCCTTTTTTTTTTTTTTTTTTTGAGACAGAGTCTTGCTCTGTCGCCCAGGTTGAAGTGCAGTGGCGCCATCTCGACTCACTGCAGCCTTCACTTCCCGGGTTCAAGCGAGTCTCCTGCCTCAGCCTCCGGAGTAGTTGGGACTAAGAGTGCGCACTGCCATGCTGGGCTAATTTTTGTATTTTTAGTAGAGATGGGGGGGGGTTTCACCATGCTGGCCAGGCTGGTCTCGAACCCCTGACCTCGTGATCTGCCCTCAGCCTCCCAATCCTTTCTCTTAAAAAAGTATTATTAGCTCAGAAACATTTGTAAAAGCAAGCTTTTAATTTCATTTTGGCTTTGTCATTTTCAGAGACAAATTGTCCTGTAAAATAGAGTGCTAGAGATCTTATGCGCCCACCCCTTTCTTCCCAACTTCCTACTTCCTAGCCCTTTTATCAGCTCCTAGAATATTTAAAGGGAGACACATCTAGATGGGATGAAAGGTGAGATCTAGTTTATAATGGGTGGAAGAACTAAAGAGATTGTGATGGGTGCCCTAAGCAGGGGAAACTGAACAAAAGGCTAGAGGCATGGGCCAGGTAAAAATTGGGCCTAGAATGAAGACTGTGCTGACCTTAAGAGCCTTCGAGGTAGGAGTACTTACTCCTCAATGGTGATGAATGGAGAAATTCTTTTCAGGATTGCTAAAGGAGAATTGAAGGGGTTAAAGTGTTAAATATGTTGCCTAGACAAGGGTTCTTTAAAGAAACACAACGCAAGTTTGAATGCTTGCTTTCTTGTTTTGTGACCTGATTTCTGTGGAAGATTGTTATTTCATTAGGATTTAGTAAAATCATATTTTTTTTCTGTTTCTAAACTTACTGTGAAAATTGAGCTGTGCAGACATTCTTTTGATTTCAATTGGGAACATTTGGAAGAACAATAGTCTTTACTTTCCTGTACAATATAGAGACATATGAATATTCATAACAGTTTTCAACTTGTTCTTGTTTCTGTTAAACTATATTCCTAGAAACATAGTTTGAACAACTTGGTCTTTGTTAGGCTTGTCAAATTGCCTTCATGGAAAAATAATCTACAAAAGTGTGGTTTAATTGATTGTCTTACATGATAATTTTCCCTGGTAACAACTTAGTAAGTGATGTGTCTTTTTTCCTAAATTGCTTAAATACTTTGAAATTGCTCTGACAAATTGGAAGTGTACCATTGGCATATTTGTCTTCCTTTTTATGCATGATGGTAAAATAAAAGCATGTTGTTCTGCTAGATTTCTTATTTTTCACCTTACCCATAAATGTTATGCTTGAATGAAATTGTTCATGTTAATTAAAAAGTATGGAATCATTAAAGTCCTATAATCCATTAAAGACCTTAATGGATTGAAATCATTAAAGTCCTTAAATTCATGTTAATTAAAAATTATGGAATCATTAAAGTCCTTAAATGGACGCAATAGACCTTATCCCAAAGAGAAGAAAACAGGGCATGGTATGTTTGGTATCTTCCAAAGTAGTTTGCTTTAAAATGTCAGCAGTTGCAACTGCTTACTCAATCACTTTTTTCCATATAGCTTATGCAGCACCACCTCCCCTTCAGTTGCTCAAATCCTCCATTTCTATCTCCATAAATTATATTCTCAGGTTATTCAGGCTCTTCTTTTTATTAACTTGTATGAAGGGAGTACCTATCATATGTGATGTATTCCTCTATTTTCATACTTTCTCATCTGTGAAAACTTGCGGTTTTTCTTCACACTTCCTCACCACTCTCTTCTATCAGATCCTTCAAGGCCTGCCCTTGGTAATTCCTCTGCCTTTTAGTCTTTATATTCCCCGTAGAGGAGATAAATGTTTCTTTATGCACTTAGTGTACTTTGCAGGGACCTCTGTTCTAGACAATAACACATAATTATTCATTACAGTGAATTCCACAAATAGAGAAAAAGAGTAAGAAGATAAAGTCCATTCCCTTCATTGGGGAACAGGGGAAGGACTGATAAAGAATCAACAGAGTGATACAGTAAAATACAGAGATTATATTTTTATGTTTTTCACATGTTTACTCTTTTCCTCTCTTAGCAGTTTGGAAACTTTGTGAAAGTGGAGATGCAGTGTATTTTACATGGTTCATTGCATCTAGCATAATGTTTTTTTTTTGAGATGGAGTCTCACTCTTGCCCAGGCTGCAGTGCAGTGGCAGGATCTTGGCTCACTGCAACTTCCGCCTCCCGAGTTAAAGTAGTTCTCCAGCTGGGACGAGTAGCTGGGAGTAGCTGGGACGACAGGCGCGTGCCACCATGCCTTGCTAATTTTTTGTATTTTTAGTAGAGATGGGGTTTCACCATGTTAGCCAGGATGGTCTCCATCTCCTGACCTCATGATCCTCCGGGCTCAGGCTCCCAAAGTGCTGGGATTACAGGCGTGAGCCACCATGCCTGGCCCATCTAGCATAATGTTTTGCACATAGTTGTCAGCAGATAAATATTGAATGACAAAATAACTTAGATGGGGAAAAAGAACAAAATAACCTAGTGCTCAGAAAGACTTAATGAGCAAATGGAAAATGTCAAAAGATTTGCAAAGCCATTCCTAAATAACAATTTCCCCTTTTAGTCATTAGAAAAGGTCCAAACACTTTTAACATTTAATCTTTCACTTGCATTTTAACAGAGCACTACTTAATTTTGGGTCGCCTTTTATATACTTGGTACATTTTAAGTTGATTATACTGGAGATAGAAGGGGATTAGACTCTAGATGTGTGTTGTCCAATACAGTACCTTTAGCCACCAGTGGCTATTGAGCACTTGAAATGTGATTAGTTTGAATTGAGATCTATAAATATAAAATTCACACTGGATTTTGAAGACTTACTATGGAAAGAAAAATGTTAAAATATCTAAATTTTTTTCAATTGATTGCATGTTGAAATATTTTTGACATGTTAAAATATATTGAAAATTAATTATCCTCATTTTGCCATTGTTTAATGTGGCTACTAGTAAATCTAAAATTACATAGGACAGCATGACTCTTGACTTCCTGAGGAATAACTGAAAGCATTATAAAATATCTAAAAATTAAACATGTTAATACTTTCTCCTCCTTAAACTTCTTGTGACTAAGATAAGGGTTATCTTGCTAAAATTCAAGGCCAATGGGTAAAAAGAAGGTGAGTAAAATTTCTTTAATGAACTGTTCTTGAGTTCTTCAGATGCATTGAATATTTTGCACAATGTACTGTGCAACACTTTCTTGATATAGGTAGGGTAGATTTGGATGCCAAATTGACACAGTTATATTGGTTTAATGTTTAGTAAAATTTAAGACCCATATATTCATATTTTCTAAAGTTAAATGCTCTTTTTTTTTTTTTGAGATGAAGTTTTGCTCTTGTTGCCCAGGCTGGAGTGCAATGGCATGATCTCGGCACAAGGCGACCTTCCGGCTCACCGCGACCTCCACTTCCTGGGTTCAAGGGATTATCCTGCCTCAGCCTCCCCAGTAACTAGGATTATAGGCATGCACCACTACGCCCGGCTAATTTTGTGTTTTTAGTGGAGATGGGGTTTCTCCATATTGGTCAGGCTGGTCTCAAACTCCCAACCTCAGGTGATGCGCCTGCCTTGGCCTCCCAAAGTACTGGGATTACAGGCGTGAGCCACCGTGCCTGACCAAATGCTCTATTTTTAGTTTACAAATGTACATGATGTTCAGAAAATATTTTCAGTTGTATTTTAACAGTTGGCTAGCAACAGAAAAGGAAAATATGAGTCTAGCTCTGCATTAAGTCAGTTCAATTAATGCGTACTACTTGAAGAAGCATACTTTTTGAAAATTAGTGGTCTGTAATTGTAATCTTGCAGTAGTTGTTTATTGAATACTAGCATAAGTAAGGATTGAATGGGATAGTAAAGGTTGTCTTTGCCCTTAAGGAACTCAGACTCATTGAGGGGGGTACCATTCCTTGAATGTTTCCTCTTTTTCTCCAGCAAATATACACATTCAAAACATCAACAAGCAAACTCAGAGAGGACCAGCCTGGCTGAGAGGAGTTGACCATCCCCCTCAGGACTGACTGCCTTTTCTTCAACATTATTATATAATTAAAGTCCTAGACTATATAGAAGTGACAGGTATGCTCTCTGCATTTATTATTATGGGAGGTGTTTTACTTGGAAGCAGTACTTCCTCCATGTTAAGTGCTTTGGGTTCTGAAGGGCCATCTTAATCCATTCCCTCTGACCTCAGAGGTTGTCAAGACCTATAGAAGAGTTTCTATCAAGCCACATTAGGAAAAATGTGGATGTCTACTTTTTGGCTTCACTTTTTTTAGGATTTGTATTTAAGGTAATTTCTTTGAGAACAGGTAAAAGGAAACGGGTTAATTAAAAAGGAAAGGGTCATTCAGGTAAGCTACTAATTTCTGTGAACACCTACATGTCTTATATATGACCTGATGGGCAGAGAAGGCATACTAGCTATAAATTAGGATTAAATCCCGGTTTTATGATTACCATGTATGGCGTTTGCCAAAATAAACTACTCTGAGTCTTGGTTTCCTTATCCATAATGTAGGGTTAATAAAACTTGCTGTATAAGCTAATGTTTTAGGATGCATTTGGAGACTGCATTATAAGGTTACAGAGAGGATAACAACAGAAACATCTGAGAGCTGACTTTGTGCCCGACACTGTGCTAAGAGATTTCAAGTATTAATATAATAAAGAGGTTAGACAAACAGCAAGCATCATGTCTAGCATATAATATGCAATCAATTAAAATTTCCATTTATCTTCCTCTCAATTTTAATTTCTCATTTAATTTACTTTCAGACAAATAGTCATGTAGCTTCATGGTTCTCACACCTGGCTGATCATTTTATATATAGCTTTGAACTTTCAAAAAATACTGATGCCCAGACTGTACTCCAAACCAATTAAACTACAGCCTAAGGTGCAGCTGAGTTTGAGAATCATGGATTACCTTTTCTTGGACTCCTTAAGTTAGGGAATACATACTGCCTTCCTAGTTTTGTCAAATTGACTCAAATTTGCCACCTTATAAGCATCCAGCTATTGCAAAGAGCCTGGTATAGCGTGGAGTTTCAGGATATCTACTTCATAGTTTTCCCCCTGTGGTCTTGCGGAATGGAATTAACCTGAATTCAACAAAAGAACTCTTTAAAATTCATAACAGCAGGTGTCATCTTTGAAATTCCCTTGTCAGAAAAGGAAATGATTTATTAGTGATATGCTTTACTTCTGTTGATCACTATTTGCTCTTTTAAAGTGTCCAAAGATGTTTTAATAGATAATTGGTATTTGTTGTTTTATTAAAGTATAATTTACATGTAGCACAAGAATGGTCATAGCAGTTTTATTCATAACAGCCCCAAACTAGCAGCAGCCCAAATGTTCACCAACAAGCAATGAATGAACAAATTATGGTGTATTCATACAATGGAACACCACTCGACAATAAAGAGGAACAACCTACTGATCATCAATATGGATGAATCCCAGAGACATGTTAAGTGAAAGATGTCAAAGGAGTATATATTATATGATTCCATGCATATGAAGTTCACTAGCATAGAGAACTTTTGTGTGGCGATAGAAATCCCAGGAATGGTAGCCTCAAGGTTGAGGGGAGTAATGGTAAATTTTGAGCACATGTGCAGGGGTAATAGTGCTCTATATCTTGAGTTGGGTGATAACACAGATGCATCCACTTTTCAAAACTTGACCAATTATACATTTTAAGATTTATGTATTTTAGTGTAAGTAAATTATACCTCAATAAATAGATTTTAAAATACCGTTGAGAGTTTAAAAAATGGAACTTCATTTGCCCATCTCCAGTCTTTTGGCTTCTCTTCCTCTGTGGTAAAAATCGCTGACTCTACTTGCAAGATCTTATTTGTAAGTTCTTACTGTTGCATGATTTTATTTATAATTCTAATAATGAAATTACTTTTTAAAAACTTATTTCCCTTTCAATTCCAGGCCAAAATTGACCTTTCTCAAGATTCTCTTAGTTTACAAACTGAGGCCTGTCATCCTCTGGTCATTGAAGTGAAGTCTGCTAAGGACATGTTGTCCTGTAAATAGGATTGACATTCCCTGGGGCCCTCTCAAGAATCTCTCTGAGCTTCCCTTTCCATTTATGACCATTTAGATGCTTACAAGATGCTTTTCTCTGACTTCTTCAGCTCCAACTGCTCCTTTCCATTACCCTAAAGCTGTGGATCACAAAGTGTTCTCCAGACCAGCAGTATATGCACCACCTGGATCTTGTTAGAAATGCAGGTTTTCGAACCCCACCCATGACCTACTGAAACAGAACTCTGAAGGTGAGGCCTAGAAACCAGGTTTTAACCAATGTGCCAAGTGATTCTAATGCTTGCTATCAATCATTTGGGAACCATTGCCCTAAACTCAGTTGCTGCTTCTGCTTCATCTTCTGTTGATTCAATTTCCTGAACTGTTTCCATTATAAAAACAAAGCAAAACAAGACATTTACCTATATTATTAATCACAAGTTCCCTACCCTGTGGGGTCACAATTTGGGCTTTGGATATCTAATTCTGCATCAAGTACATATCTCTGTCTTCATGATCTCAACAAATTATTAGATATATCAGTAATTTCCATATATGCTCTCATTTTGTAGTTTCAGTGTCACTACTTCCATTTAATGGATAGGGAAATAGGGGATCAGGAAAGAGAAGTGTATTATCCAAGACAAAAGTAACATGGGCTGCATTCAATTAGGGTTTCTCATTTCCAGCTAAGACACCTCGCACCATAATAAAGCAGCCTGTAACTAAATTTGCCATAAAAATATATCTAAAATCTTAATTAAGTTTGAATAGCTTGGTCTTAGTTGAAAGTTATTCCTAATTAATTCACAAGTAGCTTTTAAAAGGGATATGTTTATGTTAAAAAATAGAAGGTCTCCAAATCCTATCAGAGAACTATCCTGTCTTTAAAATGTAATTTTGACATCTACTGCCTGAATTAAATTGCTTAGTTTTACTTTCCCTCAGAGAAATAGAATGGACCAAAGCAGTTCAAATATTTTAATATTCCTCTGGAGTTTGGCTGCTGCGATGTAAAGAACTATTGATATCACTAATAAATAGATAGTGTATATTTATTGAGGTTTAGTCAATAGAGCGATTACTTATAAGAGGCATGTAGTACTTAATTATCATCTTCTTCACCAAACTCCAACTTAACTTTGGACAATACAATTAAGAGTTGTGTTCAGATGACTTTAAAAACAGGTGCATGGTACAACATGTTCTTCTTGTTAACTATTTTATTTAATGGCCAAACTTCTCTTGGGTCAGTTTTGATAACTCCTCTCCAATTTCATCAACAATGAGGGAAATGTAATTTCAAGGCAAGCATTGAGCACTAAGTATATTAGGCAAGAGTGGGCTTATTTAAGGCCTTACAGCTCCCAGAAATAGAATGTTTACAAGGTGTAATCACCTTATATTTCAGGATCCTGTTTTTCCAGAATTGTTTTCTTTTCCCAGAAAATTTTTACTCTCTATTTATTTGTATTTAGCTGTTCTTTACTAAAGTATAGCTCTATCATAGCAGAAGATTGTGCCTTCTTCATCTCTGTATCTTACATTTCTTAGCATGGTAGATGTTCAATTGGAATGTGATTTCAGAGAGTGCCTGTGTTACACTCTTGATCCAATATTGATGAACTTAATGTGTTAATCTATTATAAGCAAAGATTTTCAGGTCAAACTTGGTTTGAAATACAGACTGTATGTTACTCACAGAAAATGTGACTTTGAACAACCAAGCCTGCTTAAAGTCAGCTATTAAAAGTATGTATTTGATGCAGCTAGTTTTTTCTTAGGATATTTTATAAAGTCTTTAAAGTGATATGTGAAAGAATGTAGTAAAGCACTTTAGTTAGAGCAAAAGGATTGTTTTCCCTATTAGCCCAAAATACCATATGCCTAGAATCATTAGGAATTAACTGTAACATAGTGGACAAACATTATTACTATGTGCCAGTGTTTCATGACTTCCTCAGATTATTCAAATGCTATCCTACTTGGTCCAATTCAACTCTTCTTTTCTTCCACAAACCTTTCACTTATTTTACATGGATGACTTTTGTTTCTGAACTTTTATACAATTACAGTTTCATAATAGAATTTGGCATTGATTTTATACTGCCGACAATATTGTTTATTTAATGTAATTCTTAGCATAAAAATAATAAAAATGAGCAGGTCAGCTTCTATTTATTGAAAGCATACTGTGAAAAACACTTCACAGATATCTCATTTCACCTTCAAAATTCTGTAAGTTGTTTTATTATATTCATTTTGTATAGGAGTAAATTGTGGCTTAGAGAGGTGAAGTGACTTGCCCAAATTAAACAGCTAGTAAGTAACAGAACTGGGACTTGAAGTCAGATCTGTTTGATTTCAAAGGGTGCATCTTTAACTAGCATACAAAGGTGTGGGGTCATTCAGGTCAGGGCCTTTGTCTCTGGTTTCTCTTAAGACTGGTGAAAGCAGGAGCATGAGTTTTTTTTTTTTTTTTTCTTTTTTCTTTTTTTTCAAAGTATTATCACAGGCAGTGATCACAACTAGATAATTAGCCTGAGAAAACATTAATTTTGTAACAGTGATAGCCTAAATAGAGATTGTGATTCCATTGTAATAATACACAGAGTACCAAATGTATGTTGAGAAACTATGCCACAGTTATTTTACTGAAATATGATCTACTTTTGCCAAGCTGATCTATATCAGCTTAAACTTGAAGGCAGACAAAACAATCATATTATCATCCTAAAGACTACTTCCTCCCTCTAGTGACGAGGAATGGGAATATCATAGCTACAGGCATTTAGAAAACTTGATTCACCTCCCTCTAGGGGGTATTTGGGAAATTTTCAGGAGTAATTTTGGTGATTACGATGAATAGGGCTGCGGCTGGTATTCATTAAGGGCATTAGGGCTGCTAGACATCATGAATGTGAGGGATAGTACCCTATATAAAATAATTTTCCAGCTCAAAACATTCATGTAGATGAAAGATTCATTATTTTTTAAGTCTAGAACATAGCAGTTCAGTCATGTTTCACTTAACAATGAGGATACATTCTGAGAAATGTGTCATTAGGCAATTTCGTCATTGTGTGAACATCATACAGTATACTTACACAAACCTAAATGCTATAGCCTACTACACATGTAGGCTCTATGGTGTGGCGTATTGCTCCTAGGCTACAAGCCTGTGCAGCATATTACTGTACTGAATTCTATAAGCAATAGGAACACAATGGCAAGTATTTGTGTAACTAAACATATCTAAACATAGAAAAACTACTGTAAAAAGATAGCATAAAAGATTTTAAAATGGTATACCTGTATAGGACACTTACCATGAATGGAGCCTGCAGGACTGGAAGTTGATCTGGGTGAGTCAGAAGTGGTAAGCGCATGTGAAGGTCCAGGACATTAGTGTACACTACTTGATACGGTTTGGCTCTATATCCCCACCCAAATCTCATCTCAAATTGTAATCCTCATGTGTCAGAGGGGCCTGGTGGGAGGTGATTGAATCATGGGGCAGACTTCCCCTTACAGTTCTTTTGATAGTGAGTTCTCATGAGATCTGGGGGTTTAAAAGTGTGTGGCTTGCTCTCTCTCTCTCTCATTCTCTCTCTCATGCTTTGTCATGGTAAGATGTGCTTTGCTTCCCCTTCACCTTCTGTCATGATAGTAACTTTCCTGAGGGCTCCCCAGGCATGCGGAACTGTCAGTCAATTAAACCTCTTTTCTTTATAAATTACCCTGTCTCAGGTAGTTCTTTATAGCAGTGTGAAAATGGACTCATATGCTACTGTACATTTTATAAACACTGTACACTTTGGGACACTAAATTTATAAAAAAAATTTTCTTTCTCCAATAATAAATTAACCTTAGCTTACTGTAAATTTTACTTTATAATGTTTTAACTTTTAAAACTTTTAACTCTTTTATAATACCATTTAGCTTAGAACACAAATATTGTACAGCTGTACAATAATTATATCTTTATAAGCTTTTTCTAATTTTTTTTCTTTTTTTAAAATTTTTAATCTTTTTTGTTTA
>NW_016804679.1:70613-93044 GCF_001698545.2 Rhinopithecus bieti
AAATGAAGACAAAACACACACATTACCCTAGGCACACCCAGACTCAGGATTATCAATATCACTGTCTTCTACCTCAACATCTTGTCCCAGTAGAAGGTCGTCAGAGGCAATAACACACAGAGTTGTCATTTTCTGTGATAAAAATGCCTTATTCTGGAATACCGCCTGAAGGATCTGCCTAAGGCTATTTTACAGTTAAGTTTTCTTTTTAATAAGTAGAAAGAATATATTCTACAATAACATATAGTAAATACATAAGCCAGTAACATAGTCATTTATGTTTTATCAAGTATTATGTACTGTACCTAATTGTATGTGCTATACTTTTATATGATTAGCAGTGTAGTAGGTTTGTTTATAACGGCATTACTACCAATACACGAGTAATGGTTATACTATGACGTTATGAGGGCTACAACATTACTTAGGCTATGATGACACTAAGCAATAGGAAATTTTCAGCTCCATCATAATTTCACTGTTGGATATGTGGTCCATCATTTGCTGAAACATCATTATGTGGCACATGAATATTTCACATATGAAAACAAAAAATTTGCACTTTTTAGATATGTGCTGTATTTTTACAAGTGATTTATTTCATCTGCTCTAAAAGTATTCAATGTAAGATAAGCCATTAGTAAACACGAAGAAAGAGAAAGAAAAGAACGAAAAGAACTTTCAATTAAACTGTGACACAAAGCTTTCTAATTCTTAGAATTTTATTGCATACATATTGAAAGACCTTTTGATTTTAAAATGTAGTTTTAAAATATGTCACTCATAGGTATATATACAAAGTAAATTATGAGTGAAATAAACTAGTTTCACTATAAACTAGTTTCACTATTCTAATTATTTTCCCATTTATAATAGTAATCAATTTCTATTCAAAATTCTTGAATAATTTTGATGATGACAACATATCTTAGTAGAATGTTCTAGTACTAATAACAGTATGCTTCTGGGATATTTTCCCCCTAAGCCTCCAGTACTCATTCTGCAAGTTTTGGTGCTGGCACTTTCTTGATCTTACCAGAAGGTATCAATAGAATATTTTCAGGGAACAAATAAGACTGATTTTCCTTCCTCAAATGGCTCTTAAAGAGTTTACTGATTGAAACGTCAAGAGGTTGCAGTTGTCCAATCATGTCGGCAAGGCTAATAGCCAAGTTCACACCCCCTGGATGACTAGTATGCCATGACTGCTGTTCTGCTGGTAGCAGTTGTAAGATGCCATTGATTATATCATGGATAGTCATTTCAGAGATGTTAAAATGTGGAAGAAGAAACTGGGTTAAAAGGGGAGAAAGCTGGGAACCCTGCATGGGGCTACTGCATACCAGGACTCATTCCTGACTTCCACTGGCTCCAGGGGAATGGGTGAGTTGAACTGGCAAGGAGCAACCTACTGTCACGCAGCCTCTGGAACCCTGGCAGAAGGGAACCCCTCGACCACCATGGACACTCAAGTTGGCAGAGAGAGCTATTTAGAGAAGGGTTAGGGGCAGCAAGTCGGCTGATGCAGAACCCAGAGGGTTTGGTTATCCCCTCTAGGCTCGACTTGCTCCCATAGGAAATGTTAACCCTAGAGGAACTGTCAGATCTGAACTCTGCAGAGTGGTCTTGCCTGTCAGACAGGGCAGGTCTGACCTGAGCACCCCTTGATTTGCTGACCTCTCCTGGGGCCCCAGCCTGGCCACTCCTGCTTGCAGGGTGATCTCGGGTTCCCTGGGGGCCCACACCATACCTTCTGTGCTGGTGGACCATGCTTAACCAGCAGAGAGCTCCAGTGGGGTGGCCACTACAGCCATGTGCCAGCCTGCATGCTCTCTCCTCATACTGCAGCTTCCCCTGGGCTCACAGCAACTCCCCACATTGCTTTGCTAGTACGTCTATATGGGCAGATTTTGCTTTCGTTGCCCCCCAAGCATGTGGGAGTGCTGTTTACTCTCCTCCCCCTGATGACTACCATTGTAGACAAAGCCTTGGTGGGCACAGAGTCATAACAAAAAATCTCTTGAACCACAGCAAAATCAAATTAGAAATCAAGACAAATAAATTCACTCAAAACCATACAATTACATGGAAATTGAAAAACCTGCTCCTGAATGACTTTTGAGTAAATAATGAAATTAAGGCAGAAATCAAGAAGTTCTTTGAAACTAATCAGAATAAAGATACAACATACCAGAATCTCTGGGACACAGCTAAGGCAGTGTTAAGAAGGAAATTTATAGCACTAAATTCCCACATCAAAAAGTTAGAAAGATTTTAAGTTAAAAACCTAATATCACAACTAAAAGAAACAGAGAACCAGGAGCAAACAAATCAGAAGCATGCAAAAGACAAGAAATAACCAAAATCAGGGCTGAACTGAAGGAAATTTAGACCCAAAAACATTTCAAAGATCAACAAATCCAGGAGCTGGTTTTCTGAGAACATTAATAAAACAGACCATTAGCTAGACTAATAAAGACAAAAAGATAGAAGATTCAAATAAACACAATCAGAAGTGACAAGGAGGATATTACCACTGACCCCACAGAAATACAAACAACCATCAGAGAATATTATGAACACCTCTATGCTCATAAAGTAGAAAATCTAGAAGAAATGGATAAATTCCTGGATACATACAACCTCCTAAGACTTAACTAGGAAGAAATTGAATACAAGAACAGACCAATAGTGAGTTCTGAAATTTAATCAGTAATAAAAAGCCTACCAACCAAAAAAACCCAAAAAACAAAAAACCCCAGAACCAGAGAGATTTACAGCTGAATTCTACCAGATGTACAAAGAAGAACTAGTATCATTCCTACTGAAACTATTCCAAAAAAAAATTAAAAGGAGGGAATCCTCCCTAACTTATTCTATGAGGCCAACATCATCCTGATACCAAAACCTGGCAGAGATACAACAAAAAAAGAAAATTTCAGGTCAATATCTTTGCTGAACATCAATGCAAAAGTTCTCCACAAACTACTAGCAAACCAAATCCAGCAGCACATCAAAAAGCTTATCCACCATGATCAAAACGGCTTTATCCTTGGGATGTAAGATTGGTTTAACAAACACAAATCAATGATGTGATTCATCACATAAACAGAACTAAAGACAAAAACCATATGATTATATCAATAGATGCAGAAAAGGCTTCAATAAAATTCAACACTCCTTTCATGTTAAAAACTCTCAATAAAGTAGGTATTGAAGGAACATACCTCAAAATAACAAGAGCCATCTATGACAAACCTACAGCCAACATCATAATGAATAGGCAAAAGCTGGACACATTCTTCCGGAAAAGCAGCACAACACAAGGATGCCCACTCTCTCCACTCCTATTCAACACAGTATTCGAAGTCCTGGCCAGGGCAATCAGGCAAGAGAAAGAAATAAAGTGCATCCAAACAGGAAGAAAGGAAGTCAAATGATCCTGCTTTGCAGACTACATGATCCTGTATCTAGAAAACCCCATAGTCTCAACCCAAAAGCTCCTTAAGCTGATAACATAAGCAAAGTCTCAGGATACAAAATCAATGTGTAAATATCACTAGCATTCCTACACACCAAAAACAGTCAAGCTGAGGGCCAAATCAGGAGGGCAATCCCATTCACAATAGCCACAAAAAAAAATAAAGTACTTCGGGAGGCTGAGGCAGGAGAATGGCGTGAACCCGGGAGGCAGAGCTTGCAGTGAGCCGATATTGCGCCACTGCACTCCAGCCTGGGCAGCAGAGCGAGACTCCATCTCTAAATAAATAAATAAATAAATAAATAAATAAATAAGCACCTAGGAATACACCTAACCACGGAGGTTCAAGTTCTCTACAAGGAGAATGACAAAACACTGCTCAAAGAAATCAGAGATGAAATAAAGGAAAAACATTACACACTCATGAGTAGGAAGAATCATTATTGTTATAATGGCCCTACTGCCCAAAGCAGTTTATAGATTCAATGCTATTCCTATTAAACTACCATTGACATTCTTCACAGAACTAGAAGAAACTATTTTAAAACTCAAATGGAAGTCAAAAGAGCCCAAATACCCAAGGAAATCCTAAACAAAAAGAAATCTCGAGGTATCACACTACCCAACTTCAAACAATAATACAGGGCTACAGTAACCAAAACAGCATGGGACTGATACAAACACAGACACGTAGACCAATGGAACAT
This sequence comes from Rhinopithecus bieti, assembly GCF_001698545.2. Lineage (NCBI taxonomy): Eukaryota > Metazoa > Chordata > Mammalia > Primates > Cercopithecidae > Rhinopithecus > Rhinopithecus bieti. The sequence goes on from NW_016804679.1 coordinate 74,802, forward strand.
AATACAGAACTCAGAAATAAAAGACTGCATACCTACAGGTATCTGATCTTCAACAAACCTGACAAAAACAAACAATGAGGAAAGGATTCCCTATTCAGTAGATGGTACTGGGATAATTGGCTAATCATATGCAAAAGATTGAAACTGGACCCCTTCCTTATACCATATACAAAAATTAAATCAAGATGAATTAAAGACTTAAATGTAAAACCCAAAACTATAAAAACCCTGGAAGACAACCTAGGCAATACCATTCTGGACATAGGAATGGACAAAGATTTCATGACAGAGACACCAAAAACAATTGCAACAAAAGCAAAAATTGACAAATGGTATCTAATTAAATGAAAGAGCTTCTGCCCAGCAAAGAAAACCATCAACAGAGTGAAAAGACAATCTACAGAATGGGAGAAAATGTTTTCAAACTATGCATGTGACAAAAGTCTAATATCCAGCATCTATAAAGAACTTAAATTCACAAGAAAAAACAACTCTATTAAAAAGTGGGCAAAGGACATGGACAGACACTTCTTAAAAAGACATACATGCAGCCAATATTCATATAAAAAAAAAAACCTCAACATCACTGAATATTAGAGAAATGCAAAGTAAAACCACAATGAGATACCATCTCATACCAGTCAGAATGGCTATTATTAAAAAGTAAAAAAATAACAGATGCTGGTGAGGTTGCAGAAAAAAAGGAATGCTTATACACTGTTGATGGGAGTACAAATTAGTTCATTCATTGTGGAAGACAGTGTGGTGATTCTTCAGAGACCTCAAAACAGATATATTGTTTGGCCAAGCAATCCTATTAATAGGTATTTACTCAAAGGAATATAAGTCATTCTATCATAAAGACACATGCATGTCTATATTCACTGCACTGTTATTCACACAGCAAAGCCATGGAATCAACCTAAATGACCATCAATGATAGGCTAAAGAAAATGTGGTACATATACACCATAGAATACTATGCAGCCATACAAAAGAATGAGATCATGTCCTTTGCAGGAACACGGATGGAGCTGTAGACCATTATCCTTAGCAAACTAAACCTGGAACAGGAAACCAAGTATCACATATTCTCTTACAGGTGGGGGCTAAATGATGAGAACACATGGATGAACAACACACACTGGGGTTTATCTAAGGGTGGAGGGTTGGGAGAGGGAGAAGATAATGAAAAATAACTCATAGGTACTAGGTTTAATATCTGGGTGATGAAATAATCTGTACAACAAACCCCAATGACATGTTTACCTATATATCCTGCACATATACCCCTGAACTTAAAAGTTAAATAAAAAGAAATGTGGGGGAAAAAAGTGTGTCTTATAATCAAAGAGATATAAATGTGAATTGAGGAAATTCTGTCCTTTTCCTCCAGAACTTTATCATAAACCTGCTCAAAATTTCAGAAAATCTATCTCAGAAAAGCATTGCTGCTTATGTCTTTAGTAACTTATACCTATATCAAGTTGCATCAGTAGTTTCATACACTAGTGAGTCTACAGGTATAACCATCTAACTAATTTATCATGCCATAAAGTGTTGGCATGTCAAAGCATTTATATTTTAAAATAGATATTTTAAAAATTACTTTCCTTTTATTTTTCCTTTAAATTACAGCTAAATTATTATAATGACTTTAAAAAATGTGCATGTTGATATACAATATGAATTTCAAGAAAGGAACACATGTTATAAAAAGAAATGTTATATCTGGCCAGGCCCGGTGGCTCACACCTGTAATTCCAGCTCTTTGGGAGGCCAAGGCGGATCACCTGAGGTTGGGAGTTCGAGGCCAGCCTGGCCGATATGGTGAAATCCTGTCTCCACTGAAAAAAAAAAAAAAAAAAGAAAACATTATCCAGGCATGGTGGCAGGCGCCTGTAATCCTAGCTACTTGGGAGACTGAGGTAGGAGAATTGCTTGAAACCAGGAGGTGGATGTTGCAGTGAGCCAACATCTTGCCACTGCACTCGAGTCTGGCCACGACAGAGTGAGACTCCATCTAAAAATAAAATAAAATAAAAATAAAAGTAAAAAATAAATGTTATACCTGATGAGTTGAGAACTATTAAGGTATTGAAACAGAGAATCATGAATTCTTGTTTCTCTTTAGTAACTGGGCACTTCCTCAACAATTGTCACTAATTTTATGGATGGGGGCAGGCTATAGACTGAATGTCTTTGTCCTCCCCAAATTAATATATTGAAACCTAATCCCCAATGTGAGAGTATTTGGAGATAGGGTCCTCTGGGAGGCAATCAGTGCCCTATAAAAGAGACTTCTGGTTAGAGCCCTATGAGATTAGTGCCATTATAAAAGAAACCCGAGAGATCCCTCACTCCTTTTTCCATGTGAGGACACAGCAAAACAAAACAAAACAAAACAAAACAAAACAAAACAAAACAAAACAAAACAAAACACAAAAACCAACAAACTATAGTCTAAGAACCAGGATGCAGGCCCTCACCAGACACCAAATCTGCTGGTGCCTTGATCTTGGAATTCCCAGCCTTCAGAACTGTGAGAAGTAAATTACTGTTTACAAGCCACCCACTCTATGGTATTTTGTTACAGCAGCCTGAATGGACAAAGACAGGTAAAGGAAAAGAAGATAAAGAAGAAAGTTCAACATTAAATTGGGATGGTCATGTGGTCTTATTTCTAAGAAGGTGGTTTTTCATGTTAGAGGTTGTGTAAGGTTGCAGAATAGTATGGCGAATGAGTGCACAGGCTCTCTAGTCAGATTACCTCGTTCAAATTGTGGCTCCACTACTTGCTGTGTAATCTTCGATAAACCACTTTATTTCTCATTGCCTCAATTCCTTCTGAGGCATAGTGAAGTGGAGGTCATAATATCACCTCACAGGGTCCTTGTAAAAACTAAATGAGATACACATTTAAGCACATAAAAGTATATGGTATATAGAAAACACTAAATAAATGTAAGCTATAATGAACCAGAAACTATATCATTCTGAAAAAGAAACTGCTGGCCAAAGATGTAACAATAGGGGATATTTCACAAATTTTCCAATCTTTACTGTATACTTTAGTAAAGTCATTCCTGTTTGACTGTATTAATTTATGTTTGAACTTCCATTAAATACCTTTCCTCCTTGCAAATAAAAACTACCTCATAGATTTTCATGGCATTTTCTATCGTTTTTTTCCATAGAATCATAAGTCACTGATGTAGTTTTTTCTGTGTAGTAAGGTTTACTGCCAATTTCCAGTAGAACAGACTTTACTATGTACAAAATATATATTACTCTAATATGCAAAATGTAAAATATAACTCATAGCTACTATTATATATCCACACACCTCAAAATGAAACACAAGGATAGTCACACTATTCATTTTGGTAAAATCAAAATTTTTATTTAAATTTAAATTTTCACTTAAATATCAAGATTCATTAAAACATTCTATGAGACAGTAACTGGGCTATACTATCGTAGATGCTACAGAAGCTGCTATGCAGTCATCATTATCTAGCTGGGATAAAATTGACCTTAATTAAACAACCAATAAAGTTAAAAAGTAGAGGATAAATAACTACGGTCATTTGCTGCATAACATTTTGGTCAAAGATGAACTGCATATACAAGTGTGGGACCATAAAATTATAATACTCTATTTTTACTGTGTTGTTCTTATGTTTAGATACAAAAATACCATTATGTTACAAGTGCCTACAGTATTCAGTTCAGCAACGTGTTGTTCAGGTTTGTAGCCTAGGAGCAATATGATATACTATTTAGCTTAGATGTGTAGTAGGCTATTGCAGTTAGGTTTGATAGATGTACTATATGATGTTCCCATAATGACAAAATCCCTGTCATTAAGTGAAACATAACTGTACTAAGTTGGATGGTAAAAGTCATAAGGGCTATACAGAAATCAGAAGACCGTCAAAATGGCAAGTAATTAAGGAAGGAGGTAAAGTAATTAAAGTGGGAGGAGGCAGTTTGCCAATTAATATATATGTGACCACGGGCATGTTAACTTCTCTGTGCTCACTGGGTCTTTGTTTATAAAATCTAACGTATTTAAACTGCCTAGTACAATCTACATGAACTGAGTGTTAAAGAATGGCCAGGTGGTTATGAGTGAAAAATGATTCAGGTGACAGAGCTAATAAAAGCTAGAGATGGGAATGCTTTGAGTAGTAGAGATATAAATCTTTAAAAAATTTTGGCACACATAGAAAGAAAAATAAGTTCACATGTAATTTTATACTTTTCTATAAATTTATATAATAGCAAACTTTTTTCCTCCTGCATGGAAAAGTAACTTTCATTCAGTATTCCCTGCTTCTCTTCAACTTGGCTCAGGTTATAATGGAAAAGAGTTACTCTTTCAACACTGCAAAGATTCTTTGGAAAAGAAACAGAGCAGTGTCAATAATTCAAAGTCACAAAGTCAATTATAACACACTGTTTACTTGTTTACAAAGATGATACCTCAATAGATTGATTTCACCACACAAATAAAAAAAGAGCGTTTATTAAGACAAAGAGGAAAGAGGGAGAGAAAAATAATTGCTCTCTGTTGTGTGAATCTTGTTTGCTATTTCTTATGGGATAACTGATTAGTTGGCAGGCAGTAAAGAGGTCATTCTGGACACATTGTCCTTGGTAGGCTGACTAGGCATACAAAAAACCCTGCAAGGCTGGCTGTTTCTCTGTATTATCTGCCAGTGACCTTTCATCAGTACCTTATCTTAGTTGAACCACAGCTACACTCCTTCCCTCGCTAGAAGTCTTGGTATATATGCTGCATTCCTCTAAATCCTTTTTTTCTAAATCTGTACTTCTGAGTCTGTATTTGAAAGTGATCATAATCTAGGGTGCTCAAAATGGAGTTTCTTTAACAAAGAGTTATAATCATAACCGTTTATTCGAATATAAATGTAAGACATTAAACATAAATATGCAAAATTTAAATTTCCCTTTGGTCTTGCATTTTCCCAAGGATTAACACCATTATTCTCCAACAAACTAACATATTGTACTGGTAATCACTATCAAATGAATTGTAAGGGCTAACTGACTTGAATAGACAATAACTAACCTTACTTTTAAAGTAAATATTTTAAGAGACAATAGCATAGATGCCCCTGCACATAGCTGATTATTGCTCCTGTGCTGCAGTGAATTACCACATGAACACATTTTGGCAAAGATGTGTTAGCTTCATGTCTACAGGCATTATGAAGCAGGAACCGCTTTTAGATTAAGATTGTAACCTGAGGAAAAGAACATATGCGTCAGTTTAGAAATTAAAATCCCCTGAGGTATTTCTTTCAGTAACGCTTAAAAGCCTCAATTTGTGCTCCTGTGCCAGTTACCTCTACGTAAGGAAAAACATTTTGCTACTCTTTATTAGTTAAAAGTGAAGAGGAAATATTGTCCACTTGCTTTGTAGATGTTGGTCAAATTATATAAACTTTAAAATCTGTAAGACAAACTGAAATATTCCTTTATTATGTCTTGTTAGGATGAGAGAAGTTTGCCTTTCAGCTGCTCCTTAATTTTAAAAATAACACTAAACATAGTAACACTTCTCTTTAAAAATCAAACTCTGCTCATCTAAATTCTTTGGTAATAGCCAAGAATCCATACCTTAAAGAAGGAAGGCCTGTGAGTTTGTGAATCCACTTTCCTACTCACGAGAAGCCCTATGAACTGACTTGAATAGACAGAAACTAACCTTATTTTAAGAAACAATAGCTTAGGTGCCTTAGAAATTCATTCAGAGGCTTATAAATCCACATTAACACAGTTCTCACATGTTTGAGTCTGGTCTACATCCATTTACGTAAGTAAAACTCCCCTTCCAGATCGATGAAATTCTTTTTGTGACAAGAAGACAAAGGAATACGACTGATTGATAAGCGTAGTCACCGGCGCAGAGTTCTCGCGCGATGTTAGGAAGCTACCGCCGTGACATCACCGGTTGCCATGGTAGCACCGCCGAGAGTAAAAGAAGGGTGGCGCTAGACGTTTCGGGCAGAGTGCGGCAGCTGCGGAGGACAAGGAGCTCTCCTTCTACCGCCAGTCTGACTTCTACCAAAATGAGCGGTCTGGATGGGGGCAACAAGCTCCCTCTCGCCCAAACCGGCGGCCTGGCTGCTCCCGACCATGCCCCAGGAGATCCGGACCTAGACCAGTGCCAAGGGCTCCATGAAGAAACCGAGGCGACACAGGTGATGGCGAACACAGGTGGGGGCAGCCTGGAGACCGCAGCTGAGGGAGGTGCATCCCGGGATCCTGTTGACTGTGGCCCCGCGCTCCGCGTCCCAGTTGCCGGGAGTCGCGGCTGTGTGGCGACCAAAGCCGGGCAGGAGGATGCTCCACCTTCTACGAAAGGTCTGGAAGCAGCCTCTGCCTCCGAGGCTGCTGCTAACAGCCAGAAAAATGGCTGTCAGCTTGGAGAGCCCCGTGGCCCTGCTGGGCAGAAGGCTCTAGAAGCCTGTGGCGCAGGGGGGTTGGGGTCTCAGATGATAGCCGGGAAGAAGGCCAAGGAAGTGACGACTAAAAAGTGCGCCATGTCAGCAGCGGTGGAAAAGGAGGGAGAAGCAGGGGCGGTGATGGAGGAAAAGAAGGTAGTGCAGAAGGAAAAAAAAGTGGCAGGAGGGGTGAAAGAGGAGACACGGCCCAGGGCCCCGAAGATCAATAACTGCATGGACTCACTGGAGGCCATCGATCAAGAGTTGTCAAACGTAAATGCCCAGGCTGACAGGGCCTTCCTTCAGCTTGAGCGCAAGTTTGGCCGCATGCGAAGGCTCCACATGCAGCGCAGAAGTTTCATTATCCAGAATATCCCAGGTTTCTGGGTCACCGCCTTTCGAAACCACCCCCAGCTGTCACCTATGATCAGTGGCCAAGATGAAGACATGCTGAGATACATGATCAATTTGGAGGTGGAGGAGCTTAAGCACCCCAGAGCAGGCTGCAAATTCAAGTTCATCTTTCAGGGCAACCCCTACTTCCGAAATGAGGGGCTCGTCAAGGAATATGAGCGCAGATCCTCTGGGCGGGTGGTGTCTCTTTCCACGCCAATCCGCTGGCACCGAGGCCAAGATCCCCAGGCTCATATCCACAGAAACCGGGAAGGGAACACTATCCCTAGTTTCTTCAACTGGTTTTCAGACCACAGCCTTCTAGAATTCGACAGAATTGCAGAGATTATCAAAGGAGAACTGTGGCCCAATCCCCTACAATACTACCTGATGGGTGAAGGGCCCCGTAGAGGAATTCGAGGCCCACCAAGGCAGCCAGTGGAGAGTGCCAGATCCTTCAGGTTCCAGTCTGGCTAATCTCTGTCCTGTGAGAAGCTTCTGCACAAGTTTCCTTACCACCTCCTCTTGGACCTATGCTTGGCCAACAGCATGCAGTCTTCTGTCTGCTTTCTCTTCATACTGCGGATTATCTTTTCCTTTGGTTCTTCTAAATCTTCAGTAATCAGTTGTAAGATTATTGGCTTACCTGCCTATGCCATTCTTCCTCTGGACCTTCATGCTTTTCTGCATTGTGTTAACATGTTTCAAGTGCATGGCCTTCTACGGCTTCTATGCCAAACATATGATACTATAGATGTACTGTACCATACTGCTTTTCTTTGCATGGCTTGGACCCTGTCTGTGACCCTGGTCTTCTCCCAGTTTAAGTGGTTCTGTGCCACAAAGAATCTTGATACATCTTCACAAATAACTGACTGGGCTTCGTACTTTATGCTGGCTGTGTACCTGATACCCATGTACTTATGGTAAGCTCTTTAGGTATTACCACTGCAAGACAAAACTGGTATCTTAACACAGCTGTCAACCCAAATTGGACATTCCAGACTACCACCAACTGGATCCCAGCTGCCTTCCTGGGCTTGTGCCATCCACCCTACTGGTTATCTGGTAGAACAAGCTGGTGGCTGGTGGGTGACTGCTAGGCATGAATGAGGTAATAGATGAAAAGTGTTCTATGATATCACATTGGTGTTCCTGTACCTTTGGTTACTCTACATCATGACCAGCTACTGGTAAGTATGAAGCCTGTGCTATAGCCCATCCCTACTTGCTCTCACCTTCTGGTTGAATTTTGCTTAGGCCACCATTGTCTGCCTTCAGGAACTATCTGTAGATGTAGCTCCCAGGGAGCTCACAGGAACACTCCCTACCACCAGGATGGGCAGTCATATGTGACAGTGCCCAAAGCAAGGCTGGAACGCAGTCCCTTCCAGCTTAGTCTTTCTGATTCCTAGCCAACAAACCATCCTTAATCTGAGCAACTTCTTTAGGCATTTCCTCTTTTCCCTGCCTGCTCTCACTCTGAACATGACAAAGTTGCCAGAGTTGGGGCACTGAGGAAGAGATATTTCTGGAATGTGAGAGTTCTTATGCCTCTGTCTCCGTGTCTTTCTTTCTCTCCCGCCCCCTTCTCCTCTCCCTCCCATCCCTTCTTTTCTTCCCTTTCACTGTGAAGCAGTTTAAGCTTATGAACAGAAAACAAAACTGGCAAAGCAGGCTTTTTGTTTAATTTGCTCTTTCCTTGATTGTGTTCAGAGAGGAAAGGTATGATTAAATGGGTTCCAGATCTCTTATTGCCCTTATTCCTCCACCCCACTTCCTTTAGCAAGGTCTGCAAATTTCAAAGGGAGACCTATAGGTTAATTGTTTAGTTATAGGCAGTGTTCTTTTAGGCAGGTTTTGACATCTTTATCTTTTACCCCATCCATTCTACCAAAACCTGTGTATTTCTTGAGCTTTTAGTTTGAGAAGCTGGAAAGAGAGAGAAGGGCCTCACAGTGATGGGTTCAGGACAGGTCCTGAACAGGATGTGAGTGAAGGCAACCAAAACTTAGCTTCACTCCACTTTTCTAAAGATGGAAATTCTTTTTTAGGCCTTGGACTGCTTGGAAATGACCCCAGGGTAGCATTTTGTAGGTCATTCTTCTCCTTTGTACTATTTTGTTCCTGCCCTGATGTCCCATGTGTCTCCATCCTACTGCCTGGCTTTCTTGGCCCTCATTTCTCAGCTTCTGCATTTCCTTCCCTGCTCCTAACAAATGAAGAAGCAGGCTGCAGCCTGCATTGTGGAAGATCTCCAGCCTCCTTGTAGGGGATAAGGGGAATTTTTCCCCTTCGGTTTTGAAGGCTTTGCCCTAAGCTCCCTTAGGATTGAGGAGGTCTGAACACACACAGTGGAGAGGTTAGTCTAGGTTGGGAAACTGAGCTAAGTCCAGAGCAGAAATGAGCCTGCTGTGGAGTGGGTTTGGAAAGGCCCACAGGAAAGACCCTGCAGGGTCAGGGGTGGCAGGGTAGGCCCCTGAGGTGCTCCCCAGGGAAGAGGAGCTGGGATTTAAATCGTATGCTTGGAGGAAGATTTTCCTTCAATTTTTCCTAAGTCCTTGAATTCACCAGTAGATTTTTGTAAACAAAACTGTAAGTCTGGGTATTTCCTCTCGATTATCCTAGGAGTGACCTTTATATGTGTGGAAGATTAATGGTATATGCTCCTTATGTCACTGTTTTTGAGTAAAATCTATTTCCTTTCTCCATTTCAGCCTATGACAAAATTGATGTTTACAGGCCTGCTTTTTGCTTATAATTGACAACATGTGCAAAAATACCAAATTTGTGTCCTGTGCAGTATGAAGACTTCAGTGAATATTCATTAATGTATTAGCTTGTTCTCTCTGTTCATATATGGCTCTATTCTTAGAAATATAATTTGAATGTGATCTTTCAGTAGTCTGAATATTTTACAAATTGTTGCTATGTCTTGTGAAAATAACCTCAAAAAGAAAAATATGACTCTGTTGTCTTACTTGATATTTCTTGCCCTAGTAATGTACTTGACATTTATGTTCCTAAGCAGTGTAAGTACTAGTAGAATTTCTTTGTCAAACTCAATGATGATTATTAGTACTTTTGTCTTCTCCCATGTGCTTGAAGGAAAAATAAAGTGTCACTACTGTATTTCTTGTTTTCATCAAAAAATAAAAATAAATAAAAAATTCTGTGTTGTCTAGGTTAATTTAAGGTTGGGAAATCATTAAAGTTATCAAATGATACCAGTAACTATCATCCTGAAAGTTAAAAAAAAAAAAAAAAAAGCAACAGCCACCAAACCTCCTAAGATTTTCACTTGAAAATGGTAAATAGAAGCCCAACTACAACTGCATACTCATGAGCATTACTGTTTCTATATAACCAGTGCAGTTTTTGGTGGTAATTGAAGCACCATATAGTATCACTTAAAATACTGTTTTCAGTGGAAAACTTGTCTATGCAGCATCCTTGTTCATTACATTTATATTAACTGTGCCTTTGGAGGTCTAACTCTCAATAAGCTTAAGATAGACTTTTGGAAGAATTAATTATTGTGTATTCTGAGTGCTACTTACATTCTTACGCCAGTGTGTGGCTTTAAAAAGAATACCAAGAAAACATGAAATGAAATGTCTAGAGACAAATGATATCAGGTATCACAACTTTAATTACCAGTAATGATAGTTTTGCTGTATAGCAGCAATTACATGAAGTTTTATTGGATAAATACCTCTGCATTCTCTGCAGTAAGGAGGGCTTTATGGATGCTGCAAAATCTGTGAAAATGAATTGCCAAGTATTTGTAGCCATCTAAGCAAAAATTTGACAATGGCCCAAAATTTCTCATTTGAGTTAGAAACTTAATTAAACATACAGTTAAATAGATGCTGACTCCTGGTGCAATTGTTACTTGCAATTTCTTGCTGAGGTATTTTTTTCTAGGGCTGGAGAACTTTCTTAGAGAGCTAGGTTTTCTTTTGCAAGCTCTACATCCATCTTAATCCTAAATTCCTCTAACAATGTTCATCTTATCTTTTCAGTTCAGTGACTGATTTCTGCATTGTCAACCACCTGTTTCAAGCTTTATTATATGTTTTCTGTGCCTGTTCTGGATGTAATCAGAAAATGTCATTTTTCCTACACTTGGCTTATTATCTGCTTTAGTCTAACCAATAGCATTCACTCTAATAGGCTGGCGCCACCTATTTGTTACAGATTAGCATGGTTTCTGTTCTGTTTAGTCTAATAAAATTAGTCATTAAGTTACTCAATTAGGCATCTTACAGGTTTCACTTACCAACCAATTGGTTCACTGCTATAGCCCTGCTCCATTTCTTTGTATTGCTTTGTTTTTCTTCCATAATTCTAGACCCCAATTATTCTTTATGTGGACCTCCAAACCTGTTAAGAGGTTCTCCCATCCTCTGGTCACCTAAGAAGTATTATCATTTTAGTCTTCTCAGGCGATAATCTCCGTGAGTAGTGGTGACACTGCATAATTTCCTGGTCCTCACACAACATTTCCTTGGGCTTCCATTTCTGGGCATTCAGCACAAGCCAGACACTTATAAAAGGCTTCTCTGACCTTCTTATCAGCCCCTTCTCCCCATTACTCCTGGTGCTGCTGCTTTGTCTCCAGCTAACTCAAGCGTCCTTAAAAGTTTTCGTCATTAACAAGCAAAAACTAAAACCCTTACCTGTATTTTTAATTTGTGAGTTCCTGTCCTACAGAATCACAATTTAAGACCTGGATATTTGATCTTGTTTCACTGACATATTCCCTGGCTTCACAATCTCCTCAAAAGATCTGAGATGTGTCAGGCACTTCGAAATGCAGTCTCATATTACTTTGATAAACCTTGTAACACAAATTTTATTCTTTCCATTTAAATAGTTGAGAAAACAGAGGTCCAGAAAGTGGAAGTAAACTGCCTAAGATGCAAGTCTCACTGCTGAGTTTTCTGATTTCAAGCTAGCATACCTTCCACACTATCACAGCTATGGTAGTAAATTCGGCATACAAATGTTAAACCCTATTGACACAAGTATTCAGGCCTCAGTTGAAAGTTATGCTTAATCATTCATGAACAGCCTTTGAGAGGAGTACATTTTATCCCTTGATTTAATACAGGATTCCATACAGTTACAGATGAACACATTTGCATTTACTTATGTAATCTTGATGTTTGCTGCACATGTATGAAATTAACAGTTTGTTCCCTTCATCAAAGGCATTGAACATTAAATGTACCAAAAAGACATTAAATGTTATACTCACGGAATTTAGCTGCTAAGCATTGTAAAGAACTGCTGACATTTCCGTTAAATTAAGAGAATATTTTTAAATTGATTAAACTTGGTGATTGCTTTTAACACATTTAGATAGTAGTTTATTCCTTTTCTTTATTAAACTTTGTTAAGCTTTATTAAACTTTGATCTTTACCAAGGAAGTAACATGACCAAGGTACCAAAAAAAGTAAAACAAACTTGTTTTTTGAAAAGTCTGTGAACAGGTACGTGGTTCAAGAAACTAATTATCAAGCAGTCTATGTACTTTTCTAGTTGTCATTCTAAGTAATGACCCAACTTCTCTATAGGCCCAGATATCCCATTTCCCACTAAGTTTACTCAAAGATGAGTGTTCATCACTCATTCTCCATTTTGGTTACTTCAGCAACTGAGGGAAATTTACCAAGCAGTCAAGGTGAACATGAACCCAGAATACGAAGAAAGAGTAGGCCTGCTTACTGATGACCTTGGTGTGTGTGGCTTCCAAGAAGAGCAAACTCATTATATGCTTTAGGACTCCCATGATTCTTGGATCTCTATTTTACTCTCCTAAGTAAGTTTTATATTACAGATATTTAATATATTTGGCTAAATTATGAATTACTTAAGGATAGAGACTGTGTCTTCACTTTTAATCCCTCTCATGTCCTAGAATGGCATTATTGCTAAATTGAAGTGTGGTTTTGCGCTGAGAATTTGCCCCAGTCTAGATTCAACATTGAAAGACATTATGTATCAAGTAATTAAAAGTGTGATTTTGAGGATCAAACCTGGGTTCATGTATTGCTCTCTTAGTAACAGTGTAACGTAGAGCAAGCATTGTATTTAATCTCTCTGAATTTGTTTTCTCATCTGTACAATTTAATAATTATATACATCTCATATGGTTGCTGTAGAGAGTAAACAAGACAATGTACATGAAGTAGCCTAGCGAGGAGTCAGCACTCATGACCACTATTTTACTATTATTTCTGAGGATAGTTCTAGAGACCAACAAGAGACACCTTTTTGAATTCATTCTATGTGAACTGGACCATGCCCAGGGATTTTCAAGGATGGCCATAAGACCATACTGGGTGAATTACTTGGTATGCTGTCATGGCTTTAACAAAAGCAGTCAAGTGTATTCCAGTCTTGCACCAATCTGGGAACCAACTGTTAGGATAGTCTTCTTGTGCTCAAGAGCCTGAAAAGATGTAAGGGACTGTTACTCCAACACTGAATATTTTAAAAAGCTATCCATGTATTTCTACCATTCAGTCAAGGTTATTATACCTAGAGAGGCAGTTTGATTTTCCACTTCATGCTGATTTGTTATATAAAATAATTATATAAATTTATTTTCATTCAAACCAGTTCACTAAAAGTGTGTGTATGTGTGTATTTAAAGTTATTTTTGGATATGAACATTGGTGGGGAAATAACACCTGATTTCAGTTCAGAGTTTAACAAACTCAGAAGTTGATTTTAGATTGCAATTCATGGTTCAGTTGAAGTTTTTACTACCTCGGTATTCCAAATACCAGATTCTGACAAAACATTTGGTCATGAGCCATTCAGATCTTTCCTCTGCTGATGCGATAAACAGTGGCCAGCAAAGAAAACCTCTGCTCCCTTAAATCTATTTTTAGATGTCCTTTAGATTATGAATGTTTGCCTGCATGCAAATATTACATGTCTTCTGCCCATTTATACAATTTTTTTGTTTCATATAACTACTTTAATATTTTCTTTTAATTTTTTTGGTGCCACATTTGAATGATTATTTTAATCTTCATATCCAATCAGAAACACTGGCACTTTTAGAAACAATGAAATATAAATTTAAAAAACCAAATTATAGTCTTGCTAATTATAGAAAATACATTCATTAGAAGAAATACTGACTGCTAGAAAGGAAGGAAACTTAGAAATAAACTAAGCCTCTCTTTTTATAAGATGGAAAAAACTGAAGCCAAATTTNCTGCTCCCTTAAATCTATTTTTAGATGTCCTTTAGATTATGAATGTTTGCCTGCATGCAAATATTACATGTCTTCTGCCCATTTATACAATTTTTTTGTTTCATATAACTACTTTAATATTTTCTTTTTAATTTTTTTGGTGCCACATTTGAATGATTATTTTTAATCTTCATATCCAATCAGAAACACTGGCACTTTTTAGAAACAATGAAATATAAATTTAAAAAACCAAATTATAGTCTTGCTAATTATAGAAAAATACATTCATTAGAAGAAATACTGACTGCTAGAAAGGAAGGAAACTTAGAAATAAACTAAGCCTCTCTTTTTATAAGATGGAAAAAACTGAAGCCAAATTTGGTGGTAACTTGTTCAGGGTCTTTAGGTAGAATGCTAAAGGGGCGCCTAGAACTTCTGACAACCGAATTCTGCCTCCTGAACCCCCGCCACTACTCAGTGGCCCAAAAGTGCAATTATTTCTTATTTTGGAGTTCTCATTTTTTATATTAACAGTAGTTTATAAGTACTTAAAGATGTATTATTTGCCATTTACAGAATAAACATGGATAAGGAAAATAGCTTTATTTTAAAAGAAATCAATTTTCTATTTAAAGCATACATGAGATAGCATCTTTCATTTAGTCCTAAGCTTATTTATGCTCATTGTAATATTCCAATGACATTCTGGACATAAACTTCAAGTATATCACTATATACTTATTGTTAAATATCAAAGAAAGGTACTGACTGTGAGGGAAAAATTTTAGTAATTTTTTTTTTTTTACCTATCCTGACATAACTCATCCCACAGTATATCTGGGATTTAGCTGAACATTTCCAAATTTTAACAAGATTTTTTTCTTTCCAATGCATGCATTGATATGCTCAATTCTCCACTACAATCCAGGTAAAATAATGATAGTGTTTGAAAACCAGATAGTGAAAACCAGTATGTTTTCTAATACTGCCCATGATAGAGTGAAATCACAGCATAAAGAGTAGCCAGGAACGTATACTGCAAACATTTGGCTTCAAGTATCTTGCAACAAATAGCTACTAATATGACTATACATAGCACATAGAACACTACAGTCCTGGACTGTAGTATGCCTGTAAAACCCCTTAAAGCATTTTTTTCTCAAACTTTTTGTTCATTATTACCTTCCTTCCCAATTACAGAAATTAAATTCAAATTAAATTAAATAGTTTCAACTACAAATTTCTTCCCAATGAGAGAAATTAATACTGAGGAATAAGATTTTGTTGGATAGGATGATTTTGGAAGTCATCCTATCCATATATTTTTTCACCCCATCTAGAATTTTTTTCCACCCCAATAACCAATTTTTCATCCCCTACTGAGAATGTAATGCTTAAAGTTGATTAAATAAATTAAATGGCCTTTAACATTATTAGAAAAAAAAACTAGTGGGTAACAATGGAGGTTGAGATAACTGACTTCTAGACCATCTCTGTTCCATACTTGCTGTATGAACAGAGAAGAAATCATATCTTTTTATTTTCTTGTTTTAGAGAACACAGGAATAGCATAAAACCTCATAGCCTGGAAAAATCACTTAATCTCACTGGACTCAGTGTTCTTGACTATTAATTGAAAGAACTGGTATAGATCAGTTGGTTTTCAATTCTGGCTGCAGTTTCCTAGGGCATATAAAAGGTAACAATGCTCAGCTATATTTAGCCAGACCAATTAAGCCAAGTCTCTGGAGAATATGTTCTAGGTCGGTGGGTCTCAAACTGTAGTGTAAATTAGAATCACCTGATGGGCTTGTTAAACCACAGATTGGTAGGCCCCACTCTCAGAGCTGCTGATTCAACAGGTTTTGGGTGGGGCCTGCAATGTGCATTATCAAGTTCTCAGGTAATGCTCTGCTATTAGTCTATGGATCACACTTTGAGAACCACTGAATTAGGCATATGTGTAAGAGTGACTGTGTGTGGGAGTGTGTGTCCCCAGGTGAATTCTAGTCACAAAACTATTGTATAGAAAATATCAATAAGGTTCTAAGTTTTAGGATACTGAGATTTTAATATAATAAGAGTTGTTAAACATCAAGATGATTTATAGAAAGGAGACCTATGGGCAAATATCAACTTCTTGGTCAATAAAACTCATTCCTTAAAGTCTTTTACAGTATTTTTTGAAAAAAAATTTTTTTTTTTTTTACTGCATATATGGGTCTTCACTTCATTTTCCAATAAAGACAACTTATTTGGATATCAGTGTCTCATCGCTTGTTAAGACCAGTGGAGGATTTGGATAGTAGCCAGCTGTTTTTGAATTGCTTGAAGAGAATCTTGTAAATTTGTAGTCCAGAGGTAATTCTGGGGAGAAAAAAAAATTTAATTATTGCACAGGCCTCTGAATGCCTTTCATAAACAAATCAAAACTTGATATTCACTGATAGTAAAACTTATTTTTGAAACCTGTAAAATTTTAACATTTCTTTTGCTCCTTCAGTAGGTCTCTGTTAGCTATTATTATAAGGTTAAAAATGTGTATAAACCAATCACCATTGTAACATATATATATGGCTAATAAATACAAACTTTTACAACAGCTATAAAAAAGGCTTCTAGGCATTTAAATGTGAACGAGATAACCATGTCTAACAGAATATCCACAAATACAGAAACATTACTTGAATATAAGGTTTTAAGAGACAAAAGGGATGTACTAGGTTATTTTTCACTTCCTATCTCATTTAAAACAATTTAATTTTATTCTTTCTCCCATATTACAGAAAAGGTCTATCAAAGGTCACTTAGGATGAAGAGTTAGATATCTTTCCCTATACAATTTATAATAATGTTTAAGTCAAATCACATTTAGAGATATCTCAAATCATCCCCAGACCTCTAACTAGTGAGTTTAATTTTAATACTCTGCACAGAAGTTAATACAAAAATATGAAGGCTTATCTGAATAAAAATTTAAAAAAAAATCTCCCAGGCCCTCCTCAGAGGATCATGTAACTGGTGAATGAGACCTAATAATCTTCTTCATAGTCCCAGGAAGAGGGTTACTGAGAATAATCTTCAAATGCTTAGCTAAATAAGAATTTTAATACATACAACATGGCAACTTTCTTCAATTGAAGGAAGAAGAATCTGAAGTTCAAAAAAATTAACTAGACTTCTAACTTCAACTAGAAAATCCGGATAAAATATAAACATGAGACTGAAGTCACCAGAGGGCTAAAGAGGCAACCAAGACTTAAGACACAATTCCTGGGAAGGAGGAATCAGCGGAGAGAGGAGCTAGCACTAAGCTTCAGCTTTTCTCCTCTGGTGCTGGGATTCTGGCTGGTGGTAGGGGTTACCATAAGCAGCAGAAAAACCAGTAGAGATTTTGGCAGTCTTGCAGGGCTGCAGAGACAAAAATTGAGGGGCTAGGACCACTGTAAAGGAAGGGTTAGAGAACTGGACTCTGCTGGTTTTCTCCTCAAACCCTTTGTCAAATGCTGAAGGAAACTTGGAAACTAAGAATCCAAGTGGAAAGCATATGCCTGTATAAAGGAGAGTGGATGTTTTCTTTTTTAGGCATTTTCTTGGTATTGTGAAAATGGAGACATTAAGTTCTGACCTGACAGAGGACAGGGGACTTTGTGAGTATCTTAGACTGGCAGTTATATATTTCTGAGAACTAAGAGTTTGTATTTATGAAGTGATCTCTCTCATGCTAATCATTTTTTCCCTTAGTATCTACTGTGTTTCATATTAATGCAGTTACTGTCTCTTTTGGTTACTGTTAGCATGGTATTATTTCGTCCATCTTTTGATATTTAAACTTTCTGAATCCTTATGTCTTAGATATATCTTTATTTTATTTTATTTATTAATTTTTAGTTTTTTTTATTATACTTTAAGTTCTAGGGTACATGTGCATAACGTGCAGGTTTGTTACATATGTATACTTGTGCCATGTTGGTGTGCTGCACCCATCAACTCGTCAGCACCCATCAATTCGTCATTTATATCAGGTATAACTCCCAATGCAATCCCTCCCCCCTCCCCCCTCCCCATGATAGGCCCCAGTGTGTGATGTTCCCCTTCCCGAGTCCAAGTGATCTCATTGTTCAGTTTCCACCTATGAGTGAGAACATGCGGTGTTT
>NW_016804679.1:95552-130787 GCF_001698545.2 Rhinopithecus bieti
TGTGTCTCAGTTCCCCTGGCTAGGAAAAGGGATTCCCTTCCCCCTTGCGCTTCCCAGGTGAGGCAATGCCTCGCCCTTCTTCAGCTCTCGCTGGTCGGGCTTCAGCTCTGGCTGGTCGGGCTGCAGCAGCTGACCAGCACCAATTGTCCGGCACTCCCCAGTGAGATGACCCCAGTACCTCAGTTGAAAATGCAGAAATCACCGGTCTTCTGTGTCTCTTGCGCATGGAGTTGGAGACTGGAGCTGTTCCTATTCAGCCATCTTGCTCCGCCCCCCTCAGATATATCTTTTATAAACAATCTTGCATTTTGGGAGGCCAAGGCAGGCAGATCACCAGGTCAGGAGATGGAGACCATCCTGGCTAACATGGTAAAACCCCATCTCTACTAAGTGCAAGGATTACAGGTATGAGCCACAGTGCCCAGCTGGGTATTGTTATTTTTTAAAAATCAGCTATTAATTGGAGTATTTGGTCACATATATTTAATGTAATTACTTCAGGTTTAAATTAAACATTTTACTAAATGCTTTCCATTTGTCTTGCTGATTCTTAACATTCTCTCATCCCCTTTGTTTTCTTTTAGATTCTTAAATTATTTTACATATTAGCTTGGTATATGTATATCATCACAATTCTTTTGACAGTTATTTTAGAGATTACAACATGCATTTCCGACATCAATATTGAACATAGTCTTATCCTTTAATTCTTTAATTCTAGCATGTTAGAACATGTTAATGTTTGCTGCCCCACTCTGGCATATATATGCCATTGTTGTCAGGCATTTTAATTCTCTATTTATGCAAATCCCATGGGACCTTAATTTTTATTGTTTTAAACACTAAGCATTCATTTTTAATTCATACACTTATACCACATACTTATATCACATACATTCTTCTTGCATTTCCAGTCTTCCAACATGAATTATTTTTAATTGTACCTGGAGAACAATAATCTTTATTTCCTCTAGTGCAGGTTTCTGGATATACATTTTCTTTATTATTCTGTCTAAAAATATTTTACTTTTTTTTGTTTTTTTTGAGACAGAGTCTTGCTCTGTTACCTAGGCTGGAGTGCAGTGGTGTGATCTCAGCTCATTGCAACTTCTGCCTTCCAGGTTCAAGCAATTCTCCTGCCTCAACCTCCCGAGTAGCTGGGATTACAGGCACCCACCACCACACCTGGCTAATTTCTGTATTTTTAGTAGAGATGGGGTTTCACCATGTTGGCCAGACTGGTCTCAAACTCCTGACCTCAGATGTTATCGATTCACCTGCCCACCTCGGCCTCCCAAAGTGCTGGGATTACAGGCATAAACCACCAAGCCCAGCCAATATTTTACTTTTATTCTTTAAAAAGTTTACTGGGTATAGAATTCCATCAAGATTCACATGATTTTCTTTCAGCAATTTAAAGCCATCATTCTATTGTCTTTGACTCTTCTCTGTTTCTGATAAGTCAGATGTCAATCTGTTATTTAATCTATATTTATGCTCTTGATTGCTTTTAATATTTAATTATCTTTGGCATTTAGCAGTTAACTCTGAATTTCTTTTTATTCATTTTGTTTCATTTCTTTGGGCTTCTTAAACCTTTGGCTTATTTTTTTCCCATCACTTTTCTCTCATCTCCCTTATTCTCTCATCTCCTGGGACTCCAATCACAGATGCCCCTCAGTATCTGCAGGGCACCCCTGTGATACCAAAACCTGCACATGCTCAAGTCAAAAAATGGCATAATATTTGCATTAAACCTACATGCATCTTCCTGTATACTTTAATTCATCACTAGATTACTTATAATATCAAATACAATGTAAATGCTATGTAAATAGTTATACTGTATTTTTAAAAATTTGTAACATTTTAAATTGTTGTATTATGTTTTATTGTTTTTTTCCTCTGAATAATTTTTATCCACAGCTGGTTGAATCTGAAAATGTGAAACCCGAGAATACAGAAGGCTGGCCATATAGAAACCTTACTCCTTCTCACTATATCTTTTATGTCTCAGTCTCTCTTCTGTACCTTTTATGATTTTTCTCTTACTGTTTCATTCCAAATATGTTCTTTTGACCTAATTTCCAGTGCACTGACTTTTCATCTCTGTCTAATTTGCTATTAAATCCACCTGTTAAGTTCTTAATTTCATTTTTTAAATATTTAAATTCTACAATCTGCATTCTTTTTATATCACAGTTTATACCATAGTTTTTGTCTCTACCAAATTTCTCATTCCTTCCATTTCTGTATTTGACTATAATAAGCATGGTTATTTCTGTTAGTGTGGTCTCATATCTTTATGTGCCTGGCTATTTTTCATTATGTGCTGAATTTTATATGAATTGTTTTTAGAAATAATTTGAGTCCTAGAATGATGTTATCCCCCTCAAAAGAGAATCTATATTTGTTTCTACTAATATATTGGGGCACTACTAATTTGGAATCTCCTCAATCCAATTTTAGGTATTCAGCTGATTTCAAGCTGAGTTTTAGTTCCTGTGAAAATGGAGATTTCTTCTCAATTCATCCTTATTGTAAAGTAAAGCACTTCAGGGCCTCAACATAGATTGAGGGAGTTCACCAGACCCACCCCTCCTCAGGCAGGCCCTCTCCTCTGTTCCTATTCCTATAGATTCATGAAGTTACTGAAAGGCCCATTCACCCTCTGTGGTGCCCTCTCCAGAAGCAGCAAATACCCAGGGGGAAAAGTAGCCTCAAATGCCAGGTTCACCTTACTGGGCCTCCTCAGCAGCTTGTCCTGGTAACTCTTCCCTAAATTTATAACATGCCTCCAAGCTGAATTAAAAAAAAAAAAATTGTCGAGCTTTTGTAGTTGCCTCCCACAGAAGTGCTGGTCCTAATTACCTAGGTTCCATATCTAGAAGATGTTTTCCCCAAAGATAAATCAATGTTGTGGGAAGATTTCTTTTTCTTAAAGACAAGAATTCTAGTACTGGTCATTAGTGTCTAGTAACAGGTGAAGCTTTATAGGTATGTTCCCCCTTACCTGCAATTGCTTCAATACTTGGAATTGCAATAGTGCTGTAAGTACTGATTCTCTTACAAGACCATGTATAAACGAAGGAGTCTTCTGTATTTTCCAGTCCCCAAACTGAATCAATAAAAAAAGAACCCCATTTTTTGGATGAAGTATTTAAAGGCTTTGCTTTTGGTCCCTGAAACAAGAGAACAGAATAATTAAAATGGTGATTAACTAATGTTCAATCTCATAACTTTTTTGTCTATGAAGTAAATAAAAACTTTGAAAACCTGTAGGAATCTACAAATAGGCTTTGGGCACACATTAAGTTTTTGGAATAGGAATAATATTTCCTCCTTATTAGGAAGTATCCTTTATTTTAAACAGAAACTAGTTTTTTATATGGTCAATTCGTTATTATCTGAAAACTAGCCCAAACAGAGCAACCTAGAAAGAGAATTTTTTTCCCTACAATAAAAATAACTCTGTAATTCTATGATGATGATGATGATGTCTAAAGGGTACTTAAAAAAAACTTGGTCTAATTTTCTTATTTAGTATTTATTTTTTAGAAAGGAATGAGGATGGCATTATTATTTATTGCTTTCAGTATAAATAGAACATGAAGTCAATAAAATTAGTACAAAGTTTCAAATTATTAGTCTTTTTTTTTTTTTAACATGATGGCATTCAGCCTGACCAGGACAATTTTGGAGTCAAGTAGTATAAAGATACTTTAGCTTTCAAACGTAAATATTTTTCTTTCAAGGAAAGAGACGCAGGGAACCCTAACCTCATATTTTCCTTTCTTCTCTAGAGGCTCTGACTCCTCAGGCCTCTGGCTCCTCGCACCTTCTTCCCCTCTGAGTTCTTCCAGGATGAGGACTGTCTCCCAATTACTATAGTGACGAGCTGGGAAAATGTCTGAATGCATGCTGTCACCAAAATAAACAACCTGTAAGACAGACAGCAGATGCTGTTTGAGGCACAGAATTGTGAAAGAGAGTGGCATTTACTTCATATAAAGAAGAAGAAAATTTCTCAACAGGCATCAGAGTATGACAATCAAAAACTGCATAAACAGCTTAAACGTCTTTGAATAACCTCACAGGTGACCATCAACTTGTCTCATTTGATTCACAGGGTGCCAGATTTGTCTTAAGAAGTTATATAACACATTCACAGGTGGAAGAGAGCATAAGGTGAAATAAGTGATTTTATTCAATTTTTCTAAAGACGTGAACCTATATGTTTATATAGATGTTTACAATTATTAATAAAATGGCCCCTGCAGTTGAAGAGCTGGTGAGGTATTAGAGACAACTTGTGGATTAGAGATTATTAAAAGTGCAAATCACAACCACTTTTCAAGAGTTTCTGGGCCCAACCTCAGATCGGTTGAAACAGAATCTGTGAGAGTGGGGTTAGGCATGTTGAAGCTGGAAGTTCCCTAGGTAGTCTGAGGCAAACTCCATTGATTGAGTCCATACCTCTCAATTTTCAGATGTGAAAACAGAGTTAAGGGATATGAGAATCAGCATCTGCAAGTCAGACTGCTCCATCCATTAACCCTCAGGAGTCCCCAGAGGACTGTGGCATGGTGACAGCCAATGGAGCAGGGCTCTGTTACCCCATGATCTCTCAGCTCACAGAAATTCTGGTAAATATTTTTTTTTTTTTTTTTTTTTTTGAGACGGAGTCTCGCTCTGTCACCCAGGCTGGAGTGCTGTGGCCGGATCTCAGCTCACTGCAAGCTCCGCCTCCCGGGTTCAGGCCATTCTCCTGTCTCAGCCTCCCGAGTAGCTGGGACTACAGGCACCGCCACGTCGCCCAGCTAGGTTTTGTAGTTTTAGTAGAGACGGGGTTTCACCGTGTTAGCCAGGATGGTCTCGATCTCCTGACCTCGTGATCCGCCCGTCTCGGCCTCCCAAAGTGCTGGGATTACAGGCTTGAGCCACCGCGCCCGGCCAATATTTTCTTAGAAGAAAGGATTCTGCTGTTAGAAATGCACCAGTGTCCAACATCAACAACGTGGTCATGGTGTCAAAAACAAGTGTATCTTTAAGCTAGTCTGTAGCATAATTTCAGTTGTTTGTTTTATATATGAAAACTTTTTGGATGGATTATTATCAGGATTAACATTCCACAGGCATCCTACACACTCACACACCCCCTAAATTTGTGGTGCCCTGCCTGGAATCCTTGCTCTTCTCTATCACAGATAGACAGCCTGTCTACACTGACAAAGGAAAAGCTTATTTAAGCAGAAGAATTAGGAGAGATTTGGCAGTTCACAACTGCTTATGTCTACAAGTGGGCACTGAGGGCTTCTCCTCAACTGGAAATACCTTGGGTTCAGGTTTGCCAGTCATTTTCTTCAGAAGTTCATAGAGGTGGACAGCGTTCCCTTGGGAGTACCAGCCAGGTTTATCCAGAGATGGCAGCGCCTCCTGCTCCTCATCATTCTCTGAAAATACAGTGACAATCATATACTTTTTAATCAAGTGAGAGTAGCCAGTTGGGCAGACCACACTTAGGGCATGGCTGCAGGACATGTACAAACAAGAACCTTGTGGGGAAAGGAGCTGACATTCAGTGGTACCTACATATTATAAGGCCCTTAAAGGTATATACTTTTTAATCCTATGGCCTTCTTAATTGGGGAAAATAAGGTTCCGGGAAGTTATTTTGCCCAGGATCTCAATGCTGGTAAGTGATTTATTTGGTGATTAGATAGATATCTGCTTGACATCAGGCCCCTACTACTACAAAATGGTTTACCAAATAAACAACACAGTGAAAGTCATTAGGTGTTAATTTTTTAGAATTGAGGGTGAGGGAGATAAGTTTTTAATTAGTAGTCTATCATATTCAGATGTAAATTTTGCACCCTTGATGCCTCAAATGCTTTACCCTAGTACCAGCTTGGGGTGGACGGAGAATGAGAGGACTATCTGATGCCAAAGCACAAGTTTGTGGACCATTCCAAGTTGTCCTCTCCCAGCACATTACCTTCCCACTCCTGTTAAAGCAGGGCTGGTGAAAGAGTCTTTGCCTCTCTGAATTTTGCCCACTATTCTATTACTTGTACACGAGCTGAAAAGCTGAAGAGAATCCGCCTACCAGCACGATGATGAAGGAAGACTGAGTAAGGTTTTATGAAATACATGATATATCAGCAGAGACTTTGGTAGCTGTTGATACAGCTTTGCAAACTGTATGGAAAAAAATAACCTCCTTTTTCTCACATCAATTGTATGATTTCTGATTTTAAACAGGTTTATTCCCCCCACTTTTTTGGTCCTCTCTGCTGTGCCACTAAGAAGAATCTTATAAGATACAATCCTATGTTGGATACAGAGGTTGTGTATACAGAAGCTTATATAATTAGAAGGGTTCTCTTTAAGAGAACACATACAGAATTAATACAAAATTACCATGGTCCCTGATAGGATTTGGAAGAGATAAATGAGGGGGTCTTAAAGCTTAAGCTTCATTGGCTTTGTTGTAAATCAGCCCTGGAGTAGGACAGGGAGAAAACAAAGGGTTTAGAAAGGAGGCAAAGATGGGTAAGTTAGTCATTAAAAATACATCTCTGGCAATATTAGTACCTTTAACTAAAATCGAATTTTCCCTAAAGAAACTATATGTAAAAGTCACAGACAACAACATTAAATCTCTGCCTAGTTTATAACATAAAACATCTTGAATCTGGTACTAGAGAACTGAAGATTTACAAATTAAAGATTGGTCATTATAACTGAAATGAAATATAATTTATTAATTCTACTACAAAATGAGTCAAATATATCACAATATTAAGGTGCATTTCTGCATAACCTCAGATATTTTAAACACAATTTTAAAACTACATTTATAGATAATTAAAGCCAAATCATAGCAACTAGCAGCTTATGTTCAATAAATATTTATGCCTATCTTGCTGCCATTTCAGCAGCCATTTTAAAATTCTTCTGCAAAATTAAATGAAAATCCCACTATTCTTTAAAGAAAGAATAGATAGGAAGCCAAAATCATGTACTAGCCTAACAATAAAAGGGTCTAAGAAGATTCAGCATATTCCTGGAGAAACACAGTAAAAAGTGATCACTTCTGATGTCTGTTTATTTACTGAAATGTCTTACTATGCAAGTAATGTGGATTTGATGGCAAATGGAAAATGAATAATTTACAGCAATATTTCTGAAAAGACTCACAGTTGATATGTAGATGCCTACTTTGCAAGGATAATGGGAAGAGAATCTTTCTACTACTTATGAAAAAATTTTTAAAAATCCATAGTATCATAATTTCTTAAATGTTGAGACTCAGTAATCTAATAGGAAGCAAAAAACCCCAAATCAAGTCAAAACAAAAAATTCACTATATACAAACATTACCTCCCCTCCCTGTTTCCAGCCCCTATACTGGAGGCTGCCTTAACGAATAATTAATCTACAAGGGCAGCTGAGGCTGAGGGTTTTGGCAGAGCCTTCACAGCTAGGAAGCTGCAAGACTCAGAGAAGTATTAATTCCTGCAGTAGAGAGCCTGTTCGGACTGTGAAAGCCACAGAACTGAGGTGGAAGCTGTACAGTGCAGATGAACAAGCTCAGGGAAGTTTCAAGCACAGTGTTTATAAACCCAAATAAACATTTTTTACATTATTTAGATAGGGCACTGTACTTCTTTATAAGGTCAATTGAAAATAGTTACATAAATCTCTATTTTTACATAATATTTTAAAATGTACGCTGGGCATGGTGGCTCACACCTGTAATCCCAACACTTTGGGAGTCTGAGGCAGGCAGACTGCTTGAGTCCAGGAGTTCAAGACCAACCTGGTCAGCATGGTGAAACCACAGTCTCTTCAAAAAATACACAAATTCACTGGGTAAGGGGTTGCACACCTGTAGTCCCAGCTACTTGGGAGGCTGAGGTGGGAGGATAGCTTGAGCCCGGAGAAAGAGGTTTCAGTGAGCCGAGATCACGTCACCACACTCCCTGCTGGATGACAGAGGTAGACCCTGTCTAAAAACAACCCCCACCCCAACCCATAAAACAGCGTCCTGCAAAGAGTACAATGAGGATACTGATTTTAAAAAGTTTAATTAAAAATATGTTAGAAGGGCTAGGCATGGTGGCTCACGCCTGTAATCCCAGCACTTTGGGAGGCTGAGGCAGGTGGATCATGAGGTCAAGAGTTCAAGACCAGCCTGGCCAGAATGGTGAAACCCTGTCCCTACTAAAAATACAAAAAATTAGCCGGGCATGGTGGCACGTGCCTGTAGTCCCAACTACTCGGGAGGCTGAAGCAGAAGAATTGCTTGAACCCAGAAGGCGGAGATTGCAGTGAGCCGAGATAGCGCCACTGGACTTCAGCCTGGGTGACAGAACGAGATTCTGTCTCAAAAAAAAAAAAAAGTTAGAAGATATAGAAAATATAAAGAAGACAAAGGGGATAGACGGTGATGATAATTTGCTTCCACAGTTTTAAAATGGGGCTAAAAACAATGCTTACCTCACAGAGTGGTTGTATAAATAAATTAATGCAGATAAAAATAGAGCACACGGAAAAGTGTCTGCCACAAAGTAAGTGTTTAAGAAGTCTTAGCTATAAGCCCTTCAATTTACAGGTGAATAAATTGATATCTGAAAAAGTTAAGGAATCCGCCCAAAGTCACTGAAATGTTATAATAAGAGCCAGGACAAGAATGCACTTTGCCTCCTTATTCCAAAGGATTTCAAATTAGGGCTAGAAGACAAAGTAAGATGATACTCCCAGAGACCATTTCCGAATTTGGATTCCTGGACCTAAATGTGTCCCATGGTATTGCCACAAACAGGAAACAACTATAGCACAGAATAAACCTTTATCTGTTATCCCTGAGGACACCCGCAAACTAACAATGCTCACTTAGGATGGAGCCTCAGCTAACTCCCTATGACATCTTTATATAAGGCCCAAATTTAGTGCAATCTTCCATTTGTATTGAAAACAGTTCAGCAATGAATGAAGAAAAGAAGGAGGGCTTTAGAATGCCCTTTGAACTGAATTTTATAGTTTATTATTTTCACAATGTCTCTCCCAAATTCACTGATAAAAAGCTTTATCTCGTAAAAAAAGCAAACCTGTATTATTTTCCTAAAATTCCACTGTCCCAGCTTTAATTTAAAGCAGTCTTAACAGTTAGGTAAAATGTATTAATTGAAAACATTTTCTATAAAATATATTATTAGGACAATTTTCTATACCAAAGCTCTACAAGATATACAAATCATTCCTCAAATCCTTTAACTTAATCACTAATAGATGTTTGGGTTATAAAATAACTATAAAGGAGAAAACTCATAGGAGAACAAAGCTCAAACCCTTTCTTTTAGCCTACAAACTACCAAAAAACTGACCTAATGAAGGTAAGAAACAAATGAAGTTGGATAAAGAGAAGGAGGAGCAATCAATTTAGGCAAATAAATAAAACTAAAGCTGTCTTGGAAACTGTAATTTATTCCTAAATATAGCTATGCTTTACTACAATGAAGTAAATCTTTTTATTTTCTTATTGTAAGAACATACGGACAAGATGAGTTTAAAAAACAGTAAAGTTTTTGACAGTATAACAGTTACAAAGTAGCTATGGGACAATGATACAGTCAAGGCTAGACTGACATTCTTGAATAAAGCTCAGCGAAACTTACCACAGAGAGCAGAACCTGTGATAAGTTTTGTAGGCCAGATTCTCTAACCTCAACTCACAGTGACTGCTGCCTCTCCTAAACTCCCAAAGCACTTGGTGTCATTACTTTACTAATGTTTAAAAATATATATTTATGAGATTTTTTCTGAATCAGTAATATATTTACATATTTTTAAAAAAAGTCTTATTTTCGAACTCTATCTGGTATGCACTCACCTTTTCTGCAAAAGGCAATCACTCTTTTATGCACATAAAAGCAAATATGAATATGAGCATATTCCTTTTCTCCATGTTTTTACATATTTGTTGAGACCTAATCAACATACAATAAATTGAATATATATAAATTGAACATAAAAAAATTTGATGAGTTTCAGTATATATATATATATATATACCTGCTATGGCCTGAATTATGTTCCTCCCCAAATCATAAGTTAAAATAATAACCCCTAGTATATCAGAATGTGACTATTTAGAGATGGAGCCTTTAAAGGCTGGATTAAATTAAAATGCGACTCTCAGGTGGACCTAATCCAATACGGTCTCCTTATAAGAAGATGAGATTAGGACACAGATAGACACAGAAGAAAGACTATGTGAAGACACAGGCAGAAAACAACCATCTACAAACCAAGCAGAGAGAGGCCTTAGAAGAAACCAATCTTGCTACAACCTGGCTTCAGACTTCACAGCCTGCAGAACTGCAAAGAAATAAAATACATCGTTCAAGCTATCTAGTTTGTGGTATTTTGTTATGGTAGCTCTAGTAAACTAATATAATACTAATAATTTTAAAATGCTTTTAAATGCTAATATTAGAATAATCTGCATGAGGCTCTGCAACTTGCTATTTTTAAACTATTTTATAGCTAGCACAGTGTAATCTACCTCCTTTTAAAATATGTGCATTTCATTCTATTTTATACATGTTCTATTATTTATTAATAATAGTCCTCTATAGATAGACATGTGGGTTGTTGCCACTGTTTTTCTGTTACAAGTAAAAAGTTATAAACATGAGTGGATCTGCACAGCCTGGTGGAGTCAAACAGAATCTGAGCTAGAAATACAATTCATTTTCGGCCGGGCACGGTGGCTCAAGCCTGTAATCCCAGCACTTTGGGAGGCCGAGACGGGCGGATCACGAGGTCAGGAGATCGAGACCATCCTGGCTAACATGGTGAAACCCCGTCTCTGCTAAAACTACAAAAAACTAGCCGGGCGAGGTGGCGGTACCTGTAGTCCCAGCTACCCGGGAGGCTGAGGCAGGAGAATGGCGTGAACCCGGGAGGTGGAGGTTGCAGTGAGCTGAGATCCGGCCACTGCATTCCAGCCTGGGTGACAGAGCGAGTCTCAAAAAAAAAAAAAAAAAAAAAGAAAGAAAGAAATACAATTCATTTTCTTTCTCGTCTCATTCTTCATTTTTACTATATTTCACAGACTGTTTTAGTCAGTCGGGGTATAGCAGTGAATGAGACGGCCCAAGTCTCTGCCCTAAGAATACTTAGGGTCTCTTCTCTAAGGATGCTTATATTCTGGTGGCAATCTCTGACTTGTTAGAGGTTACTAAATAATGAATTATGATTAAAATATATTTACAATTTTTATTTCTAGGATTCCTTTCTGTATATATGTAAAGTTGACTGAACAGTTCATTTTTACTTTTATAAATCCCTTCCTCAATTCTGGGCTAGACTTTTTTTTCTCCAGTTGTACATTTTCATACATACATTCTCTGTTTCTTAGCATGGACAGGTAAGACATTTCTCAAGTAGAAGGTCTAGTAAAATGCCTGTGTTGGGGGCTATAACAGGAAAATTATACTATTAAAGAAAAAGTGTGATTCTTACCCTTATCTACTTTGGTTTGGGGGAGGTGTTTACCATTCATTCATAGTTCTTGTTTTTTTCCTTTGAGATGGAGCTTCGCTCTTATTGCCCAGGCTGGAGTGCAATGGCGCCATCTCAGCTCACTGCAATCTCTGCCTCCTGGGTTTGAGTGATTTTCCTGCCTCAGCCTCCCGAGCAGCTGGAATTACAGGCACCTGCCACCATGTCCAGCTAAGTTTTTGTATTTTTAGTAGAGATGGAGTTGACTAGTTCGCTGACGGATTCAGCCTCTTTCATTCTGGGAGCTTTTAATGTTGCTGGAATTGTGCTAAAGACAGAAAGATTCCTGCACACAGCTGCACCCCTCAGCACTAATATCCAGTGACAAAGTTCATCAGACAATTTCCCAACTGTAACCAAGTGAAAACACTAAACAATACACAGAAAGAAACAGCTGACTGGAGCTGCAGAAGGAAGGTATTGCAAAGGAAATGTGATTTGTATGTTTGACCTTAAATAAGAGGTAGGAAGTCACCAGAGAGGAAAGAGAGAAGGCATTCTACACATATCTATGCCACTCAGAGTGTGGTTTTCCAACCAGTAGCATCTGCTTCACCAGACAAGTTATTCAGAAATGCAGAATGTAAGGTTTCACCAGGGCCTCTGAATCAGAATCTCCATTTTAACAAGATCTCTAGGTGATTCATGTGTACATTAAAGTCTGAGAAACACTGATGTTGACAGAATAGTGAGAACAAAAACTTGATATAAGAATAAAAGGCAATCATTTCAGTAGGAGTAAAGAATACTTTTATGGAGATAAGTTAAGGAGGATGGAAAGGTAATTTAGGAACCATATTGTACAATTAGCCTTAGGATGCTACATGGAATGGAAGCCAATGAGATACTGTGTGCATGTGATTAAATATATTTGTGCCTAAGTAATTAATAAAAAAGATGTGGGAAATTTTAAAGAACTCAAAAATAGAACTCTGTGCTAATGAAAAGTGTCTGAAGAGAGGTTAGGGAGGGGTTAGATAGTCTAGTGGAAAGGGAAAGGAGGACAGAGATGAGAGATTTCCCAGGCATATTAAGCAGGATTTAATGCATAGCATACTGGAGGTAAAAGGGTAAAGACAACGGAGGTTATCAGCTCGAGAATTTTAATAGATGGTTAGGTAAGGAAGACACACAAGGTGACCAGCATATTTGGTTGTTTGTGGTTTCTAGGTGGAAGGAGAATCTCAAGCTTGATTTCAGAACACTGAGTGGAGCTGCCTAGTGTGGACGAGGAACTGTGTATGAGACTCAGGAAAACAGGTCTCAGGGAAAGAATTGGGAGTCAGAGTCAGTGTACTGGTGACAGCTAAGGCCGAGAGAGAGAGGGAGAGAGAGAGAAGAGAAAAGAGAGGGAAGAGACAGAGTTGGATCATGATTCTCCCAATGGCGGGCAGGGGCAGGAACTGAGCTAAGCAGCATTGGCGACACTGCAGTGAACAAGGCAGACACGTTCCCTCGCCAATAATAATTTAATCTTGCAAGACAGAGATTCCCCGTATCCCCGCTCTCAGCACTGGCGAGGATCTGGTGACGCAGTGCACGTGATAGAGAAAAGAGAGGAAGAAGATTTTGCTTGGAAGCCGCTTCTCCCCTCCATACATCCTTAAGCACTGGCAGGAATCAGACTGGTGGGAGGAGCTCAGTCCTGACTGACCCTGGTATCAGCATCTTCGCCGCTGTTACCATGACAACCGCTGATGTCAAACCTGTGCCACTCGCTAAGGCCATGCTGTGTTTCGTGATTGGCTCGCTGTGCCTTCCATCCCAGCAAGCTCAGTTGTATTAACTCTACTTTAACCATTTGGAGCAATGACTTAAATATTGTGCCATTTCACACAAGGGATGATACGGGCAGTGGTGGGAATGTAGTGAGGACAAACCTGAGCAAACGGAAGGACAACTTAAAAGGGAGGGAAGAAATGAGGATGACTGATTTTTTTACGTTAGTGCAAAAGTAATTGTGGTTTTTGCTTATTAGCTTGGTTAAGGTCTGTGCTTGGAAAAGTAGCTAAAATGTAATTATGGAATATGGGAAGAGGGGAATGGGATGGGGATTTAATGAGCTGTTGCAAGCATATCAAGTTTCCTGCGACTCTGGGGCTGTGGGATGTGAAGATTTTAGAAGACAGATAGAAATAGGCTTCTGAAGGTCAGAGAAATGTGAAGCCCAGAGATAAGGAAATGTGAACTATCAGTATATAGATGATAGTTAAAACCTTCCCAGTGGTGGAGAGCTGAAGGACAACAGAAGAAAGGAGAACCAAATATAGAATGTTAGGGAATATCAACATTAAAAGGGAAAGGTAGTAGAAACGGAGGTAAAGCAGTTAGAGGTAGCTGAAGAATCAGAATCAGCAGCAGAATAAACACACAGAATGTAATGAAGTAGGGATTTTAAAATGTGTGCAGTACAATCTTGTAATTAGTAATAGTTCTGGCAATCTTTTTTGCATTCTAAATAGAATAAAGTATTTTGGTTTAATTCTAAAAAATATTCTTCCACTGAAATATTTTAAATCAGAGGCCCAGAAAACAAAGGCTGGAAAGAACCTTAGACATCTAGCCCTCCTGGATGTGATAAAATGAGGTAAATTTTCTTTCTTTCTTTTTTTTTTTTTTGAGTCAGAGTTTCACTCTTGTTGCCCAGGCTGGAGTGCAATGCCGTGATCTTGGCTCACCGCAATCTCCGCCTCCCAGGTTCAAGCGATTCTCCTGCCTCAGCCTCCTTAGTAGCTGGGATTACAGGCATGTGCCACCATGCCTGGCTAATTTTGTACTTTTAGTAGAGATGGGGTTTCTCCATGTTGGTCAGGCTGGTCTCGAACTCCCGACCTCAGGTGATCCATCCACCTCGGCCTTCCAAAGTGCTGAGATTACAGGCGTGAGCCACTGCGCCCAGCCAAAATGAGGTAAACTTTTCTAAATATCTGTACAAAAAGCATGAAATCCTATATATGCTGAGATTGCTAGGCACTTCACAGTCTTCATTATAGAGACTGGTAGGACTTTGGGTCCTGCTTCATCAATCCAGATTTTTCATCTCTAAAACCACAGAGGAGAATGAAACACAGTAGACTGCTAGTTAAAATGAAATTTTTATAAGACTTTCTGGCTATACCCCAAATGCACAGACAACAAAAGCAAAAATAGACAAATGAGATTACATAATACTAAAAAGCTATGCAACCACAAAGAAAACACTCAACAAAGTGAAAACAATCTGTAGAATGGTAGAAAATATTTGCAAAGCATACTTCTGATAAGGGGTTAATATCCAAAACATAAAAAGAACTCAATTCAACAGTAAGGAAACAAATAATCCAATTTAAAAAATGAGCAAAGGACCTGAATAGATATTTCTTGAAAAGCTATACAAATATCTAGCAGCAATATGAAAAAGTGCTCAATGTGCTCAAAACTAATCATCGGGGAAATACAAAGTAAAACCACAATGAGCTATCACCTCATACTTATTAGAATGGCTATTATCAAAAAGACAAAAGATAAGTGTTAAAGAGCATGTGGAGAAAAGGGAATCCTTGTACATTTTTGGTGGGACTGTAAATTAGTTTAGCCATTATGGAAAAAAGTGTGGCAGTTCCTCAAAATAATTAAAAATAGAACTACCATATGATCCAGCAACCCCAGTACTGAGTATACATGCAAAATATATGAAATTGGTATGTTGAGATATCTGCACTCCCATGTTCATCACAGCATTATTCACAATAGTCAAGACATGAAATCAACCTAAATGTCCATTAGCAGATTAAAGATAAAGAAAATATCGTATATATACATAATGGAATACTATTTGACCTTAAAAAGAAAGAAATCCTGTCATTTATGACAACATGGATGAACCTGGAAGACACAATGTTAAGCAAAATAAGCCAGGTACAGAAAGACAAGTACCATATGATCTCACTTACATTTGGAATGTAAAAAAGTCAAACTCACGGAATCAGAAAGTAAAATGGTGGTTATCTGAGGCTAGGGGTAGGACTTTTGGGAGATGTTGGTCAAAGGACACAAAATTTCAGTTAGGAGGAATAAATCCATAAATCCAAGAAATATATTGTATATAATGTAGAGTTAAAAATAATACATTGTATATTTAAAATTTACTAAGAGAATAGATTTTAAATGTTCTTACCACACACAAAAAAATGATAATGTGAGGTAATACTTATTTAAATAGTATCATTTAGCCATTCTACAATGTATATACATATCAAAACACCATATTGTACAACATAAGTATATAATTTGTACTTGTCAATTAAAAAATAAATGAAATACAAATTAGAGAAAGTAGAAATTAAAAAACTAAGTCTTTATACAACCCAAAATGTAAAACAATTTTTTAAAATGGTATATTTATTATCAGGATATGCTTATTTTTAAAGTTTAGATTCCTAATATTTCCATACAATAAATTTGGTCAAAAGACTTTCAAGTCTTTCGATGAGTATAATATTTAAAGATGTAGTTTGGATAAACATCATTATGTCAGCCCTCAAATCCAGTTGTACTGTACAACTAACAGAAAATACTGCACAGAAGTCTTAAGATAGTTACTTCTAAAGTAATCATTTTTTAAACATTCCACCCTTTTATCTCAGGATACTCTCAATTACATAGAGAAAAACTACATAAAATGCTATAAATTGTCAACATAGTTAATGCATTTATACTTTCCAATATGTTAAAAAAAACTTGGTATATTTTAATGTACAGTTTCCCATTATTTGTATCTTTGTGTGAAATTTTAATAAAATCTTATGGAATGGCATAAATACTACTATGGGTATACAAGGGGTATAGATTTTCTTAGAACAAAATATGCAAACCCCACAAAATAAAATAAAAGCAAATTTTATTGGGTACTTACGTATTTAAATGTAAGTTTGTGAAGTGGGGAAAAACATTTAGATTTTTTTCTGGTTTAATTATAAGAATACTATCAGAATCCTTGATAACAGATTATTCCTTAATATCAAGGATTTTATTATATAAGACTTTAAACCAATATATGAAAACAACATCAACCTATTTCTTTCTACTAGACTAGAGTTTCTTAGCCCTGGCACTACTGAGATTTGGGGCTAGATAATTCTTTGTCGTTGGAGGGTGCTGTCCTGTGTGTTGTAGGCTGCTTAGCAGCACACCTAGCCTCTACCCCCCTGCCAAGTTGTGACAAGCAAAAATGTCTCCAGACATTGCCAAATTTGCAATGAAGGGCAAAACTGCCTCCCTTGAAAACCACTGTACTAGATCATTCTCATCACCACATACGCATATTCCAGTATCTTCTATCTTAAAAAAATAAAATATGCCCTTAATCCTACATTGTCTTCCAGCTAAAACCTCAATTCTTTGACCACATTCAGAGCTAAAATTCTAGAAAGAGCTGTACATATGCCCTGGTTCCATACCTCCAATGAACTACTCAAGATACCGCAATTTAGTTTCTATCCCACCACTCTATGGCAACTGTTCACTGAGGCACTAGTGATCTCCATCTTGCCCACCCCAGTGAAGATTTCTCTTTCCTCATTTCAGTGTTTTTTTTTTGTAGCATTTGGACTAGCTGGCTACCCTTTCCTCTTTCCTCTGGCTTCTGCACACATATTCTACTATCTTCCGTACTATAATCTATGTGCTGCCACACTGCAATCTTTCTTCTCTATCCTTAATATTAGAGAATGTCAGGGCTTGGTCTAGGCCTTTTGCCTATCTACATTCTCTCTATATTTGGTTTCATATAAGCCCCTGGCTTCAAATACTTATCTATGAGCTGATTACTCCCAATATATATCTTCAGCCTAGACTTGTTCCCTTGGACTCCAGGCATATTTATACAATTTCCTAATTGATAGTGACAGTTACATAACTCATAAGCATCTCAAAATTAACATGTTGAAAAACGAGTTCTTAATAGATGTAACCCCTGCTCCAAATAACTTTATCCTCTGTATTTTTCCCCAAGTCTATAAATGGTACCACCATCTACTCACTTGCTCATTTCAGGAAAAAGAAAAATCAACCACCTGGAAGTTATTTTTTTATTACTCCTTTCTTTTCATCTGCTGTTTCTTTAAGTATCATGGAGCCCTGTGTTTTCCAACTCCATAATGTATCTTAAATGTATCTACCGCTCTCCATCTCCAGTACTGTCGCTCTGGACCAAACCACCACAGTATCTTACTAGGGACACTGCAGTTGCCAGGTCTTCCTCTTTCCATCCTTCCCCACACCCAAACCATTCCCCACCCAGCAGCCAAAGCAGTCTCTTATATCACTCTTCTGCCTCAAACAACGGAACAGCTTCAGGTTACTTGTGGAATAAAATTCAAACCCCTTTCCACTGCTTATGAGGGTGCCTGCCTCCCTAACTTCACCCCCCTCCCACCCCATGACCATGTGCCAGAATGGCAGGTCTCTTCTTTGTTACTAGAATGTGACAAAACTAATCTCCTACTGGGCCCTGGCATTCATCTGATCCAATGAATGAAGAGTGCCAGGAACACTCTTCCTCTGCTCTTCTCATCACTTGTCCCTCAGGGCTCACCTTGCAAGTCACCTTACCTAACCTTTTTGGACAGAGCTTCCCTGGCCAGCCACTCTAAGGAAGCCTGCCCCATATACTGTACCTCATAAGGTGGTTATTACCTTCATGACACGTACTAAAATCCATAAGCATCCCTTGCACTTGCTGACGTGCTCACATGTTCACATATCTGTCTGGTGCACAGAAAAAGGCTTGGTGCTTGACACGTGCTACAATGAGCCTCACTTAGATTTCACTGTTCATAAGCCCAACACTGAGTACTGAACTACTATCAAATGCCTAGAATTGAATCAGGCTTTTGAATAGCAAAAATAAGTTCAAAGTAAATAATACTGTATTACCATATTAAATAAATGTATTAAATGTGTCTGATTCACCTGAACACTTTTTTGAGAAATTTTAAATTTTATTTCAGAACAGGATAGTGTGTGGCCATGGGAAAGTAAAGAGAAATGTATATTAAATATCAGTCCAACCTGGCCCAAGTTGTTATATAATGCCAAGCATATTAATCAAAAGTAAAATTATAAATCATATATTATGGTAGATGCTTATATATACTATGCATATAATATGTATGTATGTTAATTTTATCATTCTCTTTAAAAGACAGCTAGATTTCTAGGTAGATCTATAAATTTTATTTCTTAATAATCTTTTATACATTTATGTGCATTTACAACCATTAACTGTGTTTCAATTTCTAACCATCCTGGATTTATTTTAGATGGTCCTCTCCTAAGAGAACTTCTGAATGGTCCTCAAATGTTAATATATCATTGAGCTTACTTGAAACTACTTAAATAGAAATAAAAGATACAACAGATATCAAAACTAAACTCACTGTCTTTCACTCCCCAAAAACTATAACTTCTCTACTCCTGATCAGGTTTTGCTTTTTATTCATTTATGTATTTATTTAAGAAGCTTTCAAGAGCACCTAATATGAGTACCTCACTCTATTATCATTCTTTTTCACCCGCAAATCCCTTTCATTCCACCTCT
The DNA here is from genome assembly GCF_001698545.2 of Rhinopithecus bieti. NCBI lineage: Eukaryota > Metazoa > Chordata > Mammalia > Primates > Cercopithecidae > Rhinopithecus > Rhinopithecus bieti. The sequence continues at coordinate 114,706 of NW_016804679.1, forward strand.
CTCCCTATCAGTCTCTTCTACATGAATGACAATTCTAAATACCCTTTCAGGAAGGCCTTCCCTTTCCCCAGAGACAGGAATGCTTCATTTGTTATGATCCTCATGTGTTCCGCAGGTGCTTTTGTTCTAGAAAATAACTCAACTGATTTATCACAAGTAATCCATCCTTCAAACATTTATCGAGGCATTTATTTAGGTCCTAAAAACTAAGGTGAAGTTCATGCCCTTCATTTTTGAAGTCAGGGAAAGGCTGACATGCAAAGAAATAATTGTGATATAAAGTGGTAGTGTAAAATTTAATACAAACATAGGTTTATTATCTTTTTTCTTCCCCATGAGAGGAAAGAAGACATGGCATTGCATGTAACAACAGTGTTCTGCACAAGATTGTTAGTCAACTGTATACAGGAGAAGAAAGAAACCAAATGTAACTTACCGAGCGTCCGGAAAGGTCTCTGACTTGGTAAGTGGGAGAAGAAACCAGGCTTCAGTGCATTTGTAATCACAATGTCAAAAAGGTCTGTAAAATCATTCCTAAAAGCAACACAATTTTTCATAAATTTATTTTAAGAACTAGAATAGGTCCACATAAAACAGAACTTGATCTTTGCTTACCTATTTTACAACAGCATCATTTATCTTTTGATTAACTTTTATATGCTTCATATTTTTCTCACACTTTAAGGTGAACATTCCACTGGAAATAGAAGGTGGTTGAGTACTAGTCTTCCTGACAACTCTTTGAAGTATCAACATAATCAGGAAAAAAAGAAAGCAGTACACAGACTCTAGGTACCAAGCTGGCTTTGGCACTGAAGTCAATAGTTCCTAACAGTTGGAAATATTTGGAAAATCTATCTTCAAATTTGGGGGCCTGCAACTGGCTGGCTTTGTTAGCTTGAAGAGTTAACAATTTTGCGTGTTACATGGGTCCCACAGAAAGCAGCATTACAGCAAGTTATGGTCATCTTTCAGAAAGTGCTTCAAATGTGAAGAAGATACTTTATCTGACAATCAGTGCAGTCTTATAATGTGGTAACTTTTATATGACAATAATTAATGATTTTAAATCTGTACTTATCATTATATTAAGGATTATTTCTGATGGCAAAGGAAAGGTAGCCCTTCTCCTGAAGGACTCACTATTACAATGGGGGAAACAATATTTATGCAACATTCCAGAATACTTTTATGAATCAAACAGCAATAAATAGAAATTGAGATGAAGAAAGACTATAGCTATCTATGCTAATAAAAGAGGAATTAAAATCTCAATTGTTCATTTTAAAGCATGGGTCCACTACTAGGATAGCAAATGTCTCTATGAGCGGCACCTTCCAAGACATCCAGGACTTTAGCCTTAATTCACCCAAAGGATGCATTATTATATATCAGCCTATATATTATTCAAAAAGCAGAAATTCTACTCACAGATTGTAAGCATATCATAGAACAAACTAAAGCCACACATGCTAAGGAACATGGAAATCATGATGCTAAAAAAGCTGGTGAAGGTAGGTTTTAAGGCCCAAACTTGCTCCATACTCACGGCAATTTGGTATTTGATGGAATATGAGGAAACATTAGGGGAGACCTAATAGCTCACTGTGGAATCTTGCTTTGACCAAAGGCATTTCCTGGTATTGCCCACAAGAATAAGTATTTACACACTGAAGTCTATCAACTATTCCTATCTAATTCTCTACCTGTATTATGCTATTTGAATATCCCCTCATACCCACAAGGCATTACTGTACCATTTTTATGATGACAAAATTGAAGCTTAAAGGTTATAAAACCTACCCCAGGTAATACAGTAAACTGCAGAGTGGGGCTTGAAGTCAAGTCTGTCTTACTTTAAAGTCTATGCAATTACACTGCCTTCATTTTCATGAATTCAATCCCATTATGGCTGTGTTAAACAGTAAAGTACATGGCTCCAAACTGAAATGACTAAAAAGTGGCTGTACTCCAGGTATCTGTGGAGGAGTATAACCTACAACTCAGTGTTCCTCAGTCATCATCCAAAGATGAGAAACCAAATTCATGGAAAACTGAAGGACATACAGTTTACCACCTTCTAGAAAACCTAAAACCTGGACATTCGGTGAGCTATGAGCATACTGGTCCCCAGTAACATTGCTTTGCTAAAATGTACTTGGTTGGGCTGCTGTCAGCAGATATTGAGGTATGTCATGAGAAAAACAAAAACTTGTCACTCAGCATTGCTTAAAATAATGATATGGTCATGGCTGATACTTCTAAAAAAGCCCTGGTCTAATTTGCTATCTGTATTTCATGAGACAATGAAAACTGAATGACTCATCACTCACCCAAGGATATATTCACAGAGAAGTCTACAGTAATCACTGTGAGAACTGGTAATTAACAGAAGAATTTTCCCAGCATTCTTTAGCTGTCGAAGCCACTTTTTCACAGATTCAGGACAACTGTGTAAATATCTGCCTGGATCTCTTTTTATTTCTGGAAAATATATTCCACAGTTTTCTGAAAATAAAATATCATTGAGGTTTCCCTTTTTAAAGATTTTTTAACTAAATGTATTCTCTAACAAGTTAATCTCTTTCAAATCTATAGATAAAACTAAAAGGTTAAGAACAAAGTTTGACCAACCTAGCAATTATGCCAATACTATTTGCTTTTTAAGAATAGTTCTTTACTTGAAAACAAATTATTGTTTGAAAATGTTAGTTGATAATATTTGCTGGCTATTTGACAAGAACTGATAAACTGTTAAAACAGGTAACACAAGAAACACAATATGATCAACATTTTCAAATGCTGTAAGAGAAAACCTTACATGTGAAATATCAATTGGCTACAAATATTCTTTTAATTATTCAACGAATATTTGCTGAATACAGATAAGAAACAAATCAACATTCAGATACTGCACCAGGATCATGTTTTTGGCATAAATAGCCAAGAAGGGGAATAAGTTCCTGAGTCACAGTTTACTATTTCAGATGGAACCTATACTAGGGGAGCCATTCTACAGCCTTTGAGAAGTGCTGAGATATCAAATGGAAAAATTGGTGTAAAATAGGCCAGAACAGGCCAAAAGGCACTGTAGTTGACAGGGAACATTGAATGACTCCCATCACTGAAGTGGGACTGCTTACTCTGCCCCTTTAGAGTGTCCACGGGTCTGGCTAAGCTCCAGGGCAGATGGTGGCAGTGTTTCCAGATGTCTGGGCCAGACTTACCCATAGTGCTTGACCCAGTGCTTTTAAAGTTGTGGGTACTCAGCAGGCAATTGCAGATTTAGTTGAAATGCTACTAGATTCATAACACCTTTTAGAAATATTGCTCTCAGAGCATGATAGAACTAATAAGCAGATAAAAATAATCCAAGATTTTACTTTCTCTAATTGTTACGAAAAGGATACATGCATAGACAATACAAAAAAAAAATAGCTTAAACAGCTTGTACTGAATGATAGAGTCTGCAGTAGCTAGATACGGGATACATCTGTGACTCTGTCCAGTGTGATACACTTGAAATACTTGAAAGTTATACTTCAAGAACATCAAGACATCAGGAAGAAGAGTTTTTTTTTTTTTTTTTTTTTTTTTTTTTTTTTTTGAGATGGAGTCTCACTCTGTCACCAAGCTGTAGTGCAGTGGTTGTGATCTCTGGCTAACTGCAACCTCCGCCTCCCAGGTTCAAGCGATTCTCCTGCCTCAGCCTCCTGAGTAGTTGGGACTACAGGCGCCACCATGCCCAGCTAACTTCTGTATTTTTAGTAGAGACGGGGTTTCACCATGTTTGCCAGGATGGTCTTGATCTCTTGACCTCACAATCTGCCTGCCTTGCGCTCCCGAAGTGCTGGGATTGCAGGCGTGAGCCAGCGCCCGGCCAGGAAGAAGAGTCTTTGAGTGAAACAAAACGAACAAATAAAAACAAAAACGGTAGCAAATACTGTGGTCTGCCTCCCCACATCCGTCTCCCTCTTTGCTGGGGAGTGCTCTGATATTGTTTCAGGTTTCATCTTCCTCTGAGGGGGTCTGTGATGCTAGCAAGGGCAAGGGTCTCTATCAGTCTACACCCATCACATTTTTTCCCTTCTCCTGTCATTGAATTGTTTAGGAAGTGCTGGGGATCCAGGCATGGCAAATGAGACCTGAGGAGAACTTTGCTGCAGGATCCTGAAGTAATATATACCACTGATAAAAAGAAACCTATAAAGGGGGAAATATCCCCACTTCTACTACTAGACTTTACCATGATTATAAATTCTATGTAGAACTGCAGTGGTTATCATCAACACAAAGCACAAGTCTGATATATCAGAGATAGCGGAGTGGACATATGAAAGGAAACAAACCTGGGTCCCTGATGACATCACTGGGTTTCTGCTTTTGTTTCCATTTTTGAGACAGGGTCTCGCTCTGTTGCCCAGACTGGAGTGCACTGTGGCACAATCATGACTTACTGCAGCCTTGAACTCCTGGGCTCAAGTGATTCTCCCACCTCAGGCCTCTAAAAGTGGTGTGATCACAGGCATGAGCCACTGTGCCTGGCCACCATTGGATTTCTGATTAAGTCTCTGACTAACTCTAACCACCACTGGAAGTACCATTCAACTTCTGGACAACTTCCAGTTGTACAAAATAACTCAATTTAATAATAGCTTAAACATTAAGGATATTTATTATTTGCAACCTAAAGCATCATGATTCAGAAAATATATTTCATGAATATCATAACCAGACCAAAAATAACAAAACAAAGAATATGTTGCAATATGAGAATATTTAGAAGACCAAAACAAAACAAAGTTTTGCTCTTTTATATCTTGCCCTACAGGAACTTTTGTGTGTGAATCTCTAGGATCTCTTTTTAACATACCAGAGGCTATATAATACCCCTTTAAAAAATTAAAATATATTCTCTGTATTCCAGGGAAGAGGAAGTACTAGTAAGAAAAGGCCAGTTTAAGAAACAGATGATAATAATAAATGCAAATGGCCAAGAATAGAAAAGCGTGATGAGTGGATGGCTGCTAATTTCAGAGGCTGTGTCTCTCTTGGAACTTACTATACCTAAGGGAGTCAGATGCGAGATTATTTCACTGAGTAAAACAAAGCTTTTGTAGCAAGAAGAATTTTATGGGTTACAGAACAAAAAAATTTATAGTGCGTAATGCTGAAAACATAGACTTGTTTTCAGAAAACTTGAGAAAAAGTTATTTTTTCTTAGCTATATGTGCTTAGTGCCATCTAGTGATCAAAATATAAATTATTATTAAAAGCTACTGTTAACATTTCCAAAGGAATAAAATATAAGACATATGCATTTAAATACAGTATTTTAAATTTCTTACCTAGGTTAATTTCATTAGTATCTCTTAATTAGTAATGTCTGATTGAAAAGAGTACAAATATAATAATTTAATCAGATAAAATTATTCTCTGAAGTCATAATGGAGATGTCCTTCTTTTGTTCACAAGCCAGACTGAAATGAACAAACTAAAAAAGACAAGCCCTGTACAAACACATACCCAGTGGTAGATTATGAGTTGCTCTTACTACAAAAGATCACTGGCTGCCATGGAGAAAATATTTTTGCCCCCTTGTAACCTCCAATTATTAAAGGAATAGGAGACGTAATTATACAAATAGAAACATCTTTTTATTGAAATAAGTCAAGGTATTAAATCAAATGAAGAGTTATGTTAAACATACTACAATGGATTATAACTGTCTATTAAATTATATCCCCAAAGAAACTATAAACTTCTAAAGGCAAGAAATATATCTTTCTGCTTGGCATGGAGCAAGTATTCAACATATGAATACCTAAATTAGTACAGGAGCAGACACAGGAACATTTATGTTTCCTTACATTCAAGGCAAGAGTTTGATTAGAACCACAGAGCCAAACTGAAGTGACAAAAATAATACTATTCATGTACGATTAAGGCAGCCTATGAAAAAAGTCATGTTTAATTATGATACTAATTAACACTGATTGAACAAAATGGAATTTAGACCTAAGATGGAAAGGAGTGGTATTGTTTGTTCTTAACTCACAAAGAAGCCTGTGTTTTCACTTAACCTCTAAAGGAATTCTATTTCACTGCCACTTTATGTAACTTATTTTCCTGGTTTTTCCACCACTCTTAGATCCTTTGATGCTGGTATTTTCTAGGTCCAGAGAAGATTTAAAGGAAATTCTTTTAAAAAGCTGATTCTAAAGAATAAAAGTTTAGCCTTCTATGTTAGAAAATTGGTTAATGTAGAGTGACAGAAATAATACCAAAGTGTTGCAACAGTCTGATATGCATATCAAATGGCCTGAATACACCAAGAGGATTTAGGGACCTCTCGTGGTAAAAAAATATAGTGCAACCTGAATATTAAAAATCCTTTTTTTCAGTTTAACAGACAATTGTGCCACATCACTATTTCTATCATCACTGAATAAGCTTTTTCTTGCTAACTGTATCACTACTGTTTGCATGATTTTTGGCCAGAATTTTCAAAGCTGCTGTCCGAGGGGACTAGAGATGCCAGGATGTTAACACTTCCATGGTCAGCCTCCAAATAAGGTCTGTTGTTGTTTCCATTGCATAGTACAATTTAGAAGAGATTTAAATATTTATAATCTTTACAAGTTATATAAGCGCATGCTAGTGAACAGCTAAAATGTTTAGCGATGAACTGTTTAAATGTACTTGCTGTAGAAATGATATAATTAATTTTCTGTAAAAAAGAAACTTTTTTCTTTGCTAAAAGACGCTGAAATATTTGTTGGAGGATAAAAGAGATAAATTTATTTTGTTTATTTATAGGTGGCAAAATATAAAATTAAAATTTATTAAAACATTTGCTGTTTATATAATAAAATATAAGGTTTATATCTAATTTTATAATAAAATAAAGAAATCTAGAATAGATTGTTTAAAGTGAAAATCTATATGCTAAATATAATGCTTGGAAAGTCTCTCAAATAAAAACTGGGAAATGAAGTACAGAATATATGAAAAAAACATAATATATAAAATTTACATTTTAATAGCATCTGATTTCCAGCTCTGTAATTTAATTTGCATATCCTGGCCCTACTCCAAAAATTCTGATTTAATTGGCTTGGGGTAGGGCCACAACATTGGTATTTTTAATTTTTTTTAAAGCTTCCCAGGTAGTCCTAATGTGCTACCAGGATTAAGAATTGTTGCCCTAAAATATGAAAACTAGAATTCTTACTATTATTTTCTGTGTATTTTGCCTGCTTCACTGGAAATCACAGGCTCTCAGAGGGCAGGGACTTCTGAGTTTTGTAGTATCTTTATTACCTAACACATAGCCTTGTACATATTAGGTAATCAACAAATCATAACTGTTGCCAATGATCTCAAATGTTATTGTGGTTGATGATCTTTAAAATGTTTACTCTTATCCTATACCAATTAAGCATGGTATTCTAGATTTAATTAAGTATTGTGAATACAGAATAATGGATTTCATTCCTCCTATGACAGGAGGATTCCTGGAAAAAGGGTATATTATGAAATTCTTTGAAAGAAAAATTATTCAAAGAGTTTAAATGAGTATAGACAAGCCAAACAGACTCCTTTATCTCTCCAAAGCCATCAAACTGCCTGACTCTGGGCTAAATACAGTCTATAAATACGATTTTGGGTCAGCGGTATTTTAAAATTTTTGGATGCTAATGTCCTTGGACAGTATTACATATGTATTCTAATAGTTTACCCACAATCCCACCATACCATATTGTCCACACTTGGCCTAGTCAACTCCCCTGTTGGCATCAGAGTTCACAACCTATTTTTTCTCCTATGATATCGGAATGAATCGTTCTAAAAGAACCTAGTTTCCTCTTTCTGACATGGTTACTGGACAGACAACGTAAATGCGGAGAGAGAGGTTTTTGAAGGTCTGCCTGGTTTTATTCAAAATATAACAAATCCTTTAATGAGGACGCTGACAGCTGGGAAGGTCAGCAGATGGATCTGATGACAGAATCACATACAATAACATCTGGACAGGCTGTAAGGTCAACAAGGTGACTCAGTGAGGTAAAATTTCATAGAGAGAGATGTAATCTTACCAGGTTGAAAGCTCAGCCATACAGGCATAGCAATGGAGGAGATGTTGTTTGTCAGCAACTTCAAAATATAGAGCTTACAGTCAGCTTAGGCTCCACAATATAGACGAAGTATAATAAAAAGTTTGGAGACCACGTTTTGCAATTTATTTAGTTACTACTATGTACCCAGAAAGCTGGGTAAGAAGCATGTGTGGCAGCCCTAGGCATCTTATCTTCATGTGCTCTGTGTTATCCAATTAGGTGATTAGATTATAGAGCTACATTAATATCAGTACAATGTTCAGAACCAGGAAAGCAGTAACTTCCACTCTTTTAATCATTCTCAGACTAAACTTTGATAACTGGGTTCTATTCTGCATGACACTTTTCACAAGAAAGTATGTCCAGAGGAGAATGATGATGTTAACAATTCCTATGCCCCACCCTAGAGATCTCTGGTGGAGCCCCAGAAAGTTACACCTGGCCAATCAGACATTTGCAAACCCGTGAAATAGGCAGCTTCGAAGGACCATTTTAATCTTAGGGTTGCTTGAGTCTATGCCTGCATGGTGATGTCCAGCCAGATAACTCTTTAGCCACAATGAACACCCATTTCCACAGTGTTTCTCCTCCTCTGAAATGTCTTTGCATTTTGAATATGATCTTTCCAAAACAGACTTTTGGTAGAGTAGTGGGTCTCAAAATGAAGGTACATTAGAATTATCCAGAATGCTTTCAAAAATACTCCTAGAGTTTCTGATTCAGTAGGTCTGGGGTGGGGCCTGAAATTGTGCATTTCTAACAATTTCTCAGGTCAACTGACAGTCCAAGAACCATACTTTGAGAATTACTTCAGCAGAATACCCCTACAAAACCAGACAGCTTTCTGAAAGTCTTTTTCTCCTAGCAGAACATGGATCTCACTATTTCGACTAGAAGTACAAAACCAGATTACACATATTTAACGTTATCTGATAAAAATGCTCAAGTCTGTGTCTATGTTTAAAACATTTTAAGTAAAATCTTTTAAGTAAAATAAAATTTATTTTATTTCCTTTATAAGAAGGACATATGTGAGGGTAAAGACTTAATGATGAACTGTTTTATGTTTTTCACTGTACTATTTCACATTCACTTTCATTTCTCAGCCTTGAGAGCAATACTTTTGTATGTAAAGTAGAAAAGCACACACTTTGAAGTCAAATGGCCTAAGTTTGAATCCCAGGTTTGCCCCTTACAATATCAGGATTTTGAGAAATTTACTTAAAATTTTAATTTTAATTCTTAATTTCTTCACCTATAAAATCTCATTAAATGACAGAGAAGAAAGCCAGGCACAGTGATGTGCACCTATAGTCCCAGCTACTTGGGAAGCTGAGGCGGAGGATCACTTGAGCCTAGCCTAGGCAACACAGAGATATCCCATCTCTTAAAAAACAAAAAAAGTAGTATGGGTAAAGTATCCATCTCATAGTGCTTGGCACAAAATCCCCAATAAGAATTCCCTTCCACACCTTCTACTTACCTAGACACAACTCTTTCTGATCCTTTTGCAGGGAGCCTATCACTAGAGGTGAAATAGCCAGGATCCTGTGCCTGTTACTGCACTTCTCAAAGTAGCATTAGTTTTCAGTAGCTCATTATAACTGAAGGGGCATTTTCATGTTCTCCTACATGTGATCTACACATAGAACAGATATTAAATTTATTGAACATAAAACGTAAAAGATGTGAGGTGGACTGAGTTTCCAAGATGGACACAACAATATCTCCCACCTCACATGTCTAGAGTTGGAGTTAATTGTTCCATTCTTTTATATCTGGGCAGGTTATTTTACCGCTTTGACCAATAGAATGTGGTGCAAATGACCCTGTGTTAGTTCCAGGAGTAGCCCTTAAATGGCCTGGCAGCTTCAACTCCTTATCTGTTGGAAGCCATGTGCCATGTTAAGATGTGCAACCAATCTGAGGCTACCTGAGATGCCGTGAGGAATAGGTTATATGAAGAATTTGTGTTGTAGGTGCTCCAACTGCCAGCCCCAGCTGAGTGCTGAGCTAAAAGCTTCAACTGCAAGACATATAGTGAGCCCCTTGGACATCCAGCCCAGTCATGCCTTCAGATGACTACTGTCCCCGCTGACATCTGACCTCTGACTGCAACCACAGGAGAGACCCCACATGAAAAGTACCCAACTAAGCCCAGAATCCGTAAGTGACATAATACTCTTTTGTGTAGTGGTATTCTATGGAGCAATAGATAACCTAAACAAGATGCTTTGGAATAAAGTTCCAATTTTAATGATTATCTCTATGCAATTCAAGATAAAATATTTACAAATCCTTTTAGAAACAGCTGAAATAAAAGTAAACAGGCTCTAAATTGTTTTTCTTCACCTCCAAAAAATAACTCAAAGGTTTCTATTGCATATAAATTTACAAAATGTAAATACATGAAGAGCTTATGCCAGCATAAATGTTTTAAACAGTTTAAAGAAAACCAAAATTAACAAGTATTTAAAGCAAATTCTACATACTTATCACTTCTCATCTAGTTCAAATATGAAACACTTAGAAAATGAAAATAATAATTGCTGAAACACGGAGTGATTACAGCAGTAAAAAATGATTATCCTGGGATGTTTGTTCCCCTGCCTCCCTGCTACCCTTTAAATCTCAACTCAAAACTTTGGATTTTCTTAAAAAACTAGATTGGTATTCAAAGGAATATGCATTTTAAAGATCAAATTTTATCACAAGAGTGCACTGTTTCCTTAATTAATTTAGTTCAAATATCCTCAGTTTCTTCATAAATATCTTTTCTTAATAATAAAGTCAAAAGTATGCAGAGCTATATTTCACTTAGAAGCAATTCATTTCAGAACACACATAAAGATGATAATCACAAAGGATTACTTGTTCAATGTCCAGACAGCGTATTATATAAATAGGAAAGCCCTCTCTAGCCTTCTAGGTCTGTGCCACATCTATACCTTGCATAGACAGAGGAGTTAAGCAGCTATTTTAATGAGGCATTACTCTGTTTTTCACTATACTTTCCACCTATATCTGTATCACATCAGTTGTATCTTCTATATGTCTTCATAAAATATCACCTGGTTAGTTACTCCACGGTAACAAAAGAAAAAGGAAAAAAAGAACATACTAAAGTTTCAACTCGGTGAGATTTTAACTCAGATAATTGTTTTGACAAAGTTATTAACTTTTTAATATAAAATCTGAAATAGAATTGATGAAATAGCATTAGAATAATGAAATAATTTCTTCGATATAATAAACATAAACATATAGGATAGTCTATGTGTAATACTCTGTAACACTGCTTGAGGAGTAATAATGCCCTAAGCCTGGGTTCTTATCCTAAAATCCAAACATGGGCCTTGGGGCGTGAATGAAACCCCAATATTCTTTGCAACATTTTGTTCATCAGTGTGTTGTGTGCGTTGGGGGATCACAGCAGGTGTAGGCTCTACCTTTAATTAGATTCCTGAGGCTAGGGACATGAAGAACCACAGACTTAGATTCTCGTAGACTTGTACAGTACAACAAAGCAAACATTCCAATATCCCTCCCTTTGTTCTAGTTGAGAAAAATCTTATAAAAATGTCTTAGCAAAAGGAAATTCTCTGTAATAGGTAGTACAGAATTTGTACACAATTTGTCCAGGAATAAATATACTTCCTGGACTCTATATTTTTTACATGTAAATATTCTAAGTCCAATAAATTTATACTTATTTAGCATGGCTAATGAATGGGTGTTCTAGTAAAATTAATTTGTAGCTTAATTAAGAATAACCAAATATATAATATAAAAACATACATAAAATATAATCAACTCTTACTGTTGAACCTACATGGAAAAAATAAGTATTTAAATAGATTAAATTATTGCTTTTCTTGTATATGATACACTTTTGCTACAGAAAATTCATTGTATTGGGTTTTTTACTGCTGCACAACAAACCACCTCAAACATGATGGGTTAAAATAACAGTGTATTATCATCTCCTGATTCTGAGGGTTGACTGAACTCAGCCAGGCATTTCTCACTTGGAGTTGTGCCTGGGGGTATGGAATCATCTAAGGGTTTCTTCACTCACTGTCTGGCACCTGGGCTGGGTGGGCTGGAACGGTGAGAGCTGGTGAAACAAACATCTCTCCACTTAGCTAGCTTGAGCTTTCTCACTGCATTTGGGTCTCAGGGTAGCTGGACTTCGTTAAGTGGCAGTGGGTTTCCCTCAGAGCAAGTGTTTTAAGACAAGCAAAAGCTGCAAGACTCCTTATGACCTAGTCTTAGGAATTTTACAGTAGCACTTCTGCTGAATTTTACTGATGATAGAGGTCCAGCTCATTTTCAAGAAGAAAACAGAAAAGTGTGACTTCCGGGAGGCATGATTCATTAGGGAGCTATCTTTGCAGACTAGCTACCAAACATACTAATACTTCTATGTGATTCCTGCCAGTATATTTTCTGTTCATATCTAACTCTGTGGGAATTTTAAGGATACCATATATAGTTTTTTACCTGTGTTTCTGTTCAGCATTGTATCTGAGGAATTTCCTATGGCATTAACATTTATTTTAAAACATTTCCATGGTTTTAATTTAATAACACATTTTAAAATAGATTATTTATAATCATCATCCTTATAATAACTGACATACTCTGAGTGCTTATTTTTGCCAGACACAGTTCCAAGACCTTTATAACTATTAATGGAATTAATCCTCATAACAACCCCATGGACAGGTCCTATATGATTCCTCCTACATGATTCTCATTTTGCAACTGAAAAATCTGAGATACAGAGAGGCTAAGGAACTTGCCCAAAGTCACGCAGCTACCATGTGGCAGAATCGGAATTTGAATGCAGCCAGTCTGCTTTCAGAGCTTGTGCAATACTGCCCCTCCAGTTACAAGGCATTTGGGGACTCTATGGTAACTACAGGGTCACCACAAATCCTTACTCTTTTTTCTTTCTCATGGTACATTATGATGTAGTATTACAGTTCAGGGGTTTGGGTTTTAATCAGAATTTTAATAAGTGAGAGCTCAGAATTTGGATACATTTAGACAAATCCGCTTCTTTTTGAACCTTACACATAAATGTACTTAAAATCTTGCAATGTGGAAAGCCTTTTAAGCATGGCACTGAACTCGAAAGCCAGAAAAGAAAACTGAAACACCAAATTAGATTTCTGCAGAGGAAAAAAGTATCCATCAATATGCATTCTAATTATATCTAGAACCGAAAGGAGCCTTAGAAATCACATCCTTCAACCTTGTGATATTAAAGATGATTAAGTAGCCACCACATATTTTACTCAAAATTACAGTTAGTAACAAACTTGGGTATGGAATAGAGTCCTCAAGAATCCTAGTCCACTAAACTTCATCATTTACGCGTCTAAATCTATATGTTTGAGATCTAACTTATTTGGTGACCATTATCTGTTAAAGAAAAATAACTTGCGTTCCGAAGCAGAAATCAAAAGCTTTAAATGGTATGCCTGTTTAGCTATATAATTATTGGATAATAATTATAAAATTCAATTCTGCTTTTCCTCAGGATTTCTGTAGAAGTTCTTTGTAGTCGCTGAACTGATATGGTCTCTGCTATTATCTGAAAACTCAGACCTTCCACTGAGATGGGAAAACAAACTCCAAATAAACATCTCAGGTTAAGGCATAAATATTATCTCCCTTCCTGGAATACACTGCCCTCCCTCTGCCGCCTGGTGAACCTTGGAGGCTTGTCACAAAGTTACCTTCTATGAGGAGCCCTCCCCAATACCCACTCTGCACATCAATGATGGCATTCATCATGTTACACTATAATCAACACTTGTAATAACCATATTTATGTATTTTTCTTTCTTCTGAGACTCCGAGATCTTTTAAGAAAAGAACCATCTTAACATTCATGCTTATACTCTTAATATCAGGCAAATACCAGAGGATTCCTAACTATAGAAGTAAGTGTGTGTGGGAAAAAGCTACCAAGCAAGACTTACCAGGTGACCATAAAGACCAGAGGTTGGCAAACCACAGCCCACAAGCTAAGAAAGGTGCTTACATCTTAAAATGGTAATATAAGTATCAACATAATAGCCTTGATTTTGGCTTTTGGTGCCCAAAGCCTATAATATTTACTATCCAGCCCTTTAAGAAAAGGTTTGCTGAGTCCTGATATGCAGTATTTAATAACTACAGGACAGTAACATAATAAAAATACAATTAGTTATAATTAGTTATATATAACACACTATTATTAGAAAGTACCAAAAGAATAATAAAATCATCAATTTAAGAGACTTTGTTTAAAGGCTATGAAGTCTCTGAGCAGAGTGAATATTAAAAAATCATTTCTGATCAAACTAATGAAAGACAACATAAATACCTTTATGTATCTTTTAATCACAGTGGATCCCCACCATGATGTAACTACCCCTCAATTATTCTCTGGCCTGGGTTCTCTATTAGTATATTCTGAGCCAGATGATGGCTCTCTTCACTCTGCCATCTCTTTAAAACCTATCTATATGTGCCTTTGCTATTGCTTTTATGATTTTAGCACACTTTATTTTTAGTCTCTGAATAAGATGTTTTCAGGCTCACTTGGTCTGCTTATTAAAAGAGCAATTGCAGGGGTCACAGAAAGACACTACAAGTCTAGGGCTGAAAGCTACCACTGGTAATATTTTCCCTCATGAATGTCAAAGGAAGTTGAAAGATCCAAAAAATGCACATGATGACATGATGATATCATCAGAAAGAACTAAAGAGCTTGTAGCTTGAGATGAATGAATAAAGGCACTATTGCCTAAGTACAGTCTTACAAATTAACTGCAAGAAATAGGAATGTTTTCCTTGGTACAGAAAAATAAAGATGCCTCCAGGTAAAACCTGGGACAGGTTTTAGGGGCTAGCTTCAAAGAGATACACTGAAGGTTTCATTTCAAACGGTTTTAAAATGTATTTGTGAAGCACAAAACCATTTTGGGAGGGTTTTGTTTTCAACAGAAGTCAGTCCAGTGACATTATCCTTACTTGAAATCTTCTACCTCCTTCAGAAGAGAGAAGCTGGAAAAAATTAGGAGAACTAAAATGGGATGCCTCGGGGCAAAGCAGACTCAGAAATGTGGCAATGCTTATCCCTTTGAAAAAAGTTACAGTTGACTTCTCTAGCTCTGAGGCACAAAGAGATCAGAAAAAATAACAGGAACAAAGAAATCATAAGCTAGACATTAGGGGTCATTAACTATCAATGTCTTAAGGAAATCTGCCCCACACTGAGGACTGAAGTGCTCAATTATTAAACAAACAAAAGACCTGGAATAGAACTTTCACTGTTTCTTCTAACCTGGTTTTTCTTCTGTAGTAGGTAGCCTAACAGAATGCCAAGACAGCATTTCAGTATGTATACACTATGCTAAATTCAGCTCCCAAATCAATATAAGTAACGAAAATAATCTGTGATGGGAACCCAGTACTCATTCCACAATGATCAGTAATGAGGCTCAGAGTAAAGAAAGCCTGGAGGCAGCTCTTCATAGCCTCTGTAAGGAGTGGGCAGAGACTCAGGTAGAAATACAGTGGGAACCTGGGCATGAGGGGTTCATAGTTGAGTAATGGCTGGGTATGGCTGGGTTCCCAGAATATTCTACTCTAAGCAGGACTTTTAACCATTTCAATTCCTCTTTTTCCTTCTCTGGTCTTATTTTTGCCTCTTTCACACTGCCTCCTTCCAATCTAATTAATGCAACAAGTTTATGTATTTTGGTTATTTTTTAGAATTAACAAATGTATAATCATAATAAAATAACAATCACATATACTTTTCAAACATAAAGACAGACTTTTTAAACCAAAATTAAGTAACTCTTTACCCGGTTAACATGAAAAAAATATAAAAAATAAGGTTATAAACTTAGTCTTTACCTATATAATATATATATATGTATCTACCATCTATCTAATTAA
>NW_016804679.1:131157-155092 GCF_001698545.2 Rhinopithecus bieti
TACCATCTATCTAATTAAATATTTTAAGGGTTTTTTTTTTTTGCTTTCTCTCTTTAGAATACATTAAGTCCACAATAAAAAAGAAAACATTTACTTCTATAGCTATAGACTCTATTGATCTTAAAAGGAAATGTAGGTACAGAAATATTTTTTTTCCATGATTTCTTAAGATACATGATCCATTTATTGAGTGCATACCTTCAATCTTTCAGAATAAAGTGGAAGAAATCTGCTGTAGGCAGGGAATAGGCATAGTTATTAATGCAGAGATATCAGCTCCCAGAGGATCTGAATAAAACAATATTGTAATAATGAAACTATTTTCTAATAAAAATTATATTCTTTCTTTTGACCTAGGAAAAGTTTGTTAAGAAAGCATATGACATAAGTGATTGGACTATTTATTTTAAAAGGAAATATGTCAATATAAATCTAGAGAACTCTAAACTCTAGAATTAATAAATAAGAAGAAAACATTCAAAATCCAATTTAAATGAGACAAATATTTTGGACACAATTATTTGGCAAATGTTAGCAATAAACACTAAATGCCCTATGTGTATTCATTGAAGAAAAATGTGAGTAAAGAGAAAACTGCACTAGACTTTGACCAATTAACAGTTTATCTAAAAACTATGGCAAAGAAAATGTTTTGCCCTCCAGATAAAAAATTAATTTAAAACATCAAAAGGAACTTAATCTAAATGTCTCATGCCAGCAAATTAAATCATTATGGAGCAGGGTAGCAGGGATGGCAGAAAGAAATTCATAATTTGCAGGTGACTTCATTAAGAAACAGCTGTTGCTGCTGATGTAAGGAGAGTTGCTATTCCATTTCTACTGAAAAGCTTCAGAGGACAAAGTTCTGTACCAGAGTAGACACACAGATAAAGTATATTACACGATATGGTCTCCAGTGTTCCTGGGTGGTATGGACCCAAATCAGACAGTCTTGAGTCAAGTCTTAGTTGTGCAATCTCCTTGGGTAAGTGCTTTAGTCATTCAGACTGTTGGCTTATCTATAAAATGATCATAGTCATAACACTCACCCCATTAGGTAATTATGTGAATTATATGCAATGATATATGTGAAACATTTAGCACAATGCTTTACACATAGTAAACATTTTGTGTGAGAGCTATTTTTACTTTATCAAGTTCCTCTGGCTTGAGTAGAGGCAGTCGATTAACCACGAAATGCTATGGGACACACTGCATCACAGAATTGCCCTGCATGGGTCCAAAATTCAAGATTTCCCTTATCAAAATGCTACTCACCTTCAAAACATATTTTGAAACATATGCTATGAAAAAACCCTAGAAGTCCTACTGAGCGGGAGGCAGGGTGGTTCTACTTTTTGTTACTTCCAGGACAAAACACTGGGCCAGATGGCCCAATGGTCTATTAGATCATTCTCAGAGGACTGAGCAGAGAAACTTGGGGTAGCTACTAAAACCGTGGGGACCACAAAACCTAATCTCCTCATTGTGCAGATATGAAAATGAGGCCTAGAGAGGCAGACTTGCTTATCATCATGACGTAATGAGGAAAACAGCAGGATAGAATGAAAATCTTGGTCTCTTTGATTTTTTTTCATTACACAATCCTTACTGCCATATCTACTAATCTTATTGTTTTATCCCCTTTATTAAGACATTTTACAGCCTTGTTGTAAAGATTTAAATACAATTAGTGAAAATTTAAAATGTACACTTTTAATACAAATTCAGAATAAAGACAGAAACTACACAAACAGTTGGTTTATTCTTAAAGAAATATGTAAAATATCTGAACAGCCTTCCCCCCCGCAATTTATTCCACACATTTAAGGAATTTCCTTTGGGAGGACTAGGTCTAGCAAGATCAGATGCTCTGTATATCTGTGTAGAGACTGTGGGGCTCCACAGGGAGAAGCTCCTGACTCAGTAAGTATCAACCTACCAGATAACACGGAAATTATCTTTCTAAGGTTAAATGTTATTTTAAAGTTATCTTGTAATAACTCAAGTAATATATGTGAACACTTACAAATTTCCAAATATATGTTCTAAATTTTGAAACATAAAAAAAAAAAGTCTGAAGTCTTCTCTAAATAGTACTCTCAATTACTGGTCCCTAAACCCTAATGGGTATCATTGTTGTCATTTTAGTGTCATACCAAGCTTGTCCAACCTGGCTTATTTTGTTGTTGTTGTTCTATTTTGTTTTGTTTTAGGCTTTTAGCAGCCCGAAGACATAGTTTTTAGTTTCTGTCTGTAATGATAAGCAGAAAAGAGGGATGAGGAAGGGGCTTTACTGGCCTAACCAGAAAGAGAAACTAAGAACCCATGACTGTCTTCTTTCCTTGGACACTTCTGCACTGTATACTTTGAAGATAAATTTCTAGGGACTTGCATACACACATATGTAGTTCACATTTTGGTGTGTATCTTTCCAATAAGGTGTTATGGATTTACACACATATATGTGTATTTTCTAGTACACATTTTGTGGAATCTGCTTTCTTCACCCAATAGAATGACTTCAAAATCTAGCCATGTACTTAAATATAGCCATGTAATTATAACAAATAATTACTGAGCACCTACTACATACTATTCATTGTTTGACTTGTTGAAAACATGGACAAAATTTTTTGTCTCATACAGCTTACTTTTCTAGAAACACTTCATTCTTTTTAACCACAACACTGCAATCTAGCATATGAATACAACAGTCCTTTGGTGATTTTTTTCATTATAAATTCTGGAGTAAACAACATTGTATATGAGTCCATGTACCCATGTGAGTACTTCTTTAGGGCTTATAAATGTGAAACGGCTGGCTTACTGCATATCTGCATTTCTAATCTTAATATTCACACGAGTTTGCTTTCAGAATTGTTGGGGACAATAGTTTTTAACATTGTTAGCAGCATATATGTGTGTACACTTACCCCACGCTCTCATCAGGTCATACTGTCAGATTCTTAATTTTTGCTAATACACTAAGTGAAAGTGGACATCTCATCATTGTTTTACCTTGCATTTCCCTGATTACTAATTAGGTAGGGCATCTCTTTGAATCTTTCTTAGTCATTATCTCTCATCCGTTTTACATTTCCACATTCAAGGCTCAGAATGAAGTAATTACCAAAAAGCAATTTGTTGTATTCAACTGAGTAAACTAAGGACTATTTATGAAGAATTACTTTACTATAAAAATTCAACAAACACACTCTGAGAGCACTTGGCAAACTCGGTAGTATTAACTCCTGAAGTATTTCTTACCCCACCAAAAGCCTCAGGCTCACAGCAGTGCATCGCCTCCTTTCCCTTACCCAAGTGTTTCACTGCAGGACCAAATTCCAAATTATACAGCCCAAAGTGAGCTGGGTCAGAGGCCACTGTCTTCAAGGGTTTTTTCCAGCAGGTCTATGGAGAGCTGGGAATAGGTATATTTGACGATCACCGTGTGTGTGTCAGGACATCTGTGGTCTAAAACTACTGGTGTTCTCTAAAAGGCAAATTATGATAATGATTATAGATATCAAGTGGAAAAAAATATTTCTGACAACATCGAGTACTGGTAGGGATATTGAGAATATAAAGTATCTGGAACTCACACCGTGCAAGTACTGTGAAAAATTATTTGGCAGTTCCTACTAAAACTGAACTCACAGATACATTCTATAATGTGGCAATTCTAATTCTAGGTGTAGATCTAAGAGTAACATGTAAATAGGCATGAAAATCACATGGAAATGATGTTCATGAGGCATTATTTGTAGCAGTCCCCAACTAAATTAACCTGTGTCTACCAAGGGTAGGATGAATAAATAAAATGTGGTGTAGTTATATTAATATACTGGCATATTGTACAGCAATGAAAACTAATGAATTACTGTGACATTCAGCACAGGGACACATTACAGGAGCACAATGTTGAGGAAGGGACACTAGACGCAGGAAAATATATACTGTATAATTATGTATATAAAATTAAAAATGAGACAAAATTAATCTGTGGTGTTAGGTGTCTCTCCAGGAAAGGGACGTTGGCTAGAAGGGAGCATGAAAAGAGCTTCTGGGGGACTGCAGGGCTCTATTAGCTAAAAATATGCTCACATTTAATAACAATGTATAGTAAAGTAATAATAAAGAACTGACATAATAGTTTCATGACCATGAAAATGAATCCAAGAAATAGAATAAAAACAAGTGTTAAATCAGAAACTCACATTAAATGCGAATTTAATACAACACTGTAAAACTGTTTAGTATAGAAAAGCAACCAGTTGGTAATTTGGTCTGTTCAAATTTGCATTAAGTGACATTTTACATTAACTTCACTATTTCCTGTATCCTACCATAAAAAGTTTTTTTTAATATCACAATCTGTGGGAAAAAATTGTGTATTAAATTAAATTAAATTAAAATTAAATTTAAAAGCACTTGTATTAAGAAGTGAAAACCATGTTTGGAGAAGAAAAGTTTCTTGTGAGACAGCTCCTCCTTCCCTTTTGCATTACTGTATTACCCCTAGTAATATTTGTTGCCTTTGTACTTTCCTCACTCCTTAAGATTTTCTAGTTAAGGAAATGTGAGATAATTAAGAACTGTCACTTTTTCTGATTCCTTCCATAGAGCTTCTGAATTTACTTGCTCAAGTTAACAACAATAATAAAAATAGCTGTCATTGTCTTAATATTTTAATGTTTATCTGCAATGCATTTATGAAATTATACACTGCAGTTCCCCCTTTCCTAGACTATAATCTCGGAACGCCATTCTTAACCTAACAAACATCATGTGACTGGATTTTCACATGACTCTGTAAATATCACTCAATCTGAACTTCAAGTGTCACTGAACTTTGTAGGCATCAAATTAATAGATTTGCATCTGTAAAAGAAAATAGCCTTTGTTTTTAGAATTAAAGACATAAACCTATTGCCAATAATAATTTTCTAAAGGTTCAAACTCTTAAAGGTGGAATCAAGAACATATGGGATCGTTGTTTCCTCATTTCCCCTAAAAAAAAGTATGGTGAACAAAACTCAGTGAATTTTATTTTTTAGTGATGAGTCTAAGAACTTACAGCTTTAGATTTAAGTGTGCCAAAACTGAGAAGGAACTTTGTTCTGCTAGTGATCTATATATTCCAACCATGCTAAGCATAAGAAAAAAAGGTACTACAGAAATGTTTTCTCGAAAAGAATAGCCAAGTGTGTGCAAGCAAGGCCCAGAGCTAAGGTAGCAGGGGAGCCTGCATCACATGGAGGATTCCTACACTGTCTAGACTGGTGCTCTAGCAGGTATGGGCCACAGGTGGCTACTTAAAGTTAAATTAAGTAAAATTTAAGTCAGTTCCTGCAACTCCCTGCCACATTCCAAGTGCTCAATAGCCACATGTGGTTAGTGGCTACCACATTGGACAGCCTGGATATAGACTATTTCATCCCTCCAGGAAGTTCTATTGGTCAGCACTCCTCCAGGTGTAAATTAACCTTAGTCCATGGTTCCTAAAATTATCAGCTGTAGGTGCATAAATCTACAAGTGTGGCATTTGGATCCAAATAATAAGCAAACATGATTTGGTCCAGAAATAGAGCATTTAAAAAAGTACAGGTAATAATTATAATCATGAAACCATGCCAAGGCTTTAGTGCAGACTAGAAGGGGAAATACTCTGCCCAGAATCAAGTGGCTTAGGCTGTACACCTGTGTTTCTTTCAGCTTCATGTCCTTGCCCATGACCTCACATATCAGAAGTGGCCATATATTACCTTCCCAACTTCATGGGTGAGATGCGATGTCAAACAAGCCTAAACAATAGTAAGCACATGTTGTTTGCGCTATTATCTTTATATTAACCAATACTTTTAATATCATCAGTAAACCTGACTCTGGCAAATGCTCACCTCACTGAAGTTCTCAGAACTGAAAAGCATTACTGAGGCAGTCCCATAAATCACTGGTCCCATTAAGGAAATTTGATTGGTCAATTTTTCTTCACCAATGGATTGCAGAACACTACTCTATATACTGGAGTGATTCTAAATTTAATTTCTATAACAAACTATGTTCAAATACATACTTTATACAGTGCTACATGCCCAGAATGAATAAACAATACTGTTCACTGAAATAAAGGTGGTTGGAATGACTTCTAATTATACAGTTAGTTATAATGGCTACAGCCAAAAAGGCAAGAGTATCATAGAGGTAACTAATTGTAGTTACCTATATTAAACTTTTCTATCTGCTTATGTGTTGTCCCTCCAAGATTTTACATGTGGTGACACATTCTGAAGGATCCTCTCATCTTACCTTCTTATTCTGTACACATCTAGTTGCAGTACCTCCTGGGCAAGTTGGTGCTTCATTCCTACTGGGCAAGTTGGTGCTGTGGGGTGCTACCATAGTACCTTCCTGCTTTTTTCCATTCCCCTTGAGAACAAAGAAACTAAACAACCTTTCAGACCTTGGTTAGAAAAAAGCACTGGTAAGTTGTAAAGGCAGCTGTATTTCTGAGTGGATGGGAGATGAAGGGAGCATATGTGGATTTCCTCATAAGAAAAAGTAAACACGATCTGCCACAGGATTTATGCCAAGAAGGTGAAGAACTGTTACATGATATCCTTCAGCTTCTTTAGTTGGAAACCTAAAACTGCTCCAAGCTAGTGGGAGAAGAGATGAAGTACGATCCATAAGGACATTAAACATCACTCAGAGAGGGAAGCTGGGGAATGACTTCACGAATAGACTTTTAAAACTAAGGGAATTATACACCAGAGCTCGACAATATCCTTCTGGATAAAATAATCATTACTTATAATAGTGTCTTACCTTTATTTAGCTATGCTTTTTAAAATAAATTTTTAATTTTAGTATAGTTTTAGATGGACAGAAAAATTACAAAGATAGTCCAGAGTTCCCATACACCTCACACTCAGTTTCCCTTTTAATATCTTTCAATATTACGGTACATTTGTTGCAACTGGTGAAGCAATACCGATACATTATTATTAACTAAAGTCCTCACTTCATTTAGATTTCCTTTATATTAGGTACATTTGTCACAACTGGTGAAGCAATACTGATACACTATTACTAACTAAAGTCCTCACTTCATTTAGATTTCCTTAATTTTTACCTAATGTCCCTTTTCTATGCTAGGATCCCATCCAGGATACCATATTATGTTTACTGGTTATGTCTCCTTAGGTTACTCGTGACTGTGACATAGTTTCAGACCTCCCCTGTTTTTGGTAACTTTGACAGTTTTATGGAGTACCAGTTAGATATTTTGTAGAATGTCCTTCAATTGGGATTTGTCCGACTTTTTCTTCATTAGACTAGGTTATGTGTTGTTGGGTGGAAGACCATGGAGATAAAGTGCCATTCTCATGTTATATTAAGGGTATATCCTATCAAGGGTCACTGTTGATGTTGATCTGGAGGATTTGGCCGGGACAGTATTTGTCAGGCTGCCCCACTGCAAAGTTACTCTTTCCCCCCTCTTTCCATACTGTACTCTTTGTAAGAAGTACAATGCACAGGCTATCCTTAAGGAGTAAAAATTCATGCTCTGCCTTCTTGAAGGTAAAATGTGCGCATAAATTATTTGGGAATCTTTTGAGTGGTAGATTAGTCTCTTCTCCCCATTAATTTACTTGTTAATCACTTATTTATAGCAGACTCATTGATGGTTATTTTATACTCTGGGTTATAATCCCATACTACTTTATTTATTTTGTTCTCAAATTGTTCCAGCATTAGCCATTGGGAGCTCTATCCTTTAATTCCTGTGTCCCTTTTACATATCCCCATCATTATAATTTTTTAAAAGCATTTATTTACTTTCTAGCACTACAAGATGCTCTAGGTCATCTTGTATATTTCCTGCCCCAGGCCTAAAGTCAGAGATTTCTCCAAGGAGCCCTGGCTTCTAATACTAAAGAATGGTGTTAGAAACCAAGATCTGAGTGCTAGGTGACTGCTCTGTTTTTTAAAGATGCTTTTGTACATACATATTTCTCTTTCCACAACCTTGATGACAGATAGATAAACTAAGGTTTAGAGTAGTTAAAGGATCTGCTCAGTGCCAAGGCTAATAATAGCAGTGTTGGAATAAAACTCAGTCTTCTCACGATAGTTCCCTGTCCTTTGACTATCTAATGTCTTCTGGATTAAGAACACAGCAGCAAAGACCAGATTAACAACCTATAAGAAAAAGAAAAAGTCACTTCCAGAAGATAGTCCTTTCAGGAGGGAAAATTTAATAGGAGTAACTGACAAACTCTCTTGTCTATCTAGAAGAAACAACTGGAGAGTCTGTCTTTCATGGAAAGATATTTTTATATATTATGGCTGTTGACTGAGGGTGATTTAGCTCCCCTCACCCCCAGGGACATTTGGCAATGCCTGGAGAGATTTCTGGTGGATGGAGGGTGCTGCTACAGAACAGCTCCTCCAACAAAGAATTACCCAGTTCAAGATGACAACAGTGCTAAGGTAGCTAAAGGAGTAAATACTACAAGATTCTTAATCTAATTTACACTGTTCACATTCTCACTGAATTACTTTTCTATTGGTGGCTATGAGGGATCACCATGGAAGACTCTGTCTCATTCTGTGACCTCATGAGTTAGCCTATCAGAAGAAAAAGTCCCCGCTTTGGTTAAGAAACATGGCTCTCAAATCAGATAAGAGACTCTTGCGGTACTTTTAAAATATATATATATTGTTTAGAGACAGGATATTCCCCTGTTGCCCAGGCTGGAGTGCAGTGGCGTGATCGTAACTCATAGGTAACTTAGAACTCCTGGGCTCAAGCAATCCTGCCTCAGCCTCCCAAGTAGGTAGGACTGCAGGTGTACACCACCAGATCTGGCTAATTTTTAATTTTTTTTCCTAGGGATGAGGTCTCATTATGTTGTCCTGGCTGGTCTTGAACTCGTGGCCTCAAGTGATCCTTCTGCCTCAGCCTCCCAAACTGCTGGGATTATAAGCATGAGTCACTATACCCAGCCACCTGTAGTGCTTATGTATGGGACAAATAGAAGAAGGCATGCTCTTTAAACAAGCTGCTTGAGTCAAGCAGGGCATGAGCACAGTTACATATAATGGTCCTGAAAAGGAAAGACCTATTTCCATATAAGCCATCATTTATTGGCCACATTGACTGCTTCCTGTTTCAGGAACAAGTTGTGTGGAAGTTAGGTGGCTTTGAATGAATGGATGAACTTTACCAAGTAGATGGCTGTTACCCAGAAACTGTCATTCACTACTCAGGGACCTCAATTTGGAGAGCAAGTGAGTGACTGAATCCCTGTTTGTTGATGTGGTGACCACCCAGCACTTTGACAGGAGAAAGAACCCTTTTATTTACCAGGATCTCTCTTGGAAGATTTAGAAAAAGCTTGCTCACTCTTGGCACTAACAAGTTGATGAAGGACATTTTTCTGAGTAAAGCTAGGTGCCCTGGGGCCATCAATTGCCACTGCCCTCTATGACAAAATTCAGAGAGCTTTGGCGGCAGCACTATCTGGGGTGAAGCTATCTGTGGAGCTCCTAATGAAGTAGATATGTGCATATAAAGTAGTCAATGCACTGCCAAATCTGGTACATGTAAACTGCTTCTCAATGGCAGCAAAAATAAAGAAGAAATGTTTACCTAGTGCTTTCAATCCATCAGTCTTTGTGCTAAGTTCTTTATACATTATCTCACTGAATCTGCGTAACATCCTATGAGATAAATACCATTATCAGGTTTATTTTCATATGTGGAACTTAAAAGTAATTGTGTCAATTGGCCAATGCTAAACAATCAAAAAGTAGAGCTGGTATTTGAATCTGTAACAGACTAACTCTGACACTTGGGTGCCTTCATTACTGTATTATACTGTCTTCTATCTGTACTGCAGCAACTTAAATGATTATTATTAACCACTGTACCTGGTTGTTTCTTCTTAAAACTTGGGTGGCAGAGGTAGAAGGTAGTGAAGGTCAAGAATGTTGAGTGATCCTTTCCAGTATCTTCCAATGATTCAATTCTGTTTAGCATTTTAAATCAGACAAGATGATAATCAGAGACCTAGCAGAGAATCAAGGACTTTTTATGGATTTTGTAAAAAGTTCAGTTATAAGTCTCAGTTGGCCCCCAATAAGGGAATGGTGTCTACAAACTATGGGTGGTATGTGGTTCAGGACAAAGCTGACATCAACATCATTAAACAGGCAAAGCAGATCCGTGGCCAGATGCCCATGAAGACTTATGCCTCTTCAGACCCTAGGTAGACAGCAGAAGACAGCAGAGGTGAGGAGGGCAGTTGGCCCACTACAAATGGAGAAAGGAGGTGGGGGTGGACAGGAGATCCTGCTTCCCATGACCCTCTGGCTCTGAGGCTATGGCTCTGATGGACACACACAGCTGTAGAAGAGTGAGGAGCCCCCAGACACTAGTTCTGCCAGAAATGAAAGGAAAAAGAGCTGGTCAGATGCAACTGGATAGAACTCTGGAGAAAACATGGGTACTTCATTTGAGGATATCTTCAATACCAGAGTAGAAGAGGAGTGGAAAAGGAAGTATCTCCTTTCCCTGTCTAATGAAGAATGGTGCCTGGCTCATGGCATAACACTCACTATGCGAGTGTTAAAAACAGCATACACAAGGCCGCATAAGTAGAAGAGGAAAAGGTGGAGTGAGCCAGCACTGCCAATACTGCAGAGTTAAGAAGCAGCAAACACGACCCAGAAAAAGTCAGCAATGCTGGTGAAATGCTCATAAAGTGTCATAGCAGACAGAAGGAAACACTATTTTGTTTGGTGTAATGAAGCTACTCCTCCTATTCCCTTGACCTCAACTTTCTATGTACTATATATAATCTGACAAAATAACATCCAAATAGTTTGAGTATTTTTCGAATTGATATAATTTCTTTGTGCTATTAAAACCAAATGGAAAAGAGAAAACTTTTTTTTCCCTAGATCAAACTAATCACTAATAATGGGTTGATTCATAGTTTGGGGAAAAATTTAGAAAAGATTTAAATGCTATTATGTAAACTGGCTTAAATTTTGATTAACCGAACTCTTTCCCATTGCATATATTTTGTTGTTGTTGTTAGAGTGACACAAAAATTCAAAAACATTTAAGGATTTACATGTACTTTTAGGAAATAACAAATGCGATATGGAAAATATAAATAATCTATT
Source organism: Rhinopithecus bieti (assembly GCF_001698545.2). Classification (NCBI taxonomy): domain Eukaryota; kingdom Metazoa; phylum Chordata; class Mammalia; order Primates; family Cercopithecidae; genus Rhinopithecus; species Rhinopithecus bieti. Next base: position 142,360 of record NW_016804679.1, read on the forward strand.
AGTTAAAAAATGGAATTCCTGAAAGTCATTGCTGGGTGATTTGAGGTTGAAGCCATCAAGGAAGTTAGATGCTTATGGAGTATATGATTAATAAGGAAAGGACGACTGTCCTTTTGAAATACAATCTCACTCTTGTAGATAGCATGATGTCAAGAAATAACAGAATGTCAGGGATAACAGAATGCCAAGTTTTAGCCCCTTAACATCCTGACAACACCCACCAATAAGTGTTACAGTAGGTACTCAAACAAACACTAGACAGATGGGTGGAAGAATGAATGAATAACTGACCAAAATGTTCATTATCAAATATGGTTAGAGGCAGGAATGTCTCTCCATCTCCACCTTCCCCCTTCCAACCTGTGGCTTAAAAAAGCTTTTTGGTCTCTTCTAAAGTTAATGCTAGAAAATAGCATCTCTTTGGCCTTCAATCCCCACCCACAATCTCACCATCAAATTTGCTTAATTGCTACTAGTTGCTATTGTTGATCTAAATCTGCCTATACTTCAATCTTAATCAGTGAATATATTTAGCTAACTAACAAGAGAATCTACCATATTCTAAAGATATGCACCTTTTCCAACCAAAAATTTAAAAGCTGTTCTGACAGCCAGTCATCTTTCTAACTCCTGATTATGCACATTTGAGGGAGGGAGCAGAGAAATGATATGCAAGTAATCGTTTCAAATACAATCATATATAAAGCAGAATATATGCATTATCATTGGAATCCCTGTATTGAACTATTCTTAAAAATGAATATTTTAGTAATGATGTGGTCACAATTTTGCCATGACCAAGCTAATCTGGTAAACTACTATGACCTCTTGAATAAAAACATGTTAATTTAAATAAAAAAGTTAAGGTAAACTTAATAGAGCAATACAGAAAACAGGGTTTCCAAAAAATTTCCAGTGTTCGAGTCAATTAATATTCTCCTCTGCATAATTTTAATAGTGAAATCGTGATATAAAGTATTGGTATAATGCAAGTTATTTTCTAAGCAGTAGATACATTGTTTCTCTTACCATCATATGCCTATAACTTCAGTATGTTTTATTTTATAGAAATTAACCAGATTGACATTTCAGTGAACAAGAGAACTAAGAATGAGATGACATAAAATATAATGTGACACAGGCTGATCCTAGACTGGCAAGCAAAAACAATTCATGCTACCTAGAAGTCAAAGCAGAATATAGAGACAGCGGCAGAGTATGGATGGCAGGAAGGTGAGGTAACTTTAGGTTTGAATAATCACTGTATATCTTCCAGATTTGGAGATGGCAGCAAATATGCCACAGTATCCATCTATGACTTTTGGTTATCAGTAGTTAGAAAACCATGCTTGTATCAACCTAATAATGTAAACCATAAAAATATTACAACAGTATAGAGTGTCTTATAATGGAAAAGAATAGGTTCCAGCCCCATACCTGCCCCACTTCAGCACTGCTTCCCAAAGCCACTACCTTTAGTCATTTGTTTCTAACTCTTCTGATAATCTACATTCAAAACTCTAAATAATATAATTATACTTGTAGTTCTTAGTTCAAAAGCCATAAACAACATCTACTGACCTCCCATTAAGAAATAAGGACTTAATTCACATTATCCTTTATTATTCTTACCCCCTCCTCCCAGTTGTTATAGTTTTATTCTTTTACTGGCCACTGCTAACTTTAAACAATATACTTCAGGTTCTAGCTGTTGTTCGATCAATTTTTAACTCCACACAACATAAAATAGGCTATCAGTGATTCTCCCCTTCCCACCAATTCTCCAATCCCCTTCTATATCTTAGCCTCTGACTGCCATTTGTATCCCAAATTGTCAACTACTCTTTCTATGCTTTGTCTCTAAGTTGTTCCTAAAAATTAAAGGTAAATAATCTGTTTACGTTGTTATGAATATAAATAGAATATAAATATCATTTGTTGTGAAAACAAGTAATGTGCTAGAATTACATTTCTATTTTTAGAGTTCCATTTTTATAAGCTCCGTCATTTGAAAGAACATGTTACTAGAATAAAGGTCAAATAGATTTCCTTTTCTTAATTTTCATAATTGCTCAAAATCATGTCATATTTTTTGTGCATTCTGATTGGACAATGACCTCATTCTACAATTTCTTACTTTACCTGGAGTTCCTAATTGCTTTTACTTTATTTATTGCTGACCAAATATTCTTTTTTTTTTTTTTTTTTTTGAGACAGGGTTTCACTCTGTTGCCCAGGCTGGAGTACAGTGCAGTGATCATGGATCCTGGGCTTAGGTGGTCCTCCCACCTTAGCCAACCTAGTAGCTGGGACCACAGATACATGCTACCACATCTGACTAATTTCTGTATTTTTTGTATTTTTTGCCATGCTGCTCAGGCTGCTTTTGAATAACTGGGCTCAACTGATCTGCCTGTTTCGGTCTCCCAAAGTGCTGGGATTATAGGCATGAGCCATTGTGCCTGGCCCAACTCTTCTTTTTTTTTTTTTTAACAGTATAATTATATGTTTAAGTCCAACAATAAAGATGAAAGATTCAAGGTTTATTACAGCAGAGTTAAAATTAAAGCAAACTTTGAAAATACTCTTGATTTAAATGCTTACACAAAGATAACCATTTGCTCATGTGGTCCCTTAGCACAGAGACGAGATATATTATCTTTATATTAGTGACTTTCAGTTTATGAAACACTGCTTGCATATATTATTTTATTTTCTCAATCCATAAAGTAGGAAATATCTTCTCCATTTCACAAAGTATCTTAAAGTTAGAGAAACAGAGAGATTTAGCCAAGATCACACAGCAAGTAAGTTGCAAGTTCCAGATTTGAAATCAAATTTTTTAAAAAGTCAGTGTTCTTTGCTTTCACCACAGCTGTTTAACACATGGGCTCTTCCTGCCTTTTGTTTAAAAGTAAAACATCATAATTTTTTATTTATAGGTTTTGTTATCACAACACTCCTAGAAGGAAAGCACAATACCTCTACTTCTTACTTATTACTGGATATTATGGGTCAAGATTTTAAAAAATAAACAGTTGAAAAACTGGCAGAACTAAGAGTAAAACACAAATAAATTAAAACGCCATTACACAAACAGTTGCTAATAACAAACTGAATAGTCAAGAAAGGCCAAAGGTTTATAAGCATATTCTCAGGTAATAAATGAGAGTCTGTAAGGCACGGAGCTATTCTGTACAGCTTTAGTAACGTTGCATTCATATAAAAAGGAAAAGTGATCCCAACAATACTCTGAGAAACTGAGGATATCTCACACAAATAGCTTCTTAGCAACAATCCTTGCTTTTGACTTTAAGGTCAAGGCCAACCAGAGACCACTCAGGACAACTGGGGTCTGTTGAAGACGCAATGTGAAGAAGCAGGGGAAGTTGAGCCTAGAAAAGACACACCTTCCAATAGTAGGAGGCCAAAGAAGCAGGTTTCAGCTTAATACCAGGAGGAATTCCTAATAGAGGAAATAGAGGAAATGTTCACACAGAAATAAAGACAAAATATTAGTATTCAGACCAGGTAGATTCTGGTTAGTTGTAGTTTTACACTCTCTATACAGGTGTAAGGCAAAACCTCAAAATTCAGTTACAAAGTTTTGAACTTCATATTGACTTTTATAATATACAAGTAAACATTCCTTAATGTACTTTAAGATTTGATTTTGACTTTATAGCAAAAGAAAATAGGAAGTTTTGCTTTTTAAAAACAATATCTACTTAACAGAAACATAGAATCCAATTTGAGCAACATGAAATGTCCATTTCAAGTCTTTCATCTGTATATAGTTAAACCCTAGTACTAATTTTCTCTTTTTAAAATAATGGAGGGAATTGTGTATAACCCTTTAAAGTAGAAATGACATCTTAAAAGAACATTCGAGTATACCCAAAATGGAAATAATGCCTTTTCATCAGTAATATTATCTGCTGATATTAATTGAGACCTCCTCACTATGTATTAGGCACTGTGCTTAACATAACACATGTATTATCTCACTCATAATACAACTTATTCCAATTTTAAGAGCAAACAGAGACTTATAAAGGTTAATTAACTTGCCAAAATCACACAGTTAAGTCTGATCTCACATCATTTCTTAAACATCACACAAACTACCACTCTCTCTAACCACCTAAGTCCACACAACAAATTCTTACCATGATATTAATGATTACCAATTTTCACTTAAGTAATGGGCTAACCGGAGATTAACTGGATGAGTTTCATAAGCCTGCATCCTCATCCTCATGTTTGCTCATAAATTCTACCTCATCTTTGTTCCATCCAAAAACACATGGCAATCAATGTAGCTTTCAGGAAGCAGCAAAACTGATTTGATTTATCACTGATAATGCCTCCTGTTCCCTTGTTGGTGGGGACATTAATGAGCAATGAGAACCAGGCAGCCTTAAGGTTTGGGGAATACAAACATATAAATACTGCACATCAATATAAACACTTTAAGGACTGAGGTATTAGGAGAAACACCTCATTAGATAGTAATCCTAGAAACTTATATAAACTACATTATTACACAGAAATGTTAGACAATGTTATTGACTCTTTTTAGCAATGGATTTTCTTTACAGTTAGTTTAGACAGACTGTATTTTCCTATTACACTACATTTCATATAAAATTGGTGGTATCACGTACCTTGAGGAGAAAAAGTGTGGCTATTTTAAGGTATAATTTATTACATAAAAAACTATTTTGAGTTAGACAGTGATGGTTGAAGGCTATTTCATCTATCAGTAAATATTTATGAAGCACTTACTAAGTAGAAACCCCTTACACTGTAAAACATTTTTCCCTCCTCTTCTTTCCCTTGAATCTCCTCTGCTTCCCCTTCCAGAGAGAAAAGGGGGTCATCACACAGTAAGTACAGTAGGGTTTCTTTTGTTTGTTTGTTTACTATGGTTAACATTTTTTTAAAGACCTCAGACGCTCTTCCTTGTTTTGCATCTTGAAGCAACTTGTCCTTGGAGTGTGGGTCAGAGGTACAAATTCTTGCTAAACTACAAAGGAAGGGTAGGAGTTGTTTATTTCTCTTTCTTTATTTAGGATATCAACTTCCAGAGCTGAATAAGGTTACATGAGGAGAATCCTACACTACATTAAAAAAATGGTTTTCACAGATATTTGCATTTAACTCAGGAGTTCAGAGACTCAGGTGTTGGCTGTAGTTCTAACACTAACTCATTATGCAACTTTGGGGAAGTCACTTGAGGCCTCTGAGCCTCAGTTTCTTCATTTAAAATAAAGAGCTGGAGTTAATTTCTCAAGTCTTTTCCAGTTCTGGAATACCAGGATTTCCTTGTATTCATCTTTATAAACAGGGGTAACTACTACTGAGAGCCATGTAGAAGCACCACACAGAACCCATCCCAATGAAACCGAGAACTTGTCTCTGGCACCTTCTTGGATTACTGAAATCCAGCAGACCTGTCACTTGCCCCTCAGCAGAACGATTCTTTCCAGACGTTTTACATACCACATGACTCTCACAGTTCAGTTGTCAAGAATCCAGAGACCACTACATTTTTGGCAGCTTTGCAGGTCTGAAGTCTTTCCTGTTTGATTTTATTGACGATCCAATAAAGCAGAGTTGTGTAAAAGTAGAGGCTTTCTGCATGGGGTGTTTACCCCCACGACCACTGTCATCTTTTTCCCTCTCAATTTAATTTTAGCTGTGTAAAAAAGGGCAACTAATGTGATAGGGGGTGGGAACATGCTTGTTTTGTTTTCTTCAGATACCACTGCTGCTAACTTCTGTAACCTATCTACTGTCTTCCTCACCTCTCATCCCTCATCCAAGTAACTATCCACATTTACCCTCTGTTTCTAAGTCTACTAACAACACAACTTATTTTGCTCTTTCAAAATAAGAAATACAAACAATTACTTCCTTTTATCATATGGTAACAATCTTATTTTTTAAGGAAAAAGACAGTATTCATATATAGATAAAAGAAAAATACATAGATAATTAAAAAAATACTATGTATTTTGGCTCAGGGAGTGCTGACTTTCTAAGGTTGAGAACTTTGATGAGAAGAGGAGAAAATGAACATATGTTGACCAGCCACTATGTAACAGGTATCATACAGATATCACATCTTAAGTAATATCCACTATAAGCTCTGTGATAGATACTGCTATTCCCATGAAGCTGAAAAAAGTATTGACAGTGATTCAGAGAGATGAAATAATCTGCCCACATTTAAACTGAGCCAGTGTACTTTCCATTATATCATTATTGTGCCACTACCTGCAAAACAGTAAAAGGACAACAAACATTTCACTTCTTTATTGAAATCAGTTAAAATCTTAAAAGGCAAAACATACATATAGCATGGTATACAATAAGAGAATTATGTGCTTCCCCTGAAGTGATGGTATTAAGCATTTAGCTGTAACTAGGTAACTGCTGTCTACCATTACTTCATTCTTTTCTAGTTTCTATGTATGAATGGATTTTTGTATCCATCTTCCATTAAGGATGCAGTTCTATTAAAATCATTTTTTTTCATCCTCAGAACATTTCACCATGGCCAACTATAAATATTTACTCTCATTTGACAGGCAAGGGCCTTTTAAAATAGAAAACAGTCTGCATAACTGGTTTAAACTTGTGAACTTTATTTCATACAAAAGAACTATAGAGAGCCAATAGTCTCAAGCACAACTCAATGTCATCCAATACTTGTTCATTTGTATGTTCATGTGTGTCATCTCCTCCTAAATATAAAAAGGTTCTAAATTGCTTGCAAAATAGTTAGAAATGAGAAAGAGGTATATAAAGCGTAAGTATCCCAAGCCAAAGAAAATCAGAATAAAATGTCAAGACTAGGAAGACAAAAAATAAATGTAAACATACTGCAATACTGGAACTATATGTAAGTCTCAAATTGGGTTGTGAGCTTACTAGCACTCAAATTGAGGGAAAAAATATACACAGGCACAATCAATTATACAATTCTAAAGGTTTACAAGAGAAAAAAGTACCAGTTAATAAATAGAAGTAAAACTTTTATGAGAATTTGTACCTAAATTTCTCAAGAGTGGTCAACTAAAAAAAAGAACAAATTCAAGTAGGAAAGGTATTACTACTAAACATCTAATTTCAACATGATTAAAATAATTATTAAAAAATAACTGTAATGAGAAAACTGATAAAAACTTTTCTATAACTGTGAATATACAAGGACACAACTTCTAGAATTTATAAAATCTGTTTTAAATACAGTGAAGTTCTAATGTGGGGCCAATGTTAATGTTTTATTTATCCATTCCAATTATAAACTTAGACTCCATTCTGCAAAATGGTAGTGAAGCTTAATTATAAATAAATAGAACAAAGTAAAAAAACAGAGTATCAGGTATGAAATAGGTCTTCTCTCCTTAAATCAGAAGTTACACATAATCTTAAAAATTATAAAACATATACACACATAGAAAAGACAAAAAACATAAATCTGTACTTTAGTTGAAACATTATAAACATTCATGTAATTGTTAATCGGGTAAAAAAAAAAAAAAAAGTAGAAAATTTCCAGGATACCAGAATTTTGGTTGGACTTAACAAAAATACAACCAAGGACCCTCACAGAGTCCACTTCACTCTCTTGCTACCTTTCCTGGAGCAGGTGCTGGTAGCCACAGCTAAGAGACCTGAAGACAGATCACATCACAGGACTCTATGCAGACACTTCCCAGTACCAGATCGAAGCCCAGTAGCGCTGCTGGCTGGCTAGATTTAGAAGAGAAATGGCATCACTGCAGTTTGACTCTCAGGGAGCCGTTTCTAGGGGAAAGGGGAGAGCACCACATCCAGGGAGCACAAAAGAATCTGAACAGTAGCCCTTGAGTCCCAGATCTACCATCTGACATAGTCTACCCAAATGAGAAGGAACCAGAAAAACAATTCTGGTAATATGATAAACATGGTTCTTTAACACCCCCAAAAGATCACACTAGTTCACCAGCAATGGATCCAAACTAAGACTAAATCTCTGAATTGCCAGAAAAAGAATTTAGAAGGTCGACTATTAAGTCAATCAAGGAGGCACCAGAGAAAGGTGAAGTCCAACTTAAAGAAATAAAAAAAAATTATACAGGATATGAATGAAAAAATCTCCAGTGAAATACTTGGCATAAATTAAAAAAAGCAATCACAACTTCTGGAAATCAAGGACACACACAGAGAAATGCAAAATGCACTGGAAACTCTCAGCAATAAAACTGAACAAGTAGAAGAAAACTTCAGAGCTCAAAGACAAGGCTTTCAAATTAACCCAATCCAACAAAGACAAAGAAAAAAAGAATTTTAAAAAATGAACAAAGCTTCCAGAATGTTTGGGATTATGTTAAATGACCAAACTTAAGAACAACTGGTGTTCCTGAGGAAGAAGAGAAATCTAAAAGTCTGGAAAACTTGTTTGAGGAAATAATCAAGGACAGCTTCCCAGCCTTGCTAGAGATCTAGGCATTCAAATACAAGAAGCTCAAAGAACACCTGGGAAATTCTCTGCAAAAAGATCATTGCCTAGGCACACAGTCTTCAGGTTATCCAAAGTCAAGATGAAAAAAAAAAAAAAAAAAAAAAACTTAAGAGCCATGAGACAAAAGCATCAGGTAACTTATAAAGGAAAACCTATCAGATTAACAGTAGATTTCTCAGCAGAAACCCTACTAGCTAGACAGCAGTGGGGTCCTACCTTTGTTCTCCTTAAACAAAATAATTATCATATAAGAATTTTGTATCCAGTGCAGCTAAGCTTCATAAATGAAGGGAAGACACAGTCTTTTTTAGACAAACAAATGCGGAGAGAATTTGCCATTACCAAGCCAGAACTACAAAACTACAAGAACTACTAAAAGTAGCTCTAAATCTTGAAACAAATCCTTGAAATACACTAAAATAGAACCTCCTTAAAGCATAAATCTCACAGGACCTATAAAACAACAATACATTGAAAAAAAAATCCAAGGTTTTCAGGAAACAACTTGCAGGACCAATAGAATAGAACATTACATCTCAATACTATTGTTGAATGTAAATGGCCTAAATGCTTCACTTAAAAGATACAGAATGACAGAATGGCTAAGAATTCATCAACCAAGTATCTGTTGTCTTCCAGAGACTCACCTGACACACAAAAACTCTCATAAACTAAAGGTAAAGGGGTAGAAAAAAATATTCCACGCAAATGGAAACCAAAAGCAAGCAGACGTAGCTATTCTTACATAAGACAAAAGAAATTTTAAAGCAACGACAGTTAGAAAAGACAAAGTGGGACATTATATAAGGATAAAAGGACTAGTCCAACAGAAAAAACATCACAATCTTAAATATACATGCACCCAACAGTAGAGCTCCCAAATTTATAAAACAGTTACTACTAGACTTAAGAAAAATGAGATCAACAGCAACACAGTAATAGTGGGGGACTTCAATACTCCACTGACGGTACTAGACAGGCCATCAAGACAGAAAGACAACAAAGAAACAATGGACTTAAACTATACCCTAGAACAAATGGACTTAATATTTTTCATATTTTCAGAACATTCTACCCAACAACTGCAGAATAGACATTCTTTTCATCAGCACATGGAACATTCTCCAAGACAGACCATATGATAGGCCACAAAACAAGTCTTAACAAATTTAAGAAAATTGAAATTATATCAAGTACTCTCTTAGACCACCGTGGAATAACATTGGAAATCAACTCCAAAAGGAAGCCTCAAAACCACGCAAATACATGGGAATTAAATAACTTGCTCCTGAATGATCTTTGGGTCAACAATGAACTCAAGATGGAAATTCAAAAATTCTTTGAACTGAATGATAATAGTGACACAACCTATCAAAACCCACAGAATACAGCAAAGGCAGTGCTAAGAGGGAAGTTCACAGCATCAAAAAGTCCGAAAGACAAACAGACAGTCTAAGGTCACACTCAAGGAGCTACAGAAATAAGAACAAACCAAACCTAAACCCAGCAGAAGAAAAGAAATAATCAAGATCAGAGCAGAGCTAAAAATTGTAACAAAAAAATTATAAAACATAATATAACAAAAAGCTGTTTTTTTGAAAAGATAAATTAGATTGATAGACCATCAGTGAGAATAACCAAGAAAAGAAGACAGAAGAACCAAATAAGCTCCATTAGAAGTGGAACAGAAGATATTACAACTGATACCACATAAATACAAAAGATCATCCAAGGCTACCATGAACACCTCTATGTGCATAAACTAGAAAATCTAGAGGAGATGGATAAATTCCTGGAAATATACAACCCTCCTAGTTTAAACCAGGAAGAAACAGAAACTCTGAACAGACCAATAACAAGCAGTGAGACTGAAATGGTAATTAAAAAGTTACCAAGAAAAAAAGGCCAGTATCAGATGGATTCATAGCTGAATGCTATCAGACATTCAAAGAATTGGTACCAATCCTATTGATACTATTTCAAAAGATGGAATCTTCTCTAAATCATTCTATGAAGCCAGTATCACCCTAATACCAAAACTGGGAAAGGACATAACAAATAAAGAAAACTACAGACTAATATCTCTGATGAACATAAATGCAAAATTCTCGACAAAATATTAGCTAACTGAATTCAACAGCATGTCAAAAAGATAATCCACCATGATCAAGTGGGTTTCACATGAGGGATGCAGGGACAGTTTAACATATGCAAGTCAATAAACGTGATACACCACAAAAACAGAATTAAAAACAAAAATCACACGATCATCTCAATAGATGCAGAAAAGGCAGCTGACGAGATCCAGCATCTCTTTATGATTAAAGCCCTCAGCAAAATTAGCATAGAAGGGACATACCTTAAAGTAATAAAAACCATCTATGACAAACCCACAGTCAACATTACACTGAACAGGGAAAAGTTGAAAAAAATCTTCCTGAGAACTGAAAAAAGACAAAGATGCCCACTTTCACCACTTCTATTCAATATAATACTGGAAGTCCTAGCCAGAGCAATCAGATAAGAGAAAGAATAAAGGGTATCCAAATCGGCAAAGAGGAAGTCAAATTGTTGCTTCTGCTGATGACATGATCATATACCTAGAAAACCCTAAAGGCTCCTCAAAAAAGCTCCTAGAACTGGTAAATTAATTCAGCAAAGTTTCAGGATACAAAATTAATGTACAAAAATGAGTAGCCCTGCTATGTACTAACAGTGACCAAGATGAGAATAAATCAAGAACTCAACCCCTTTTACTGCAAAAAATAATAATAAAATAAAATAAAATAAAATACTTCGGAGTATATTTAACCAAGGAGGTGAAAGACCTCTACAAGAAAAATTACAAAACATTGCTGAAGGAAATCACAGATGACACAAACAGAAACACATCCCATGCTCCCTATAACATGGGGTATTATAAAAATCCCACAAAATAAAATATCCATGTTTAAAAAAATGACCACACTGCCAAAAGCAATCTACAAATTCAATGCAATTCCCATCAAAATATGACCACCATTCTTCACAGAACTAGAAAAAACAGTCCTAAAATTCATATGGCACCAAAAAAGAGTCTGCATAGCCAAAGCAAGACTAAGAACAAATCTGGAGGCATCACATTACCCAACTTTGAACTATACTATAAGGCCATAGTCACCAAGACAGCATGGTACTGGTATAAAAACGGGCACACAGACCAATGGAACAGAATAGAGAACCCAGAAATAAAGCAAAATACTTACAGCCTACTGATCTTCAACAAAGCAAACAAAAACATAAAGTGGAGAAAGGATACCCTATTCAACAAATGGTGCTGGGACAACTGACAAGCCACATGTAGAAGAATGAAATGGATTCTCATCTCTCACCTTATATAAAAATCAACTTAAGATAGATGAAAGACTTAAATCTAAGACCCCATATCATAAAAATTCTAGAAGAGCACATTGGAAAAACTCTTCTAGACACTGACTTAGGCAAAGACTTCATGATCAAGAACTCAAAAGCAAATGCAACAAAAACAAAGATAAATAGATGGGACTTAATTAAAGTAAAAAGCTTATATACAGCAAAAAATATACTCAGCAGAGTAAACAGACAACCCACAGAGTGAGGAAAAAATCTTTACAATCTGTATATACAACAAAGGAGGAATATCTAGAATCTACAAGGAACTCAAACACATCAGCAAGAAAAAAACCAAACAAACAATCACATCAAAATGTGGGCTAAGGCATGAAGAGACAATTCTAAAAAGAAGATATACAAAAAGATATCAACAAACATATAAGAAAATGCTCAACATCACTAGTGATCAGGGAAGTGCAAACCAAAACTATAATGAGATACCACCTTACTCCTGCAAGAATGGTCATAATCAAAAAATTAAAAAATTATAGATGTTGGCGTGGATGTAGTGAAAAGGGAACACATTTCCACTGTTGGTGGGTATGTAAACTAGCACAACCACTATGGAAAACTGTGTGAAGATTCCTTAAAAAATTAAAAGTAGATTCTACCATTTGATCCAGCAATCCTGCTCCTGATCTGCCCAGAGGAAAATAAAGTCATTATACAAAAAAGATACTTACACACACGTTTATAGCAGCACAATTCGCAACTGCTAAAATGTGGAACCAGCCCAAATATCCATCAATCAAAGAGTGGATAAAGAAAAAGAAAATGTGATACACACAGACACACACACACACACAC